>NC_140592.1:395008259-395390275 GCF_964204655.1 Triturus cristatus
ATGATGTTAAAGACTCTAAGGGACAGATGTACGACCGTTTTTGCAGTCGCAAATGGGACATCGGTCCGTTTGCGACTGCAAAAAAGGGTCATGGCATGTAGGAATGCTATTTAGCAAGTCAGTGACTCGCAATATAGCGTTTGCGACTCTCGCTATTAGGAAGGGGCGTCCCTTCCCAATAGCGAGTCACAATGGAATGCGCCATTGATTTGCGACCGCATTTCCAGCCGCAAAACACTCACAGTTTACCACCTACTTCAAGTAGGTGTTAAGCTCCTCGCAAACAGAAAAGGGTCCCCAGGGGACTCCTTCCCCTTTGTGAATGGATGCAAAAATATTTTTATTGCCCTTAAAAAATGAAACAGAAACGTTTCATTTTCTTTTTTAAATGCATCCCATTTTCCTGTAAGGAAAACGGGCTGCATTTAAAGAAATAGAAACTGCTTTATTTAAAAAGCTGTCACAGACATGGTGGTCTGCTGACCCCAGAAGGCCACCATCCCTGGGAGTGCTAGCCATTCCTAATTGGGTTGCAAATTGCACCTGCCTCATGAATATTTATGAGGCATGCAATTTGCGACCCCATTAGGAATCGCAAACAGTGTCTGAGACACTGATGTACATTCTAATTTGCGAGTCGCAAATTGTGAGTCGCAAAACGATGCAATTTGCGACTCGTAAATTGGTAGGGTTGTACATCTGGCCCATTCTCCTTTGGTGACAGAAGGAGATCCTAGTGCACCTGCAAGTCTCTACCCTGGGCAGGTTAGCCGTCATGCTAACCTCTCCAGCTCACATTCTGTTCTACTCTTCCGGGATCAGCCCAAGTTCTAGCTTCCGGCCCTGGTCATTGTAGGAACACTCCTGGTTCCTGGCGTTCAGTCACTCCTGATTGCTGGATTTTGTCCGCATAGTCTTTTGTGAGTGATCTTCACCCAAGGAGAGGTTGCTGGATATCTTTACCAAAACTGTTTTAAATACGTGGCTCTCTTGTGATGCCCACGAAAATCCCCAACTCCATGGAGGACCTCTCAAGCTTCATCAGCATGGTGAGCAATAGAATGATAGATTTAACCCAGATCTCTTGACTGTGGGTGAATGTTTTGATTTGTTCTGCATTCCGTCCATCAATTGTGTGTCTTTTGCTTTCTCGCCCTAAGTGCGCCAGGTATGCCCAGACGTCGGTCCTGGGCTCACTGTGCCACTGGAATCAAGCTATCCTGGCTGAAGAGGGGTGAAACCCCGGAACCGGTCCTAGGATGCTTGTTTCCGGTCCAGGGAGGACCTGGCTTGGCAGTTCGGGCTGGACTGTTCCCATGAGGCACAGGGTCAAGACTGATTTGCATATGGCCAGGTCCAAACTGGGGTGGCATGGTGAGCAAAAGAATGATGGATTTAACCCAGATCTCTTGACTGGGGGTGATTGTTTTGATTTGTTCTGCATTCCGTCCATCAAAAATCTACAAGGAAACTAAAGAAAGGAGAAATATCTGCACTATAAGTTCTAAAAAAACCCAAAGAAAAAGCACAAGACCTGTTACTACTTACTTGAGCAAATACTACAAAAACAGATTACTGAAACTGTGAACCACTCCTAAAATATTTTCCTAACAAGACATTGTACAAGCCCCATCATACAAACCACAACTGTTAGCTCGCCTTTCTTTGCAACAACATTGTGGTTTCTCAAAGAAAACACAAAAGATCTACAAACAGGTCAAAATGTTGAAATCCTTACCTCAACTTCAATTAATGAACCATGCAGAGATGGACATGAAGCAGCTAGAAATGCAAGAACTAATCTAATCATAATGCCAATGAACTCCTGATCTAATAAAGATGATATATTACCTGCAACACTAATATAATCCTGTGCCTTAGACATCATCCTAATAATTCCAAAGATCATTAACACCTCACTAGAAGATGGCATCCTTCTGTCCCCACTAAAATCTGGCTAGATCTCTCCACTATGTTGAAAAAACCTAACCTAGACCCTTGTGACTTGCAGATGCTACGGCCAGTTTCCAAAATCCTTTTCCTTGCGCACAAGACCCAGACTGTAGTTTCTATACAACTTCTGTACCACATTTCCAATTATGACCTACTAAATACTATTCAATCTGACGTCTGCCCAAATGTAGCATTAGAATTATGGTACTACAAATATTAGATGACATTCTACATATTCAGGATGAAGATGATACTTGTCTTCTTGTGGTATTTGACCTGTTGCCAGCAAGCAACACATTTGATCCAGCACTTTACTTGATAGCCTCTCTCCCAGGTTGTGGATAAAAGGCAAAGTCTTAGATTGAAATCAATGTTTCATTAAATCAAGATCCCTCTTATGGTTAATCAAAAATGCCTCCAAAATGTGGCCTGCATCAATCTTTAATCATCTTGTCATATTTTCTCAACTTGCACGTGGAAGCGTAAAACCACAATGTTTAGAGAGAATGACGTCATCATTCACCAATACACTGATGATAACCAGCTGTATCTCAGTTTCTTCCCCCTCAAACATTTCATGCCTGAAGAACTTCCTTAAAAAAAAAACTCGATGAGTTCATTGTCCCTTACATTGAACCCAATAAATAAGGAATTTCTCCTAATCTCCACCAATAACTCTCCATTTCCATCCAGAATCTCTGGAACCGCTTATTAAGCTTGAGATCTCACCATTCAAAGCACCTTTTGCCAAAACTTTAGGCTTCATCTTTAATCAGAATCAAACTATAATTCAACATATATCTACATGTACAAAATAGCCTCCCTCCAACTACATTTTCTTGGAAATCCTAAGGGGCATATCAGCAAGGGGCCACAATCGAATTATCGCCGCTTTAGCGTCCGTTTTCGAGTGAAAAGCGTTGATAATTCTATCGCACTATCAGCAAAGACACGCTAGCACGTGTTCACATGCCTCAGCGCCCTTTCCCTTAACGGCCAGCTTTGCATCTCTAATGAGATGCAAAGTGGGCGTTCCTCACCAGAATAACGTGGGAAATGTCGCTAACCGACATTTCTCCTATTATTAATCTGCACGATGACCTGCACAGCGATAAGAAAAGTAGCGCTAACCGTGCTTATCACTACTTTCCTTATGCCTGGTTTCAATTATATCCAATGGAAGGTGGATATTATGGCTAAGTCTGCCCTGCCCTATCATCAAGCTATCGCCTTTCGCTGTGCGATTATCGCTCGATTTCCAGCGATAATCGCACATTTAGCAGCTATCGCTTGAATTTTTATCACTTTGGAGATAAGCGTCGCTGATAGCGCGCTATCTCAGCGGTAAAATCCAGCGATAGCCGCGATAATTATCCTCGCGCTAAGCGATAATTATCGCCGGCTGTTGCTGATATGCCCCTAAGTCTTTAATCTTTCCCTCAGACTCTAGAGCAACATTACATGTATTAGTGCTTTCTCATTTGTATATTGGAAATGCATTGCTAGCCAGCCTCCTCAACCCCAAGCTGTCTCTCCTCAGGATACCCTTCATGCTGCGGCTCGACTCTTCACACATCCTTAAGAAACTTAAAGTAATATTTACATTCAAAATCAATGTTATCACATAAATTTAGCACAGTGTCTCACCCAGGATCCTGAAGGGTGAGCTACAAACTGCAGGACGTGAAAGATGCTGCGAAATCAGGAGGTCACACCTACACTTGGAAATTAAAAAAAGAAATAAAAACCCCAATCAAGCATCCTGCCGCCTGGTACTGAGACTATGGAACAACATCAGACTCAATAACAATTTATTGTTAATCCTGCAAATTATTACAAATTGTTCTTTGCAATTATGTTTACTCTTCCCACTTTATCCTGCCCAAGAGGTGACGTCTGCACTCTATAAATATCAGTAATAAATAAATAAATAAATAAATAAATAACTAAGTAAGTAGGAGCCTGCAAATGTTTGACGAAGAAGAAAACCACAGTCACACCAGAGGAAACTAAAAGAAAGCTGACACAGTACAACATTGGTAGAACCCGGATAGAACAAGATATAAGGCCAGGTTTGTAAGGAGAAGAGGAGACAGAGTGGTTATTCATCCCCAAGCTTTCTCAGGGGCCACGCACTGCTGCTGCAACAGATTTATTCGTAATTTTTAAAAAACAAAGATGCTTTCTTTATTAATGACGAGGCAGATTACGCCAGATGCTGATCTGTAATGTTTTCTCTTTCCTTATAGGACATACTAATGTAGACTATTAAAAGGAATGTTAAGAATCATCATTTTGCAAAAGCATGCATCCGACACCACCCTCGTCCACCCTAAAGCCAAAAAGCCCAAAAATAATGCTTTCCAAGCACTTATTATGAAAGATGCTTCCAAAACCATCCACAAAATGGAAGCAGCATCTGCCCGAGTACCCGGAGGCGAGGAAGTATTTGCAAACGTGTAAGACGAACCGTTGTGCTGCCTGCTGTTGTTGGGGCAGGGTTTGTGCAGTGTATTTACTTTAGATTTGTTAGCTTGTGCCAAAATGTTGCAGTCACCAGGGTTCGGAAACAATACACATCAGCAATGGATTTCGTGAGCAGGTGGCTGGAATTAAGCACAGTGCGTTTCACCGCCTGGGGTTTAAGGGGCTCAGGAGCTAAAAAGACTGAAAACCAGATCAGTGCCAAGAAAATGGCCGTGTGGTTGGCAGCAGCGGCCGGCACAGGTAAGCGCAGTCGGGCGGGGCGCGGCAGGGGGGAAGTCGACGGACGACGGAATAGGTACTATTTATTTATTTAATTATATCTATTCCGTCATCTGTCGACCTCCCCCTGCTCCCACACCGCGTTCACCTCTGCTGGCTGCCGCTGGTGGTCCGAGAGCAGAGCAATGCATAGCGTGATCCGCACAGAAGATATAACTGGGCCGCGGAAGGTGAACATCACTCCTGGGGAAGGCCGGGCACTGGTACAATAAAAAAGTTGACTCCAGACTCCTAGGCAAGATTCGGATATTACAAACAAAAACAAATGTATATGTATAAACATCACAGGAGGTCAGAGTTTCTTTTTAGCCCCTTTTCAGCATTCTACCTTCCGGAAGATCAAAAAGGCTCCCGAAATATGATCCGGAAAGTGGAAGCATTTGATTGACTGCATTGTGTTTGAATCAAGACTTTCAGATTTTTCGCTTCAAACATGGCCTTATTTTGATGTCAGCCTGAAAGCCTCCGGCCGCTGCTGGGAGGCTTTCTGACTGGAAGGTTTACATTCTGACTTCCGAATTACAATGTCGGTGGTTGGAGTGGAAACCAGCCAGGGAAACCGACTTGGTTCCGATGGGCTCCAGGATCCCATCGGCCAGTCAGAAACCGCTCATAATCCCTTAAAGACTGTGTTTCTGCTGTCTGGATTATGATGTCAGTTTCTGACAGGGAAAGGCTGTAGGAAAGCAACTTTGGGCACTGTTAACAGGCCCCTTTCCCCCCTTGCCCTCCGATTGTGGCCCTGGGGGGCACCTATGCTGCCCCCCTGAAAATCCCTTCACCTTGTGGCAAGCACCATGATGTGCCTGCCAGATGGTGCTGAGATTTGCACAAACTCCCATTTCTCCATGGGAGCTTGTGCTGCAGGCAGTTTCTGCCCACCTCACAAGCTCCCATAGAGAAATGTGAGTTTGCGACCGCACCATGTGTGGTGGCATCCTAATTTGGTGCGAGGAACTGCCAAACTATGGTCGGCTGGTTCACACACCAAGACATTATCGGTCGGAGGCAACTCCGACAGACATCGTAATGAGGCCCTTATTGTTAACCTAGCAGATGCTAAGGTCTTTTCCATTTGCTGTCTCCCTGTTTTTCTTCCTCACTCCCGGACTGGGTCTCCTACAAATCCTATTGACTGTTCGTACTTCTGATTGCTCTCTGAAAGGGAAACTGTAAACCACATGGATGTTTGCCAAATTATTGACCCCTTTTTTTTGGGTGAAATGTATTTACTCCTAACAATTGGCATCGATGTTTTTAGACTTCCTAGGACCTAGCATGACTTTGAATTTTTCAAGCAATTAATTTTAGGACTTAGTGACCTATTTAAAATTTGGTGACAGAGTACTTTAGCACAAATCCTGCTCCCTAAACTCGCAATTCACCAATTCTATTTAGAGTTGGGTGAACCATTATGTTTCCTCTGGCTGAGCCTTCGATGGCTCTGTTGGCAGCAACCTTTGACTGATCAATCTACTGACATTGAGACATCAGTCGAAGAACCCTAGACCCTTTTCCCTATTTAGGGTGGACGGTCTGGCATTTTTTTCTTTCCTCTTTGGTACCACTACGTAAAGTTTGGTGGCCTAAACAGCACAAATTGTGACTCCCACACACTGGGTTAAATCTCCCAGCCAGTCAGTGACATATTTGATTTTCAAAGTCAAACTCTCTTTTTGGGAGGTTGTTTAAAAAAAAACAAAAAAACTTTGCTGTGTGTGTGCACCGAATGTGATGCCCAAATAGCAAAGTTCCTGTGTCTTCGGAGGAACTGCAGTAGAGACAGCTCGTCTGAAGCCACAGAGATCTCTGCCAGGCAGGCAAAGATATTTATATATGGCAGCTTTAGCCATCCAGAGCACTGCACTCACTGGAGGAATGGAGTACAGCCCACGAAGGGCAAAATACGCCCCTTATTATTAAAAAATGTTACCTGAATCCCTGCACTTTGTAAAGTGATGCTTGTAGCTGAGATTGGGTACAGGACAATAGTGGACACAAATTGCTCACTAATGTTCTGGATAAATCTTTGAGTTTTCAACCATTTTTAGGTTGTATCTCAAACTATCCAGTTGCATGGGGTTACATAATGACCAGCAGCAGTGTAGCTAGCCTATTGGCCTCCCATGGTGGTCCCTGCGGTTGCTGCCCGCGGTGGCCGCATGGAAGGGAGCCTTGTGGGAGGTGCTGACGAGTTTTCTCCGTTCGCCGCCCGTGGCAAATGCATTGAGGAGCGGCGGGAGGCTTGCGATTGCCGCCTGCGGACCGCCCCCCACCCCCCTTGCTATGCCACTGATGACCAGCCTAATGACTCTTAATTAGTCAGGTGACTATTTGCAACCTCCAGTGATTGGCTGTGAAAAAAGGGATGGTGGTCTTCAAGGATTAGCAGGCCACCCACCATTCCTGCTAGTCATTCCACTTTTTCTGGATATCTAGATGGTGGTCAGGGACCAGAGTGTTCCTGCAAAGGACTGCGCATTTGGCCATCCACACTGTTAACTGACAGATTACACTCACCCGTGGCCACCGGACCAAATAATAATCCTAATGGCTAAGAGCACTTATTAAACAATAGGGTGATTGAAATTTCCTCGATTGCATAGTAATGGAAACAGTCCTCTATCTGGTGTTCTTGGGCAGATCTTGTATGTGTTTGTACTCATATAGAGGTATTCTTTTGTATGTAAGTATTTGGATTTCAAAGTGTTCCTCGCAGGCTTGCAGTAGAGGAGTTAGCATTTTCTATTGACTCAAACTCAACAGAAACACTTTTTCTTAACCTAGCAACTGTCATTAAATTCCAATGCACTCTTTCGTCAAGAAGACTCCAGGTGAAAGGGCCGCATGGCACAATTTATAGTCTGCCATTAGAAAACGGGTTACAGTTAACAGTTCCAGAAGATATAAATATTAAGGTACACTTTGTTTTCATAAATAGCATTGTCTGTGTCAGTGGTTAATTTGTGAAACAATTAGTGCCGGGGCTCTCATCAGGAGGCAGCTTGCAGCAGCCCATTGCTCCTAATAACGCTGCCTATAACATAACTCACTACTAACCATTAAACCCTAAAAGTGGGGTGAGGATGTGGCGTAACAGCCAGAGGTCCTGACTTTGGAGCTGGGGAACCAGGTTCGAGTCTTGGCGTGGGCTCAACATCCTGTGGTTCTGGGCAAATCACGTAATCTCCCCGTGCCTACAAAAAATGAATGTGTCCTTAACTGGTGCTCATGAAAAGCGCTCCAATACCTTTGGGTCGAGTTCGCGCTAAAAGCGCTGGTGTTGACATCAAGTGCCAGTGCCGAGCACCGGAAACAACCGGCTCAAATTAAGAACTGGTCTGTGTACACATTAATGGGCAGCTCTTATTTCACGCTAGGGGAAACAAATATATAAAATTAGTGCAAAACTTGAAGATTACAAACGAGCACTTATGGAGCACTGCCTGAAAGTGCTGGGATAGACAGGAGGGTGGGTGACGATGCAGCAAATCACACACCAGGGCAGTGGGGCCAGCTTGTCTTATGGCAAGTAGACCATTGTAATAAGAAATGCTATAAGAAGTGTTCAATATGAAGGAAAATACATGCAATCTCCCATACCTTGTAAATCTCATATAGAACATGCAGGACCAGACTGGCCGTAGCGGACACCGGGAGTTTTCATGGTGGGCTGGAAGGGTGGAGGCTGGCTTTACAGTGGTGGGGGGCAATTTTGTTTTAAGGGGCAGGTTTTTCAGCAGTGCTGCCATATCAGCCCCTTTTAACAAAGCAGCAGCGGTGATAAAGAGGCAGCAGTGATGCTTCTCACTGCACCCCCCTCACCTCCCCTCCCCCCCACCCCTAGAGCCGGTCCAGCAGAATTGCCAGGGCGGGTTTGTGTTCCCAATTTGGTCCTGACAACATGCTTTGGCAGGTTCAAAACTGCCTCAATTTGCAAATGTGGGCTACTTTTTAGCTATCTGATTGGCAAATGGAAACCACTTTATGTTGGCGCCCGGGCCTATTCTCTGTCCCAATCCGACCCTGTTTGCCACTAGTTTAGGTAGGCAGGCGTGGTTGAAATCAAGTCCCTAATGGGTATGCAATTGCTTGCTCTGACAAACCCAAGGGGACTGGGGATGAGGGAGGCTTGTGTGCCAATCGCAGCATGGGTTACCAGACTGAATTCTAAAACCATAGGTTGGAAGATGAGAGCCTTGAGTCGCTGGCTATCTTACTAAATACCTGGCAACTTGAAGAACAATCTCACTGTGTGAGGAAGGGGCGGGGCCTTGAAGGGGCGGGGCCTCATGCAGAGAAGTACAGACGAGGCATTTTTGCATCTCATCCCGCCCCCTAGCGCTCTCCTCCCCTACAAAATAAAAGCTTGCTGAGGCTGGTGCCGTTGCCCTGTGGTGTTTTCACACCCCTTAGTGGACGTGGGCAGTGCAAACTCAGAAGACGAGCTGGAAGACCACTCTGTACAGTGGTTTTCAGATCATTTTCCCTGCCACTGTGTGATATCGGCTCCTCACCGGGAGACCATGTGAGGGGAGTCGATATCGTTTGTCAGACTGCGGCACCGTCTGAGTTGGCAGGTATGTTACTTCCGTTCTCTTAAACTAAACAATACAGATTGTCGCTTGCTCCTGCCTGCCTTGACCTAATATGTTATTTATGGGCCCCTTACTTACATTTTTCAATAGGACTAGGTTGTGGATGCCTTGTGTAAAGGTTCAGAATGACCATTTAGCTTCTAATCTGGTTGCAGGCCTATTCCTGGTGTAGTGCCATCAAATCATTAAAGGGGCGCACAGTAGATTTATGTTTTTAATATGTATTTTATCTGTTTAATTGTAATAATTCATTCTTTAGTGTATGGCTCCTTAGCCCGCACAGTAGATTCAATTCCAATTACCATTAGTAATCAATTTTATAAAACAAATCCAACATATCTAATAGTATTATAGATCCTTAATTACATTCAGCTACCACATACATTTACTATCAAACCGGATTTTCATGCGTTGTACAGTGCTTTCCATATCAGCTCATAAGGTCCTAATTACCACCCAAGAAATAGCGAAGACATCATTTAAAATGATAAAAGTGCACTTCAATGGAATAAAACAGTTACTTATGCATATAATCATTAAAAAAGTAATCAAACCGCACCCTAATCCCATCGTTTTAATTTCAAACATAGCTTTTGAGGCTTCCAATGTGATTCACGCGCCTATCTGTCTTAGGCTGTGCGTGAGTCAGCCGTGGCCCGTGCAGGTAAGAGCGGTGGGGCCAGGTGAGGGGGATTTTGACAGACAATGAAGAGGGAAAATTAAATAAATACATTATTTTCTCTTGTCATCGTCTGTCAAGATTCGCCCCCCACCCAGCCACACCGCACCACAGCTCCATCGCTCTTACCTGCACGGACCACAGCTGGCGTGACTAACTTGTTTCTTACATTGAGCAGGATCCAGCTTAACAAAAACATGTGGTGCCGTATGTCTACAGGAGCATTTTCAACAGACACCCCTCCTAGCTGCTGATTCACAGCCCACACAAGACCTATGAGCAACTAAATTGTAAGTTCTTCCCTTTGGAGCACAGAATCGGGTGACAACTGTGAGTTACACTTTTAAGTAATGCTCCTTTTATCCCAGGCTGTGATCTTGACGCTGGGGAACCGGGTTCGAGTCTCGGCAGGGACGCTTAACATCCTGTGATCCTGGGCAAATCACTTAATTTACCCGTGCCTAACAAAAAAAATGAATATATCCATCTGTAACGCAACTGGTGCTCATGTAAAGCGCTCTGATACCTTCAGGTCTAGTTCGCGCTATATAACCCCCGCCCAAAAAAAGGCTTTCAGCGCACAATCGCAATAGTAGAGCTCCACTGCCCCGAAACTATCGTCCTATTGGAGACATGGCCTGGCTATAGCACCATCAAGTTGAAGCTTAATCATATCTTAGTAAGCTGAGCAGCCTTGGTTTTATTATGCCTATTATTTGATTGACAGTAGCTTACAGGGGTGTACAGTGCACCCACTGCTTAACATTTATTGTCACTCTCATTTTCTAACTTTTATTCAATGGCTTTCCTTGCCCCAGACTGTCCATCTTGTGTTTGTCCCTTCCCTGGAGCATAGCATCTTTATCATCTCTATGATTGACTGGCTTCTTTCCTTCCACTACTCACTTTTAGGGAACTGCTTTCTTTATTTTGCTTAAGTACTCCTTGCATGTGATTTCCAGTTCTCTCCCTCAAGATGGCGGCGCCCATGAAGCTATTTCAGAGCTGGGAGGAAAACTCAGCTAACAGCACTGATCGGGCAGCAGTCGACTAAGACCCAGAGTGTCCCCCTTCCCTCCCGCCCTGTCAAGGGCTCTGAAATAGAGCCCAGGGACTCCCGAAGGCTGAACCGGAGGAGCGGTGAGGAGGCAGGTGCAGATCTGCCAGGGACACCTTGTGGTGGGTCCGGGGGAAGCCCCTGGCCACCACCGGTGAAAGCGAGCTGAGAACAGAGGACGAACCAGCAATTCCTGGATAACGCTGCACTGGTCCCCAGAAGGTAAGCGAACTGCAGCGGCATTGAGGTAACTGGCAGGGACAGCAGCCGGTAAGCGAGTGCAGCCCTAGAGATACCAGCGGGCGCCTGGGGGAGACGAAGGCCCGGAGGATTGAGACCGCGCTGCAGAGAGTCCCGAATATACTAGAGGCTAGGAGACCCCGGGGGCTTGATAGGAGAGTGCCCCGACGGGGATCCTAGAAGCACTCCCAGGGCCCCAGCGGTGAAGACCGGCAGCGAGAGGCCGGAGAGGCGGGGGGCCTTCCCCCAGGTCGGCCGCAAGCAGCAAATCCTACATTGAGACCTGAGGAGAAGGACAGGCGATTAGCCGCGTCAAAGAGGAGGCATAAAATAGCGGAGTGGGCCCAGCAGCGCTGTTGAAGTCGAAGAGCAGGGCCCAGAGCTCGCCGATACCAGTGACCAATATACAAAACAGAGGAGAGACCCCCCCAGGGTACGCGGCCCCAGGGATCACGCCAGTAGAACCCAGAGCCCTGACTTGCGCGTGGGTGCCTGACCTTAGGATGGCTGCCTCTGGGCACATCTGACACACCAATTTTCTAATAATGGCCACCATGAGTGGGCCCCTTTCCAAAGCACTCCTTCTCTCCTTGTTGGGGAGGGATCCAGCATTTATGACCTGGAGTCTCAGAGACCCCTCTGAGAGAGTCCACAGTGACAAGGGAGTCTCACCCAGCGGAGGCCTGGGTTTTTTATCCCATTACCGCTGGGAGCACAGCACCGTACACCGTGATCGGCGCGCTCGATGGAACTTTTGACTATGCCCCCCCTAGGCTGAAACTATAACCTTTCTGTATGTACTGCGGAGCCACAGCAACCTTTGGCCGATGACCGGTGGAGCTGTCCCACGCAGCTATAGAGGAGTTTGGCTCTGGTTCATCCCTCGGCCGTCACCTACCCAGCCGGATGTCGGACACTGTTTTTCTTCGTCTCCCCGTTGTGCCTTCTACACCCTCCCCCTCTTCTTCCCTCCATTATTCTCCGTTTACCTCCCCTGTTCCTTCCCTCTCTCCCCTAATCTTCTCTCCCCTTGCCTATTTTTTTCCTCATGTTTATGCTATGCTTTTGTGCTCTTGTAATTCCTGTAACTACGCTCCAGTAACTGATGTAACTCTGTAACCATGTTCTGAAACAATGTTTCTTCCACATGTAAAGCGCTCTGATACCTCCGGGTCTAGCCAGCGCTATAAAAAACTCAATAAATAAATAAACACGCTTCTCTGTGTGCAAAGTACACACCTCTATGCTCCATGTTGCTGTCTCCCTCACATTGCAAGCTCTCTCCTGTGTGCTTCTGCCTGCTGCCCAACTCCCTCTCTCCCCATGCACCCTGTTTCTTGAGCTTCTCCACCACCCCATGTGTTGCTCTCTTGAATGTGCTGCCTTTACCTCTCTGACCCACTGCCCATTGCTTCTTCCTCCCCCCCACATCTCCATTTCCCCCCACTGTCTTTCTTTTTCAAATGCTTAATTTTTAGTTTTGTATGTGGTGGGCACGACGACCAGGCAGATAATTGCTGCTGGTCCCTCTGCCTTGAAAAATGATTTCCCACTACTGCTTTAATAAAAAAGATTGTGCTTGCGTAATTTTTGTAGGCACGCATGCATGATGATACTTGCATGCATATATGTCATCATGCATGTGTGTTTACAAAATTACATGACTACACATCATCACGCATGTGTGCGCCTACAAAATGATGTGGCCTTTGGCTATGTCAACATGCTTTTTTATAGCTATTTTTAGGTCTCGCCTGAGCCAGCGCATGCGCTGATCTGGCGAGACATTTAGTGAGTGGGCTTTAGAAATCCCACCACAAGCTTTTGCTGGCCTAGAGCGTGCGGTTACACGCACAGTAACGCGCATTCCTCGCATCGCTCGATCAGGCGCCATCTGGCTTTCCTCTTGAACGCTCCTCCCCCTCCCCCACCACAGAGCGCGTTCCGCTCCTTCTGCTGGCTGCTGCTTCTCCCAGCGCCATCTGGCTTTCCTCTCTTGTTTACATTTGCTGTTCAGTAACACAAACCCCTGCTCTCAAGAGAGTGCACGCTGTTCAGCACCTGGACAGCTCCCTCATGCATCACATCGTATGAAACGTGGCTCAGCATCTGGGAAGAGTGCGTGGTTTATTAGAACCTTTCTCAAAAGACAAGATGACACGAAACCACTCAATTAATGTGAAAACTTTTGGCACGGCATCTATGCTGCTCAAATGTCGCACAACCAGCGTATAAAGTAGTGTGACTGTAGTGAACGGGAAGTTGGTGTTCACGAGCTATTGCATGATCGGAACTCTGGACTATTTCAGCTTTGCTTGAGGTTCTTCTGAAGCTGCAGTAAGGTATCACGAGTGCTCCTCTGTGAAACACTTGCAATTCCTTATTGATTAGTTGATTAATCGATTAATCGAAACTCTCTTTAGTCTACCTAGTTAGATGACAATGTTTGCAGAGTTGGAATCCACTTGCCCCCCGCTGAGCTAACTTAATTAAAAGCGGGGCCTCAGGGGTGACACTGGCGTAAGTTGCACTTTTCACGTAACTGCAGCTTTCCACCGCACGAGGAGTGGGCACCAGTTAGGAGCTGTCACTGAATTTTAGTGCTGTATCTTCACACTTTTGGCCGCTTTTGATACAGCCTTTCTCTCTTCATTTGGTTGAAATGTTCCAACATTGACACAGCCCCTGGGAAGGGTTTACAGGGCCTTCAAACACATTCACCAGTGTCAGGACACTTCAATAAGTGTCACTCCTGCACCAGTGTTACCTCACATTACAGCGCAGGCTCACGAAAATATTTCCCATTAACGCTTGAGTTAATACATTTACGCCATATGGATCTCTACGACCTCTCGCAGTTGATCAGTCATTGTACAATGAGAAAAAGAATGTGCCTCAGATCACACAACGAGCCACTGGGTAACCGGGACTTGAATGTGTGACTTCCACACACCCTTAACCATCTGCCCAAACGTCTTGGTGCTTCTGACATCACCCCTTTATCGGACTCCTTCAGATCTCCAAATATGGGACCGTTGGTTCATGTAAGAAGGTTGTGAAAACAATCTGCAAACACTGTAGCGACCATCCTGGAAGTTTGAGCATGCACAGTGTCTGTACATTGCACAACGCCACATCCTGTACGACTATTGTGTGTCTGTCGCTATCGAACAAGAATATCACAGCCAGAATACTGTCTGGTATAAACATGCATCATAATATCGTCATGAAATATGAACGCTGTATCATTAGGCCCTTGTACATAACAATACAGACAAGGTACATTTAACTCACCAGTATATCACAATCACCTTTGTACGAAATATATCACAATCCAGGTGCATTGTGCTCACTAGTGCATCACAGTACCCTTATTTTATACCCCAATTTGGGTGAATTGTGTTTACTGGTCCATCACAATGTCTTTTGTTGATATTACGACACAACAAGGCTACATTGTGCACACTAGTACACCACAATGTACTTTTTTTTACACCAGCCACTGTCAGTGGCACAAGGTCTTTCTCTCTTTCTCTGAATCTCTCTCTCTCTCTCTCTCTCTCTCTCTCTCTCTAAATCTCTCTCTCTCTCTCTCTCTAAATCTCTCTCTCTCTCTTTAAATCTCTCTTTTTCTCTCTATATAAATCTCTCTCTAATTCTCTCTCTCTCTCTACATCTCTCTCTAAATCTCTCTATCTCTCTAAATCTCTCTCTCTCTAAATCTCTCTCTCTCTCTAAATCGCTCTCGCTCTCTCTCTAGATCTCTCTCTCTCTCTCTCAATCTCTCTCTCTAAATCTCTGAATCTCTCTCTAAATCTCTCTCTCTCTCTAAACCTCTCTCTCTCTAAATCTCTCTCTCTCTCTAAATCTCTCTCTCTCTCTAAACCTCTCTCTGTCTAAATCTCTCTCTCTCTCTAAATCTCTCTCTCTCTCCAAATCTATCTCTCTCTCTAAATCTCTCTCTCTAAATCTCACTCTTTAAATCTCTCTCTCTCTCTCTCTCTAAATCTCACTATTTAAATCTCTCTCTCTCTAAATATCTCTCTCACTCTCTAAATCTCTCTCTCTCTAAATCCCTCTCTCTAAATCTCTCTCTAAACCTCTCTCTATCTAAATCTCTCTCTAAATCTCTCTCTCTCTCTAAATCTCTCTCTCTCTAAATCTCTCTCTCTCTCTAATTCTCTCTCTCTCTCTCTCTAAATATCTCTCTCTCTCTAAATCTCTCTCTCACTCTGGTCGGTTGACATGCTAGCTGTCTATTTGGGAGTAGGACGTGGCTGATACTCAACAGTTACTATGAAAACAAGCATTGACATAGCCAATAGGTCTCGCTTTTGGGACCTTAAAAGTGTTTAGCCATGCAACAGTTGATGTTGTTGCACCAAGGATATTGTGCTGCATAACTAAATACTTATAAGGTCCCAAAAGTGAGACCTATTGGCTATGCCAATGCTTGTTGTTCGTGTTGTACTGTTAAGGAACCATAGGCAAGACCTAATGGCTTTGCCAAGGCTTGTTTTGTTCAGCCAGTACACTCTGATTTATGCTCATTATTCACTTAGGCAAATGATTGCTCCTTGAGCTCTTGATCGGCACTATTGAGTTAGTGGAAGAGTCTCAAATTTTTGTTATGTGAGAGAAACTACTTAACAAATAGCAGTGTCCAGCACTGATCAGGGGTGGGGTGGCGGGGGCAGGGATGGGAGCAGCATTGCACGCGGAGGAAGCGGGTATTAAAAATAGATAAATAACATACCTTCTCTTTGCCTCCTCATCACGTCTCTCCTCCGTAGTCCTCCCTCGCAGGCCTGAACCGGAAGCACACCCAGCTCCCAGTCAGCTAATCACAACACTGTCTTAGCAGCGTTGTGATTGATCTGAGTGCTGTGTTTCGACGCTCAGATGCTGACTGGGAGCCTGGGCATGTTCTCCATGCAGGATGTAATGCGAAGTGGGCAAGACTGTTTGGCTGGCCCGGGAGGACACTTAGGAGGGTGCTACCACTCCTCCCCTGCCCCCGCCCCCTCATGCAAAGCAGCGGAAGTAGGAGAAAATAAAATGTTAATAATGCAAGTATTATCATTTTATTTTCCCTTTATTTTTACTGCTAAAAAGCAATGGGGCAACACTCCTCTGCCTTAGCGGATGAGCCGCCACTTAAAAAAATTCTATACACACCTTTTCCCGCAAGGCAAAAAACCCACCCAAATACTTGGCAACCTGATGACACCAGTGATCTAAATAAAAAAAAGCAAACACTAAACTGGATGGAAATTGCAGGAAAGTATATATGTGACAGTAAATAATTTTTGGACAACATTTAACCTGCTATAACAATGCAATTTAGTCGGCGAAACAAATGTTTGGGCACAACAAAATTGCATACGCAGAGAATTGGGGCGAGGATGTGGTCTTACAGCTAGACTGCCGGTTTTGGAGCTGGGAAACCAAGGTTCGAGCCTCAGGGTCGACTCCACATCCTGTGATTCTGGGCAAATAACTTAATCTCCCCGTGCCTACCTAAAAATATGAATGTGTCCTTGTGTAACGTAACTGGTGCTCATGTAAAGCGCTCCAATACCTTTGGGTCGAGTTTGCGCTATATTAATTGGCAATAAAAAATAATCATGGTGAGGCCCTTTCCTCAGTTGTAAAGGCTTTTACCTCTGTCTAAAAGTATATGGTACCAGATTCTTCAATAGTTGGAAGAAACAGAAGAGTTTGATATTTTTTACTCAGGGAAAATGAAAAACCAAGAGATCCCATTGCTGCTACTTTCTGTTGAACAGGTGGGGTAATGCAGCAGCCTTAGGACGCAACCACTGGGTATCTGCAAATTATAAGCAAAAGGCAGAAAATGATTTTTGTGTCTGGCTACAGTTAACTGTAGCTGTCTGTGGTCATGCTACTGAGTTCCATTCTATAGGAACAGAGCCATGGCATATGCTGGATCTTCACACTGATCTATTGGAAAAGTGTTATGGCTGAAGTGGCCACAGAAATCCTCTGCTTGACCTGTTAACATACGTGAAATAATTATGCCACCGGGGCCCTATTGCCTTTATTGCAGGCAAACCAGGAATGATGGCATTGCCAATTCTTGTTTTATTAGTGAATACAAAGGTGTCTAGCAACCAAGTGATCCCTTGAAACGTTCAGCATACTTTCAAGCATCAACATCTTTGCTCCCTTTTGCATACATTAAACTCAAGGTATATGGCTAATCCTTTCCCATCCCTTTCCATTTTTAGTGAGTGACTCGGAGAGAGGCTGTGGTCTAATGGCTGGGCGGTTGATCTCGAAGCTGAGGAACCGGGTTCGAGTCTTGGCAGGGACACACAACATTCTGTGATTCTGGGCAAACCACTTAATCTCCCCATGCCTAACAAAAAATGAATGTGTCTGTAACGTAACTGGTGTTTATGTAAAGCGCTCTGATACCGTTGGGTCTATTTCGCGCTATATAAAACTAAAAAAAAAATATGAGTGGCACCGAATATTTATGACCCCTGTGTTGGAAACTCTGGACTGCTAAACGCATGAAAGAACCCATCTGTGACGCTCCAAATAAGTGGCAACAGCTGAGACTAAAGCCAGCTGATTTTGTTAATGGCCTGTCTGCTAGAGGAAGCCAAGCACAACAATCTAGAAATAACAATAGTAAACCCCTGCCTAAGATGTCTTTATTAGACCACAATATTTTTGGAAACTATCAGTCTATAATGAATCTGCCTCTTTCGTTATCATTCTGCGAAACTGCTGGTGCTGGCAGCTTCATGGTGATCTGAAGTAATTACTTCTCCTGTTCCCCTTACTGTCCAGCTTTTGCTCAGTCTATGGGTTGGATTCTGTACTGACTGCTATGCGGACAGAAAGCAGTGGCAGCTGCTGGGGCATTAAAGTGGTGAGGCAGCATGTGGAAGGCAGCGCTAGGGGGCAGCGCGGAGAAAATTATTTTTAAAATGCATACCTGCCAACTGCAGTGCTCTTCTGGACTCTGCTCCTCGACGCCTGCCATGCCACAGGCTCCCCTACACCAATCCAGACGCTGGTCTCATGCTGGTATTGCCCAGCTTGAGACCAGTTGATTGGTGTGAGCGCCCTAGTTAGGTGATCACTAAGGAACTACAACCCTGTGCTTGCTCGTCACCCGGCTGTACAGCGCAGCTCGGGTGGAGTGATTGCAGTGCACATGACGGTTCGGCCGGCCTTTTACGGCCAGACACACTTGAAGCAGTGCCACCGCTCCTTCCTGCAGCTGTGCCGTGTCAGAATGGACCTCCCTGCCCCACCCTCAGTTGCCGAAGTGAGGGAGGAAAAATAAAATGATAATAGCCTTTGTTATTGTCATGAGGTGCAGGTAGGCCCCAGCCGGCATCGGACTGGGTATGATTACGCCGCAGCACCGCCGAATAAGGGAGACACACACATTGCTCGGGGTGCTAGCCGGAAGGTCATGAGCGACCTCTGCCCCTTTATTTATGCTCTCTGGCCACGCCTGGCGAGAGAGTGATACAAAGTGTGGAGGTGCTTCCGGGGACAGGGGAACACTGGAAATAAGCTAGACCGCTACAGTTATTATCATTTGATTTTTCATTTTACACTGCTGAAAATCAGTAGGGCGACGCTCCCCCGCCTTAGTGAAGGAGCCGCCGCTGTCAGAAAGCCTGACTCTATTCGCCAGTGGGTGGATCCGTATCCTGAGCTCCTGGAACCTTTCCATTGCTAACCGTGGCATAGTTCATGCCATTTTATTCAACAGTATCGGAGATGTTGTAGGTGTTTCTATGGTAAGTCTTCCAGTGTGAGAGGTACCTGCAGAAGCTCCTCGTAGCCTTTAGGGTTCCCGTTAGAAGGATACGTCCGCCACACAAGCTTTAATTTGAGGCATCTCTTCCATGCTTAGATTCCAGGCTCTGGAATCATACAGCGCTAGTCCCTGACCCCACCCCCTTTTAAAATGGCCTCTATGGGAAAAGAGCCTTCAGAGAGAAGGCGGGCTTGAAATAGAATTTATGCCTGGTTAGCCTAAGATTTTAGAAGACCATTTTAGGATTTCTCTTAAACAGGTCCTGGCCGGGCGGGGCTTTGGGTCTTTCCAGAGTCCTGTTGCTTGGTTTGGGTCAGCAGTTTATTCCCTGACCAGTGTACTGTGCACACCTTTTCATTCATTAATCTGTTCAATTGTAACAACATAAAAAGAACTGCAGCTTTTTAATATAATAACAAGCACCGAGGCCGACAACGCACTCCAATAACTAAAACAAAAAGCATCAGTGAAAATGAGACATGAGAAAACTCAATTACCAGGGATAATGGTGGAACAGTGGGAGGAAGAGATTAAACAGTACAGAGGCGCTTATGTTTCAAGCGGCTCTCTGTAACTGTAATGGAGACTTTTAAAATTGAATACATGTCAACGCATAGCCGTGCTCGTCTCAATGTGCACTCGCTTATCTCTACTTCTTGTGTATTGTGTTACATTGTGATGGTCCACTGGCTCGTCTGCTCTAATGGGAGGCGGCCTCAGCTGCTGCTCACTGATAAAAACACAAGTCGGTTTATGTCAATAATACGGGCTAAAACAGCTTCCCATTGACATCGAGTTTGGCGAAATCACTACATTGATTAAGAAAACGAAACCAAAGATTTCTAGCTGACATTTTTAGGTGTATCATTTTTTTCACAAAAACTGACCCTGGACAACAAAAATGTCAGATTTTTTGTAAACATTGTCTGATTGGGAGCTTGTAAACCAGTGGCCCGGCAACAATTAATGCAGCAGACGCAGAGCGTTGCCCATTTTCCCCCCCTTGCATCAGGGCCCAAGGCCCCTCGCTTTGCCACTGGGGTGGAGCTCACTCAAAGGGGCCTTGGTGTGATGCCAGTGGTTGGGTGGTGGAAGGTACCGGCTGTTTGGTTCTGGATCACTTGTGACCGCTTGTACTTTCTTCACACTGAGACTCAGAACAGTATAACAATCACATCTGATCAATCCCACTGCTGAGACGGGATATCTTTTGCTCTCATCCTTTCGAGGCTATGCCTCATAGGTAGTCCTTTTTAACTGATGAGTACATTTAGCCACAGTATGACGGCTGTCTGACGTTACAACGCAAACTATTACAACGCATACTTTTACAACGCAGTTTTTATAAAGCAACTTCCATTACAACGCATGCTATTACAACGCAAGCCATCACAACGCATGCACCATTACAACGTAATTTACTATTCTAACAGCGCCGGGTGCTTACCTCAGGGAAGGTGCTGGTCAGCTTTGTAATGGCATGTGTTGTAATAGCATGCGTTGTAATGGAATTTGGGTTGTATTGGCTGTGTTTTAAAGGCATTGCGTTGTAATGGATGTTTCCCAAGTATGACAGATCCTACCACAAATGACGTCATCTATGATATTACTTATGATATCATAAATGATACAGGTTATGCATGTCTTGAGTGCTCTGTGCTCTTGTATGTAGTGCGGACAGGGCATGACATATGGTCGTGTGTGCCCAACATACAGCTGTACCATATCATTTTGTCTGTGGGAATAACACAACATGGGCAATGGCAATTTCCTATTAACAAAACATCCATATGGCTATAGGCAAAACATTTCCTGGTACGGACCCCCTTCCAGCAGTTCTTAATTTGTGAAAACATTAGTGCCGGGGCTCTCGTCAGGAGGCTGCTTGCAGCAGCCCAATGCTCCTATTAGCGCTGCCTATACCAGAACTAACTACTAACCGTGAAACCCTACAAGTGGGGAGAGGATGTGGGGTAACAGCCAGAGCTGATGACTTTGAAGCTGGGGAACCAGGTTCGAGTCTTGGCGTGGACTCAACATCCTGTGATTCTGGGCAAATCACGTAATCTCCCCTTGCCTACAAAAAATAAATGTGTCCTTAACTCGTGCTCATCAAAAGTGCTCCAATACCTTTGAGTCGAGTTCACACTATAAGCGCTAGTGTTAACATTAATTGCCGGTGCTGAGTACCAGAAACAACTGGTTCAAATTAAGCACTACCCTCCAGCCCCTTTCCGGAGTATTCAAGAAGGACAGGGCCTGCCATGTCTGTTTGCAGCACAAAGATCTGCTTTAGCCATATCCTAGATCATACAATCTTGCAAGCTGCATCGAGGTGGTTGTATGTATTTCAATGCTATATGTTTCAGTGCAGGAGATACCTGTAGAAGTTCCTTGTAGTGTGTAGAGTTAACATTAACAATGTGTGCCCTCCATACATATCTTATCCACCAAGTTGGCTCTTTATTACGTTGACATGTAGCTATTTTTTGCCAATGCGAGCCCTTATGGGAACCAGCAGCCGCGGCCCATGCAGGTAAGAGCAGTGGGGCGGTGAGGCCGGGTGGGGGAGATTTCGACAGACGATGGAAAATGTATTATTTATTTAATTTTCCCTCTGCATCATCTGTTGAAATTCCCCCTCTCCTGGCCTCACCGCTCTTACCTGCACGGGCCGCGGCTGGGAACCACTCCAGTACATAATCCAGAACCAAAGAACAGGCGGCACTCAAGAATGTTGCTGTTACGATTATTTTACTTAAAAGTGCATCAACATGTGGGCAAGAAAACAAATGACGGTGCTTAAAGAAAAAAAGAAAAAGTAATTCATTGATTGGAAGCAGTGAAATAATACAATACATCCCATCAGTAACACTGTAAAATATCTAGACTCCAGTGGAGGGCATACAGAAGAAGTAAAAAGAAAAATAGTCAAGAAATAAGAATTGAAATTCACAAGAAAGCCAACCAATGATAAGCAATGGGCTGTCCCAAGCCCTCTCTAAGTATTGGTATTGTACACAATAGGTCTTCTGACAACAAGCTATTTGTAGGAGAAACCCAAAAAGGAGCCTAGAACTGCCCATCTGCCCAGTGCTTGAAATGGAAAAATAGAAGTGCAGGTACTCTCCAATTAAAAGTATTGGGTCACTCTTGAGAAGTGCCAGTACTCTACCTCTCAAAATAAAGAAGTGCTGGTACTCCGTACCGGCCCATTTAAAGCACCGCGTCTGCCTCAATGCTTACATATCTAGAGACCTGTCTGAGGCCTCCCTGTCCTTACATAGCTTCTGGGAAAGAGCTCGCAGACAGGGTGTTCCCTCCTAGGCTGCCTGTCATCGCAAGATAGGATGACTGGATATAATCACCATTTAATGTAATCAATAGTTGTATATCCTTTCTCCCACAGGGAGACCTCGTTGCAGAGTTCTGTCCTGGCAGTTGTGATCAATGCATAAACCAGGACATTAAGGGCCAGAAGAAGGGAGTGAGACGCCGGGCTGTAATGATGCGGCTGCAGCCGGGTCTTGCAAGACAAGCAGGGGAGCATTGCCAGTAAAACTGTGGGGGGGAGGGGGGGGTGGGGGGTTTGGCCCCTCACACAAGGGAGCAAGTGAAACACCTTGGCAGATGGCAGGGAATGCAACAGGATGGGACTGTCATGGACAAGGGAACAGAGCAGGATGGGACTGTCATGGACAAGGAGACAGAGCAGGACAGGATGGGACAGTCATGGACAAGGGGAAAGAGCAGGATGGGACTGTCATGGACAAGGGGACAGAACAGGATGGGACTGTCATCGGACAAGGGGACAGAGCAGGATGGGACTGTTATCGGACAAGGGGACATAGCAGGATGGGATTGTCATCGGACAAGGGGACAGAGCAGGATGGGATTGTCATCAGTTAAGGGGACAGAGCAGGATGGGACTGTCATCAGACAATCGGACAGAGCAGGATGGGGCTGTCATGGACAAGGAGACAGAGCAGGATGGGACTGTCATCGGACAAGGGGACAGAGCAGGATGGGACTGTCATCAGACAAGGGGACAGTGCAGGATGGGGCTGTCATGGACAAGGGGACAGAACAGGATGGGACTGTCATCAGACAAGGGGACAGAGCAGGATGAGACTGTCATGGACAAGGGAACAGGACAGGACAGGATGGGACTGTCATCGGACAAGGGGACAGAACAGGGTGGGACTGTCATGGACAAGGGGATAGAGCAGGATGGGACTGTCCTGGACAAGGGGACAGAGCAGGATGGGACTGTCATTGGACAAGGGGACAGAGCAGGATGGGACTGTCATGGACAAGGGGACAGAGCAGGGTGGGACTGTCATGGACAAGTGGACAGAACAGGATGGGACTCATCGGACAATGGGACAGAGCAGGATGGGACTGTCATCAGACAAGGGGACAGCACAGGATGGGACTGTCATTGACAAGGGGACAGAGCAGGATGGGACTGTCATGGACAAGGGGACAGAACAGGATGGGACTGTCATGGACAAGGGGACAGAACAGGATGGGACTGTCATCAGACAAGGGGACAGAGCAGGATGTGACTGTCATGAACAAGGGGACAGGACAGGACAGAATGGGACGGTCATTGACAAGGGGACAGAGCAGGACAGGATGGGACTGTCATCGGACAAGGGGAAAGAGCAGTATGGGACTGTCATCAGACAAGGGGACAGAGCAGGATGGGACTGTCATCGGACAATGGGACAGAGCAGGATGGGACTGTCATCAGACAAGGGGACACCACAGGATGGGACTGTCATTGACAAGGGGACAGAGCAGGATGGGACTGTCATGGACAAGGGGACAGAACAGGATGGGACTGTCATGGACAAGGGGACAGAACAGGATGGGACTGTCATGGACAAGGGGACAGAATAGGATGGGACTGTCATCAGACAAGGGGACAGAGCAGGATGTGACTGTCATGAACAAGGGGACAGGACAGGACAGAATGGGACGGTCATTGACAAGGGGACAGAGCAGGATGCGACTGTCATGGACAAGGGGACAGAGCAGGATGGGACTGTCATTGGACAAGGGGACAGAGCAGGATGGGAATGTCATGGACAAGGGGACAGAGGAGGATGGGACTGTCATGGACAAGGGGACAAAACAGGACAGGATGGGTGTTGGACTTGGCCCTTCTGGCAGGTTCACCCCTGAACTTTTTTTGCTTTTTACTGGTGACTTGGTGTGGTGATTTTTGGTTTCTGCGCACTTTCCCTGTGTCCCAGGGTAAAGTGCGTGCGCACTTTGAGTGCATGTGGTGAGATAGGCCTGCCCTCCCATAGGAATGCATGGGGAATGTATGTGTCCCTAGTAGTTCCTGATGCGTGGGGTGTGCAGGCCCGAGTTTGGTATGTGCGGACTCGTGAGATTGAATTCTGCGCGATGATGTGTGCGGCGTGCATGTATCTAGTGTGGAAGTGCCACTTCTAGAAGTGGGCACTTCGGTGTGCAGTGTAAAATGTGTGCCTTGTCGCGTGATTGGCTGGTTGAGGTCATGTGACGGGCTAGGGATTCCCCAGAGTCAGGATGAGTCACCCAGTGGTGAATGGGGAGATCAGCAGCTAGATGGGTGGGAGGAGTACACCTGGGTCCTGAATAGGGCAGGGTTTTCCCCACACAATGCTGGCTCCGCCCCCTGTGGTGCGACTGACGACCCTAGCCCTGCCAGTGAATAGAGTGAGGGGCTGAGCACATCAAGGGTGCTCCCCAACCAGCTGCGACTGGTTTTCCCCCTCACCCTGAACCCAGAACAAAGGGTTTTTACTGTATAAAAATGGGGCTGTGTCCCCACAGAATCTGTTCTCTTCCAGGATCCTGAGGGGGGGCTGCTGCTGCTGGAGGCCAGGAGGAACCACCACTTTGGACTGCCTTCCCGTCTGGAGGGCCCAGTGAGCTGGCCCCTGGCCCACCCTTGCCCCCTGCCCACCTTACTAAGGACTTTGCTGGATTTGGTGGTTATTTCACCCCTAAGCGCCTGGGAGCGCTTTTCTCTGCCTCACAGCGCTAGGAGCGCTCTCTCTGTGGCCCCAGCACTTCTAGAGCGCTCCGTGTCGCGTCTGCAGCGGCGCCAAACTGCTCCTCCTGAAAGAGGGAATCCCCGGCGTAGGGATTCCCCCTCTGGTTGCCAAGATTGAAGCGGGTGCCCACCTCGCATTGTGCGCTCATTGGCGGGTGCCCACCCCGCTTATTTAATTATTTTCCTACGGCGGGTGCCCACCCCGCCGTATATTGCTTATTACGAGGGAGCCCACCCCTCTTGTGACCGGAGAAATCACCGCGGCGGCCCGGTTCTCCAGGCCGGAAGTCAGGCAGCCTTCATTGGGACGGGGGCGGGACTTGAAGAGGAAGCGGACGGGAGCCTACCCCGCGCTCCTACCGCCGGACGAGGAAGACGAAGACAGAAGTCCGGAGCGGCCGGCTCCGATCCGTGTCCCAGGTCCCAGGAGGGGGCCGGGTGAAGGAAGGTCCGCGCCCCGGAGGAGGCACCCGAGGAAGGAGACGCCGCCTCGTGAGCACGGTGAGTGCGGCTGTCCCCGTGGGTTCCTCCCCCGCCTCGCGCTGGTGTCCAACGTTGCAGGGGCATTTCTGGGGTGCCTGAGACCGGCACCAAGGCACTACCGGTAACAGGCGGCCCCGGAAGGCAGTGGGCCGCCCCCACGTGATTAAGGCTCATTATTCAGAGCCCCGTGAAGGCTCCAACTCCGGGGGCATTGGTGGATTCCGAGCGCTAGTGCGCTCCAATGAGGCAATTGTTTAAAGAGCCTGAGAGGGCTCCAACGACGGGGGCATTTCGTTTATGGTCAGAGCGGCCCCGGAAGGCAGCGGGCCGCTCCTACGTTATCTAGGGGGCATTTCTTGTTTTAGAGCCTGCGAGGCTCAGGGGGCAATAACTGTTCTAAGGGCCCAGAGGTGCCCAGGCCTCAGTCCCTACAGCTGCCCAGCACTTAGTGGGCAGCTGCCACGTTTAGGTTGTGCCCCTGCGCTCATTGGCTTGCGCAGCCTGCGCCGTCCAGCCCTGACTTTGTGGACGAAGGGCGTTTGAGCCCCTGAAGGGCCAGGTTGGCCTGGGGACAGTTTTGCTGTGTCGTGCCCTCACCTAGGGTACCTGTTGATGTTTACATATGTACTTTTGCGCCTGCGCAATGCCTTTATGCTATGTTGATTGCTAGCTGTACCTATGCGTAGGGGAAGGTCTTTCCTAGTGTAGGTTGTGCTTTTATGCGTCATGTGCCTTGTGTTTACACCTCTGAATGTTTTTATGTGTCATGTGTAATGTGCTTTTACCCCTACAGATATTGTGATACTTAGGTGGTTGTTTGTTTACTCCTAGTACAGGTGGTGCTAGTGAGGTCCTAGTTCCCTGCGCGATATTGTCCTAAGGTGGTTAGGGTTGCGTAGGTAGTACTTACTTGTTACCAGTAGTTACTGGTTGTGTGCTATGTGTTCTATTTTTAGTGCTACAGTGATTATATGTGCTATGTTCTAAAATATTATTCCTACGTTCTAAGTGCTATTTCTACAAAGTGCTAATTCCTGACAGTGGTCCATGTGGCCCTGTCCCCTGTATATATAATCCCTTGTAAATTCTGCCCGTGCCTGTTGGCACATTGTAAAGTGTGTGTTTTTATCTAATGTGTTTTGGTATAATACAAAGGCTATTTTTATATAATACCTTGTGTGGAGTTTCCTTTGTGGTGGGCCTTGGGTGTTGTTGCTGGGTGCGCGCGCAAAAGCTTTACACATCGCCTCAGGGATAAGCCTGTCTGCTCGTGCCAAGCTACCAAGGGGGTGAGCAGGGGTTATCTTTGGCGTGTACCTTCCTTGCCCTGACTAGAGTGGTGGTTTCTGCCTGACTTTGGCGCAAGCCTTAGCCAACCAGAAATCCCATTTCTAACAATGGGACTGTCATGGACAAGGGGACAGAGCAGGATGGGACTGTAAAGGTACATTTCAGGAAGGTTCGGAGATTGAGACGATATGACCTTATTGGAAGGGAGTGGAAAAAAGGCAGTATTCAATAAAGCCAGATGAGATTTTCGTTACACTGGTGTAATCTTACATAATGTTGTAAATGTGTATCTGTGTTTAATTATTTTTATTACATTAATTTCTATTGAGGTCTGCATTGACGTTCCTTAAGCAAATTTTTGTCCACGCAAAGCCTCGGCAGGTTAACATATCCTGTGGTAGGCCTCATGCAGTGCCTAATTTGTAAAAAAAAAAAAGTAGGGCAAAGGCCCTTGTCAGGACGCCACTGCAGCTTCCACTACACATTGCCCTTGTCAGCGCTGCCAATGACAGTACTAGCACAGCTAAGTACCACGCTCCTACAGGTGTGACAATTCAGACTATTCCAGGCCCCCAAAGCTATTAGAATGGCTTCGGCAGCAGGTATTAGTCTGTTTTAATGTGTATTGCATTGATAAATAACTGCTGTTGTGCTCATTTCTAAATTAGACAGACAGCACCACCATGTGACAGACCGTCATGAGTGCTGGTGTTGAGAATTAAGTGCTGGTGCCGAGCACCGGAAACCACCGCTCAAATTAAGTACTGACATCAGGTATACATGTGAAGTTACATTGTGATGTTGCTAGTTATAATTCACTTATTCATATGCAGTGTTATCACAGGACTGATTGCAGAAGCTTGGTAAACCTAACAATTTAACAGAAACTGTAATCATTCTTTCCTAGCTGATGCCCATTCATCCCTGAAGCGCATTATCCCTCCCTCGCAGCATGGTTGGCCCTCACCCACCTCACCAGTCAATCACAGTCCAGTATCCTCTGCTCTATGCTGGTTATGCATTACTCACCCGTTGGGAAGTTTGGCACAGGGGATTGAGGCTCGGATGTCTCTCTCTTTCACTCTCTCTCTGCCTCTCTCTCTCTCTGTCTTGGTGAGGGTGGCAATTAGAGCCACCCAGTCATTCGCAAATGGTTTTCGTCATAGGTCCTTTAGTTCGTCCAATCTTAGAGCGGATTCTTTAGCTTTGGCCATTAGAAGAGTTCCGCTTTCAGTATATCATGAGGTGGGCAATCTGGATACCTCCAGTTCATAGCGCTTGCCCGCTTGGCCAAGACCAGTCTCAAATCGATGAATTTGGAGCCCACTGTTTGAGCCTGTGATTTTTTTAATACATTCCCAACATCCAGGTTTCCAATTGCCCAAGCCATGGGTGGTGTGTTATTCATGCTAGCTCCTGCGTCACCCAGAACAAAAATTATTTTGAAAATGTGTTGTGCATGTCACGTGAAATGGTGTTACAATTTTAGCGCAGGAGCTTGGGAAAATGCAGTGTCGGTCAGGAACTCCAAAGACAGAACATCAAAGAGTCACGGTATTTTGAACAGAAAATCGAGATACAAAATATTGAACGTTTAAGTGGAGTTCGACACGCCTTCTCGGTCTGGTGCACCGCGGCTGCTGGTTGAAAGGGAATATTATATGGAGCTACAAGCCAGGGCGCACCCCCAGCAGTCAAATGGAGGACAAGTCGATGACGGGTTCCTGAGCCTCTAAGGACGCCTGTAAACTTGATAGACTAACCTGCACTACTGAACCTGCATTGGGGAGAGAAGAGAGCAGTATTTTACAGCGTAATGGAACAGCGGTATCGCTGTATGTTAGTCGCCTCACAATGACTCCGCTGCAGCTGAGATTTCAAGGCACATCCGCTGACGGGCGTTAGGGCATTATTATGTGTTTGAGCGAAGGTCACTGTACCAATGCTCATGGCTCTGCATTTGGCTATTTCAGCATGCGGCTTGTCATGATGGGCGATGTCAGTGTTGCAGATGCAAAGGAACAATATCTTCGAGTGGCGGACTGTAAGTACAAGGCTTTGTTATGCATTGCAACGTGCTGCATCCATTGACGGAAGAACATGTTATTTTAACAATGGATTAATACTTCAGCATGGTAATAGTCTATTAAAGTACTTGAGAAAATCTAAACACGCATATCAACAAACAGCCTTATTATTAATCTGTAGTACATATGGATTGAGGCAGCCCTTTCTTTGGCCCTGAAATTCCTCCAATCAGAACAGTCCATTGGTGTTTTAAAGACATGCAACTAACACCATTTTATTTGTTACCTGCATTGAAAAAGGCTTGTTTGCCGAAACGTGTCTGCAAGGTTAATACATTTAACATGTGGAAGAGGAATACCTGAAGTCATTGATGACTCATTCTCATGGGGTGAATCTGAACTGTGTCGGAGCCTGCTCCATATTCGGGAGCGGGCACTTGTGTTATATATATATATATATATTCAACGTACATAGCATTGGAGCTCAGAATAGATAGTAAATCCATACGTCCTTCTATGCACTTACCTCTTTGATATTATATTCTTAGATATTCTGTTACGATATTGCGACTCTTCAATATTCTATCTTCAATATATCCTACCACAATCAAACAAGGCAAATGACCAGAAGCAAGTGGCTTTTATTTATGGCACTTGTTCTCTTTGAGCTTTTTTTTAATGCAAAATGTATCTGCGCATCCAATATGGCTTGTAGGACACATTTTGAAAGTTGGTTTTTCATTTTGCATAATTTCAATGAATGTTTATTGAATTTCGTGTGATAATGCAAAAGGGAAGAATTACACACATGCCTACTATTTATTAAGTCACCGTAACCAAACCGAAACCCTGGCCAAATGTACATCACACAAATAACTCTGACAAAGGTGTAATGGTCACTCACGAGGCCAGATCCCTCGGGTGCTGTCCCTATGAATGATCACAGCTTAAAATCTACACCTTATGTGCACATTCACACACAGAGTCAGCACCAAGTGAGGGAAGGGTGCATGAGGTCATGGCTGATAATTAGATGTTTAAATGCTAAAAGGTGTATCTGCATTCTTGGTTATTCTTTGTGAAGCAAATATTAATTGTATTTTATATAGACTCAACCTTTGTATGGGGAAAGGCCTTACCTTCAACTCAAATTCTAATGTGAGGATGGCCAGTCCTGCCATTAAGGGCACAGGCATTAATAGTCACTGTTAGAAGAGAAGCCTGACTTAGCACCTGCCCTCTGATAATTAATGTTCAAGAGAGAGTCTTTGATATGTAATTTGATTGAAACACACCCCGAGTGGGACAGGTATGCTCAGACGTGAGTCCCGTGCTCTTCATGCCACTGGAATCAAGCTTTCCTGGCTGAAGAGGGGTGAAACCCCAAAACCGGTCCTAGGATGCTTGTTTCCAGTCCAGGGAGGACCTGGCTTGGCAGTTCGGGCCGGACTGTTCCCATGAGGCACAGGGTCAAGACTGATTTGCATATGGCTGGGTTCAAACTGGAATGGCATGGTGAGCAAAAAAACGATGGATTTAGGCCCAGATCTCTGTACTGGGGTGTATGTATGACATTGTTCTGCATTCTGTCCATCAACTGTTGTTTTTGCAATTGACACCCCTCGATGCCAGCATGAAGGATTTACTCACGAAAGTGGCGGCATTAGTCTATCTTGTCTATCTTGGTCATCTTATCCAAGTAGAACATTAACCATCATTGACTCCAACAGGCTAAATGATGCAAGACAAATCTAACATATTTTCTTGGATTTTAGGGTGTTGCCAGCCATTGCGCGGATCTAGAGCATTCATGTAGTAGGCAAGGAGGAACGCTTCCCAGGCCCTTCCCAAGGACTTCTTTTACTCTCCTGCAGTCTAGTGGTTTTAAAACCAGAACGGAATCAATCACAAAGCTGACTGCCTCTTAACCAGATCAATATTCATGCCCATCCGAGCCTTGTGAGGAGCTCAAAACTCTTTGTACCTCCTTGTGTGGCGAACTAGCACCCGGGACCTTGAAGTCCTGAAAGTAATGAAAACATGTCTTCAGAAACCATTTGCCACTGGTGCTCTATTCCTTCCCTCATTCACTCAATCAAAGCCTGATTACTACTCTACCCAATTAAGGTTCATTTTGTTAATTGTAGCACAAATCATAGCATTTAAATGAGCGAGTAGATTTCTGATGGGCTCCAGGGCGATTATTTTCACATCCCTATGTGGCAGTCATTTTGGACGATCTTGAGGACTGTAGGGAGGGGAATGTTTGGTTTTGAAATATTGAATACCTCTGTCTTTGTTACTGTTGAGGCCACCCTTCATGAACCATATATAGTCCTATCTAGGGTTCCGCATTAACCATGTTTCTGCCAACTCTTCTTGTATTAGTTCTTGGATGCTCCATAATCCGATTATTAAGGTGCCCTTGTACATGGAAAACACTAGTGATTTATGCTTCTGTAATTGGCTATTTGTAGCTTTTGGTGGCCTTAGTTCTCAGAAGCAAACTCTCTAAATTCTCTCTGCTCTGCTGGACTGTGACATGTATTCTGGAATGCCTTTTAACGTGGAACATCCCTCCTACATTTGGTCCCCACATACCTGCCGTTATGATCCAAGCACCAAATTAGTTCTCTTAAAACAAAACCTAATTAACTTTATCTACAAGTTCACAGTAGCCACATGAGCCAAGTCTCACACATTCCGCAAACTGTATAAGCTGGGATTGACCTGCAGGATGATGCTCGGATTGGACAGTCAGTCCTCAAAACACATCATTGGAAGGCTTGGCTACTGGACAGTGCTCCTCAAATGAAAGGATTTTTTCTGTTTTTCTTGGTTGATTTTCAAACTCATTACCTAGTTGCTCATTTAGGGTTAGCACTGGAACATTCTCTAAGTGCAAATATATTGGTGTGCTGGTACCAATTTCTTGTCTTCTTTGCACAGTGGTGGCCAGCAAGGCTCGCGGGTGGCGGGGCAGGTGGGGGAGGGGAGGGGTTGCGCGGTGGTGGTTGAGGTCACACAATAACAAAAATATATTAAAAAAGAAAATAAACTTACCTTGCCGCCGCGTCCCTGCTCTCCTCGTGGAACTAGAGGCACAGGAAGAAGCCCCCACTGGCCAATCACAATGTTGCGTTCAGCGCTCAACCCGGGAATGGGGTCTGGGCTTGTTCTCCAAGCAGGCTGTACGGAAGCCTGCATGGAGAACAGGGAAAATGCACATGACTGGTTTGGGCGGCCCGAGAGGGCCGACCAGTCATTGTGCACTTCGGAGTGGGCAAACCACTCCTCCCCTGTTCTGCTCCGAGAGCAGAGCAGACCCGCCCGCCCACCCGCCGTGAAGCAGCACAAAGTATAAAATGATAATAAGTTATTATCATTTTATGTTTCTTCTTCCTCTCACTGCTTAAAAGCAGTGGGGCGACGCTCCTCTGCCAGAGCGGAGGATCCACCACTGAGTGGTTCCTTGCATTGCACAATACCTACGATTATGCCTATAGGAACAGGCAGGCTACCTGTTGTGCAGTAATTGTGCACAGTCAACCTGTTCTTGAAGGGGATAGTGATTGGTATAAATGTTGTGCTGTGGGCAGGATTGCCATAGGGCAAATCACAAAACAGACGACATGCTAACCCAAAGACTAAGCCATTTTCAAAAGGCATTTTTTCAAGTTATAAATCATGTACCGCTGTACATTTATAGGCATACATATTTACTGTTTTTGATAGCGGTCTAAATTGCAGTGCTGTCTCAATGATTTTAAGTGTGCATTCTGAACTGAGAGGGCAATCGGTGGAGACATGCACGCCTTCTTTCTCGGGGCAATGAATGCAGGCATACATCTAATAAGAGAGTACGTATGGATATAAATCCACAACTGGGTCAGTGATTACTGACACAAATCCTCTTTGTCATGGAAGGATTACTGTAGACATCTTTTGCTTTGATAATAATTATTAAACCTTCACCCGGCAGCACACATATTAAGCCAGCTAAAGAAAGGATACTGATAGTGGGTCTGTCTGAGGAGCAAATTCTTACGCCATCCCGCAGGACTTATGTCAACCGGCACGCAATGTAAGCACTCCAGTTCAGCGAACAGTAGATATGTACTGCATGGTTAGCATAATATGAACATTAACATAATAACATATGGAAGAGATCCAAGCAAGTAAGATTTGTTTCATTATAGTCCATAGCAGCAAAGACGTCATGCCATAGCCATGACTAGTATGTTCACAAAGGTGTGATAAATGTCCGCGGGGCACCCACTGAGGGAAGAACATCACCCCAAAGTCTTTGTTTGCGACTGATTTATATGGAGGCAAATTGAAGAGCATCATGTTGAAGTGAATAACTTTGAGATGCTCCGAGTTCGGGGGTAGGTTTAACATCCCGGTTGCAGCTGCTCCTGGTCTTCAGTCCATGGATTTGCACTAGACTTCTCACTAGAATCAGGGCCGTACTGGGAACACAAACCAGCACCGGAAGTTCAGTCGGCCCGGCCGGGGTGGGGTGTTGGGTTGGGGGGGGATTTGGGGGATGTGCTAGTGTAAAGCTCTGCTGCTGCTTTTGTTACAGGGGGCGATATTGGAGCACTGCTTCTAAACCGGTCTAAAGTAACAAAAACGCCCCCCACCGCTCCAAAACCGTCCCCCACCCTTCCAACCCACTGGGAAAATGCCCAGTGCCTACCACGGCCAGTTCGGCCCTGATTAGAATCTCCACTAATCACTTGCATACTCACAGAGGAAATCCAGGAGGCAATGCCTAGGCTTGTAGCTGAAGAGGAATGAATACAAACTGCCCTGTTTCAAGGTGTTCTCATGCCAGGGGTATGAAGCATCTTGTCTACAAGTGTTGGGACCAGCAAAAGATGACTATGGGGTACGAGATTAATAATTACAGCAGTTAATGATTTTCTGGTGGCTCACTGTTCACATGATTGCGCGACTCAAATCCACAGTTTTGGCTGGGAATGGAGGCCTCGGCTGGCTAAGGTGAACTGCTGAAAAGTATAAAGCTACTCGCTTGAAAATGCAATTTTGGTATTTAGAAATTACCTGTTGGATAAGGCAGTGTTTCCTACAGACTGTTTACAAGTGACACTGCTTGTGGTACAATGGCGGCTGTGTTTATTGAGTACCAGCAGCATAGAGGGAGCCATTATTGATGCCACCAAAATCCTGAATACAGATGGCTCTCTGAAGCAGTTTCTTGAATTTAGCTTCTCTTTGGTACCTGTTTCCTGAGAGCAGGTGCAGCTTGGCAGCAGGCACCTTGGAAGTGTTGGGAACCCCTTCTTTGGAGGGTGGAAATAACAATGGAATACCCATATCATCGTTGGGGGTCTCGGGGAAGGGTTTTCTCCATAAAGAAAATATTGTACACAAGGAGGAAAAAATACTGCAATTGCATGCATGGCTAGGCTTTTCTCTGTCAGAGGTTGCACACTGTTTATAATTGTGAAAGTGAAAAGCTCTTCGCATGGTAGGTTTGTGTCACCCCGATTGGGACGGGTATGCCCAGACGTGGGTCCCATGCTCTCCATGCCACTGGAGTCAAGCTATCGTGGCTGATGAGGGCTGAAAGTCCAAAACCGGTCCTAGGATGCTTGTTTCCAGTCCAGGGAGGACCTGGCCTGGCAGTTCGAGCTGGACTGTTCCTAATGGGTGCAGGGTCAACACTGATTTGCATATGGCTGGGTCCAAACTGGAATGGCATGGTGAGCAAAAAACTATGGATTTAGGCCCAGATGTCTATACTGGGGTGAATGTATGACATTGTTCTGCATTCTATCCATCAATTGTTGTTTTTGCATTAGGATTTGAGAACTAACAGACATTTCTTGGAGTACTCCTGGAAATCTGAGACAGTTGCTGTTTTAAAGGAGAAGGGTAGTAAACTTTTGTGAACTGCAACAGATCATAGATCTTCACCAATGTGAGATCGTAAACCTGCGAGTAACCTAAAACACTAATAAAGACAACATGAACTTGTATCTGCAGACTTAAAATTGTTATGAGAGTTGGGCCCTCTGTTCCTTTTTCAAGATTTCCGCCATCCTGACTGGCTACCTTGTGCCTGTATCCGATTGATCTCTGAGATAATTCCAGTTTCATTGGTGATGGGTCAGCTGATTAGCTTTGGGTGAAACCCCGTGTCCTTCCTGGAGCAGCTTGATGTCAGGTGAAGACTTGAAACAAAATATTCAGAATTGTATTGTAGAAAACCCAGCATCCTCTCTTTTAACACTATAGAGAATTTATTGTCTGTCGTAAATATGGATACACCTGGTGACCAATATATATATCTATATATATATATAATTTTTTGGTGACCAACTGGTAGGGCTGTAATGCATCTTACTCTTGCTACATGTTTCTTCTGTAGGCCAATGTTTGTTTCCTGTCAGCAGTCCTTTACAGTTATATGATTAGTTCTTATTTTCAAGCTAAAATGCAAGTCATCACAGTCAATTAATTTTTAATTGATTCAATTAAATGCAGCTAAATGTACTTTGTTAGAATTGTGTGTGTCATTCATTATGACTGTATTTTTAAAAACGTTTAGTTAGGTTGGTGATTAGGGTACTTAAGTACCTATTTTTGGCATTAATTGACCAAATCTATCAGTTAATGAACTACATAAAAAGTGGATGGAGGCAGTTCGAATTATGTGATAATGCTGCAGCATTTTCTACATAGCTATGGATTTGCCATATATGTTACATAATCCATCATCTGCTTCATAATTTGTAGATTTTAACAAAAGAAAATGTGTCTCTAGCTCAAATGGATCAAAAGTTACTTAAAACACGACAGCACTTGTTATCCTTCGCAACAATGGAAGTAGAAGGCCCTCAGCACAGATAGACTGGTCACCCTTCAGTTGCCCAGTTGCTGTATTTGAGTGTAAAACTGGTACTTATGATGTGAAGCCTTTGTCTCGTGTTAAAATGTATAAACAATACTAAATAATTAAGTGATACTACCGCACAATGGCCTGCAGTGTCCTATATAATTTGCCTTTTTTCCGCATAATGTAGTCAGCCCTGCCGCATAATTTGACCCTCCCCTGTTGCATAATTCCTGTGGCCCTGCATATAGGTCAAGTGTCTCTTCACAAGTTCGGCTTGTAATTTTTTTTTTTTTTTTTGCCTTCGTGTATGAATTCCATTTGCATTTTTTATTAGTTTACGGATCCATTCACATTGTTGCACAATTATATTTTTAATGCAGAGCTTTAGTTGAAGTCCCCTTTTTATTTTGAATTTTGCATTAACCATTTATATTACCCAGAACATACAAATGGGAAAAAATGCTTCAGTGCAATTCCGGTCAGGGATTTTATTTGTGTCTACATTTAAAATCCCATGCAGAGCCTGTAAAGAGCCCAGTTTTCTTAAACATTTACTCTTAATCATCATCTTGGCAAATGTGTTAAATAAAATGATGAAGAAGGTAAGCATAGGAATTGTGGTATCTTCCAAAACATGCATGCATTAAGCATTCATTTGTATTTCCCTTGAGAGCACTGTCATCTTCTGATGTTATTTTTTCACTTATTGTCTGCCGCTGGCTCATTTTAAAACGCGTAGAAGTTGATGTAAACAACATAAATCAAATCCATGTTCAGGAATTCTTTGATTGTCTAAAACTATGTACTATTATTTTTCACATATGATTGTTGACTTAATATAAACGTTGCTCACTTTAAAAAAAGCCTCTTTATGTGATGGGCAAACAACACCGCCTTGTCCTGTCTCTTTCCTGTATACCAGTTTGGGATGTCAAAATTGTAACATTTAAAATGGAAAATTTTGCAGATCTCCTATAAAATTCTATAGACCTAACCCTATTCCAAGTTTAGAAAATTCGAATGAGCTTGGTTTTTTCCTTACTTAAAAATGGGGAATCCGATGTGGTCCTCTATTTTAGGATAGTCTTTTTTCACATATACTCATTTCTTTTTTTTTTTAAGTTTAGAAAGCTTTATTGAATATAATAAACCAAGTAAAACATCAATACAATATAGAATCATTAGGCAATAGGATAAAACAGTAAAAAAAAAAAGAAATGTTTCTTTCAAGATTTAAAGAGCACCATATGGGATATACTTAGGGAAAAAGCTTTTTTGGACAGACTCATTTCTTAACACTGGGCCACCCATGGATAGTGGCACTATAAATCTGGCCTCTTGTTTGATGGGCTCCTCTCAAAAAGCAGTTTCACCAGGAATTTATTCATCAGATTAATAAATGGTGGCTGACGGCTTTCTGATCGGGCACATAAATGTATTTTTAAATGTACCAGCCCTTCTTGTGTTGAGGCTTTATCCTTTTTTTGCCAGGAAAGCTACAAGGTCCAATAGTTTACTATACCAGATTAATAGCAGTTAATCAGTAACGTCTCTCCATCTTATTATATGTGTATGTTTTGTTTTACTTTGTTTTGATTATAGTTTTTCCCCACAGACTGTGTGCACCACGTGGACCTTCCTTTTACAACACCAACAGTGGTAGAAGTGTAGGGCTTATAGTTGCAGGATAGGCCTTTTTCCCTCTTACCTACTTTGGCCAGAGTCTACCAATCACAAACATTTTCTAAATTATTCTTTCATCTGTAATCCGGTTCTTCGCCCATCCATGCACAATATGGATGTTGTGTGTGTGTGTGCAACTTGTTTGTGGATTTTGCATAGGCACATGCTGCTTGTGTATAGCTATTACACATGTGAACGCTACATATGTGTAGAGGTTGCATGTTTATGTGCTACTTGTTTGTGGAGGATGTATATGGAGAGCAAATGTGCCTGAGGCTATAGCGGAATCCATTTGTATCAGGCATACTTCGCTTGTAACTGAGATGGAGGCATGGTGGAGGGCCATGGAGAATGCGCATTGCTTTATGAAACTCCCCCATGTAAAGAAAGATACTGTTTCCAATTGGTGCCCTAATAAAGCTCTGTGCTTATTATTTATAGCATTTTCCAGTGTGTGTGTCCTAATAAATATTTACTTTTCTTATACTCAGGTACTGGCTGGACCATGATTTTCTGATTGTCTCTTGAGATATATTGAGTGCTAAGTCTATGAACCCACAGCACCTTCCTGAGTAAACATGGGACTGCTCAACTTGTCAAACCTGAGTGTCAAGTATTGAAAGGGTGCACTTGATGATCAGTAGTTTTAGGTCCAGCAGTAAGATTAAGCTTCTGAACCCCATAGGTAAAGGGTTCTGATTCACACAATATGACTCCAGTAACTTCTAATTGCTCTGAAACTGCAGTAAAAGATCCCACAATAAGATACGTGAATTGACCAAAAAGTTATTCCAAAAAGAATTCAGGTCTTAGGAGGACATTTCTTGAAAAGGAATTGTGAGAAACGAGAATGGGATTCATCCAAGCGAAGATGGGAGCAAGATATTTACGCATTTACTGTCATAATTTGAAGAGAAAGAATAAATGGCTTTTACGTACTGTCTCCTCTAACCTAGAATAGTCTGAGATGCAGATCCGCTGGTATCTCAGCAAGCCAAGGCTGGTTTGTTTTGCATATATAATTAGCTTTAACAGCGCATTTTGTTTTGCACATGTTGATAGGAGCATTGCTTTGATGTTACGTCAATGCAAATTCTTCTACTTCAGTATCACGTGCTCGATATCATTTTTAAAAGTAGTACGTCTACCCACAGATGAGCTAATTGAAGTCTTGGCAGACCAGTCATAGACTGTTCTTGTAGACAATCTATGGTCCTCGTCAACATAAACATTTTAAAGTCAGGAAAGCAAATGATCCTACTCTGGGTGTTGTTGATCAACAGTCAGATGAGGCTCAGATATTGCTAGGAACAGACAGTTTAATAAATAAGAAAATGATTTCCCTAATGAATAGAATAATGACAATTAAATTGCTGTACCTTGAAGCATATGGCCATGAGGATACCTCAGCATTGCTCATTAGCCTCAGCTGCATCAGCCAGATCTCTAAAGCTAGGGAGACCAGCCATTTTGCCACTCTGGCATTTTCCTGGTAGGTTTCAGGCTAGATGAGCAGGATGGGCCGCCTTCGCTCAATCATGCCGCCACAACTCTATTTTTGTTGTGGTGTTCTGCAGTTGGGGATGGGTTGAGTGTTTTGCCCATGCTGATTTTAAGTCCTACCTTATCCATAGCTAAGGTACATGGTGCAGGACCTGGTAGTTGGCGACTTTGATTGCAAATATGCTGGCGTGCCACTGAATCAGAGAGAAAGTGGTCTCTACAAGGTCCCGGACAACTGATCGGAGGAGGATCGAAGCGAGCGCTTGAGAGTATCAGATTCGTGGGTTTAGAAGATCTGAAGAAGAAAGTCTTGTTTTCTTTTATTATAGGTGGGCATGGTTACCCTTCAGCTTGATATGAGCATGGTAGGGAACTACCAATGAGACAAAGGGCTTGGTTTGTCAAGATCAGAAGTGGTGCTGTTGATAAGCCAGGGAGGCTGGAGATAACGTAGGCTGCTAGAGAGTCGCCTCTACAATTGTTGACAAGATAATGCCCTTTTGGACAGTAGAGTGGGACCTGTGCTCTACGCTGGTGTTTTTCCAGTATTAGTTCGCAATTCAGTGTGAAAAGAAGCTGTCGTGGCCTGTAGGAAGCACAGAAACATTTTAGAGAAAAAGAGCACATCATTAATTGGACATCAAACATCAAAACGTTCCATTCCCTTGACATGGTAGCAGTGTTGAGCATGGGCATCATTTGAAATCTATAATACATTAGTATAGTTAGACTCATTACCGGGCTCAGACTCCTATCATTTCATGACACACATGAAAGAGGAGAGCAGTCTCCAAATAATACAAGGCGGGTATAAATTACTGGTTCAGTTCTAAGGCCTTTTGTGGCTCATGGGTGCAAAGGGGGAATGGGAGCGACTCCATCTATCAACCAAGATCGCTCCTCGTTCATTTACTATGACATTTAACTTTTCTGAGCAAAGCATGAAAACAAGTCCTCCTAATTACATTTTTTAAAAGCATTCTGGTCCTCTTTTTTTTTTTTTTATAAAGGAAATTGGTTTCAGATGCTTTCTCGATTTCCCACTAACAAGATGGAAATGTCACTGGATGACATTTAAGCTTATTCGGGCCCTTTCACTTGTTTGAATTGTTTGCTGTGTGAAGGCTACAGATGTGTGAGTTGTGGCTGTGATGAGTGGGCCACTGGCCCCTACCGTATAGAGAGGCTTCCGATCATGTCAACTGCATAGGCTCATGAGATGGTCTATGATGCTGGGTAGTTTTGCTTGTTGCTGGTTGCTGCAAATGCTGCACATGTTTTGAGTATGCGTTGCTGTGGATTTCCTTGTTGATGGGAAGGGCTCTGGGACCATATATCGCAGCGTGTTGACAGCAAACTACAGCACTAAAGGAGTGCCCCTTATGTACAGTGCACACACACGGGTCATCGACAAATGTGCTAGGCATGGTTGAGTGGACAGATGAAGGCAGGGCGCGAGAAGGGTTGACCATGCGAAAGGCTAGGAGGTTCCAAGGGTAAAGTCTTATATATACAATGTGGAGCATGCATGCTTCCCCCTTTTCCTGGAATTTTAAAGCGTTTCCATTTCTTTGTTTTTTACTTGTCGTGGGGGAGGAGTAAGCTTGTTGGGAACCTTGAATCTTACCTGCCATATCAGAGATGGCCTGCTTATGCATGAGTTTGAACATGGTGTCCACTCTCTGTACTTGATTCGTTGTTAATTTGGGAGCTAGTGACTAGTAAGGCTCACTCTTATTTAGAACTAGGGGTGGGGGAAATTTGCGAAGTTGCCTTCTTCAAAATTCAGCGAAACGGCAATAAATCTCCGCGAGCACGCGAAATTTCGCGTTCTCGTGGAGATTTTGCTGTGCCCGTCGAAAGTTTCGCCTGTAAAGTGGCGCTACTGTGTTTGCGTGAGAATAAAACCAACTTGGTCACCATGTCTTGCTTTATTTATTTATTTATTTTATTTGCCGCTTTGCGGCCAACGTGCCGTGCTTTATTTATTTATTTATTTTTCACGTTTTCTTAAACTTTTGTTTTTCGCCCTGCTTATTGTGCATCGTGATGCACACGCCAGTGGTTATATGTTACCATATAATTCAGGTACACATGTAAATGTATTCTCCAGCTGGAGCCCTTCAGTTTTTTCCTGCATCATTTTATGCAGAAAAGTGGCGATGACGCATGCGCTGCAACTGAAATATTATTGTAGATATTGTTTGAAGCACTGAGATTATTCTTAAAAGTGATGCTTTGTAAATTAAAACATATTCTGAGAATGTGCAAAAGCCTGTGTTAGCCTTAGCCCATATTCGAGATATCATCCATGCAAGGCTGAAACCTAATGTGTGAACCACATATCTGCTGCTTGCACGCACGTTCAATGAATCTCTCCTGTTGTGAGCACTCCGCCTTTGTATACACCACTGCACTACTGCATTAACCCCATCAAAACAACACCTCCTTGAAGCAATCTATGTAACTGGCACGTTTTGTAATTTTAAGATGGCGCTCAAAATTTAGACTTGAGTCAGGAGGTTAAACCATGCAGTCTAGTCCTGGTGGGCACCGTTTCCTGATTTCTATAAAGACTGGCTGTCTGCCAACCAACAGAGTCTTCTGTGAAGCCAGCACATGCTCCACTGCTGCCAGGTTTAGAGGTGCTGTCTGCTGTGTAGAGTCTGCCAGGTGAAGGTTGGTTACCTGTGCAATCTAGACCACGTCCGAGTATTTCACTTATTTTGTGTCGTAAACAGCCGCACATTGTCAGGCAGCCAGGTGACTTGAGTCAGCAGCGCCTGCTGTAAATCAGTGCCTCGTGTCCTACACCTCGATGCATTGAAGTTACACAGACTTTTTGGTAACTATGTTTTTGTTTAGATGCCATCCAGAGGCTGCACTTTGAAAGAGAAAAATGAAAGAAACAGACTGCTTTTCCAGCAACAGAGTTTCATTCGATTTTGGATCCATTTCACTGGGGAACCAATGGAGGAAGTCAGTAGGATCGAGATCGAGGAAGAGACGGACGGAAAGAAAGAGAGGGAGGGAGGGAGGCAGAGAAGAGGACACTCGGGCTCCTGCAAGTGCCTCCTGGTGAGGTTTAAAAATACCTCATGTCCCCCGAATTCCGTTCTGCCGCCGATCGCGGAAGTTTCGACATTTTCGCGCGGAACGGAATTTGCCTCCCATCCCTATTTAGAACTGCCTTGCTGCAACACATGCTCGTCTGTAAGTCCTTCTACCCACAACCACCCAACTATGGGCCTTATTACGATGAGACCTGGAAAGACTCCGACCACTAGTTGGAGGCTTTCCAAGCCTCATTGCGGTATCTGTTCTGACCACCTCATTACAATGTGTGCGGTCGAAACTGAAACCGGGCAGTCATTCCGGCTGGCTTCTGATGGGCTCCAGGAGCCCGTTGGCCAGTCGGAGACTGGCACGTAATCCCAATGGACGGCGTTTCCGCCGTTGGGATTACGATGCTCGGTTTTCGACAGGCTTTACATGCCGGGCTCCCTGGCATGGAAAGTCTGTCAGAAAGAGAGTTTGGTGGCCCCTAGCAGGGCCCCTTTCTCTATGCGGCCTCTGGTTGGGGGTCGAGGGGCCACCTATGGTGCCCCCTGTTAATCCCTGCACTGTGTGGCAGGCACCTTGAGTTGCCTGCCATGCGGTGCAGGGATTAACAGACTCTCCCATTTCTCAATGGGAGCTTGTGCTACGGCCTCCGATCGACAATGGTGTCGATCGGAGGCAACTCCGACCAACATCGTAATCGAGCCCTAAATCTTTCTGTAGATCCAGGTGCACAGGGTGGACAGTGGTTTTAGTTAAGGAAGAACTACAAGATATCTATCCTGCCCCTCGTCCTAGCAGCAACCTGCTTAGTTAGTTTATGAAGACTGTGCCAGGCATTTATGGTTCCTTAGCACAGTTGATTGTGATTACTGGCATTTGTTAACTTCCTTTGTTCACTGAGGATACATTTATTCAGTTTGAGATTTGATCAGCCTATTTGTTACTCCTGTTCTTTAACCATGTATTCATTGATGTTCTGCAACAAAATAACAGAGTAACGAAAGTGACATTACTTACCCTTCGACCTCCGATGCCATCACATGTTTCTCTCCTTATGCCACCTTAGTCCCTTAACAGCCTCCTAAATGCTGCTGATGAGCTAGAAGATGGGCAAAGGAGAGGAAATTAAGTGGCCCGTTATTATCAAGGTTTTGTGTCACCTTTGTGCCATGCAAGGGGATGCAAGTGTGAAGCAAAACCTAAATCAGATTCACCAAGCCATGCAAGGCCACCTTGCATAGTCCTCTGTGGTTTGCTAAATCTAGAATAACTTCAGGCAGAGCAAATCACTGCCTTGCGTTACTCTGCGGCAGGGAGTCGTGTCATGGGTGGAGTGTGAGTGTTCCCAGGCATCCACCCATACATTCTGACACATTTCCAGATTTACCAACACTGGTAGACCTAGAAATGCATCAAAATTGTATGCCTGCCCGCCAGCAGCGCAACAAGGAGAAATACTTTTTTCCCTCGTTTTTTTCCTTAACTCTGTGTGCTGCTTTGTGCAGCACACTTAGAAAAAGGAAAATGCCTCTGAGGATTGTTTTGCACCAATACAATACCGCCTGAAATACAGGCACCCTTGCACCATGGTGCAATGGTGCCTGCTTTAGTGCTAGACAGCGGTTTAGGCGCCAGCGCAGGCAGAGAGCAGGGATGTGCCGTATAATATTAAATACAATACATTCCTGCCCTCTCCCTTTCACGCAGCGCAGAAAGGTGGATTGCTGATGTGCGGTGCGTGAAATGCTGATAAATGTGGCCCCAACTCTACCTGCTGCTGCCTTCATGATGCCGAGACATGGGTCACAATGGTAGTGTCAAATGCTCCAAATGGTAAGCTACCCCTAAGTTGTGCACTTAATGGGGCGTTAAGCACCAGGATGTAACAGCCTTTTGTGACTCATGCATTCCAGTGCCATACTGACCGGTGACCTCTACAGTTAACCCTAGCTTCCTCATCCGGCTGATGACCCTGTCATAAACCCAACATTAGGGTTGTCTGTTCAAAAAAGGTCACATATAGCTGATGCTCCTCTCAGTTCATTGGGTTTACAGTTCTGGGTTGTCAGTATTCCTTTGTAAATACACTACACCACCCACTAAGGCACTGGTCACTGTGCCACCTACATTATTGTTTATCACTAATTCTCTCCATTCCCCATGTTATGTGGATATTTTGATACTGTTTAAACAGAGAATTGCTTCCTGAAAAATAAAATGGGCGTTCTCTTTGGTACAACAAGCAACCCTCTCTTTATCCATTTTCCTTCCTCCTACTTACCCTCGTCTCCTTGCCACATTTTCTCAACCCAAATCTCCTGGCTGTCCTTTTCTCACCTACTTCACGGCTTTATTCAGGCCTCTTTTTTTGATATTCCTTGCTTAAATATATTTTGCAAAAATGCAATATTAGGAAAAAATTACATAACTGAAATCATAATAAACTTTGGGGCAGATTTATCATTTTTCACGCAGCACAACGCAGCAAGACACCTTCCTGTGCTGCATGAAAAGGCAGGAATGCACTGTATTTACCATTACATGGCACATTCCTCTCCTTTCCTAGCTCTGCTGCACTTTTGGCTGCCTAACTCCAATGCAGGCACCCTTGGACCAGGGTCAGATTGGGAAGGTGGGCATTTGGCCGGTGCCCGAGGCCTGGTGCCCGAGTCTTGATGTGGGCCAGTCCTTTCCTCATCAATGTTCGGGCCAACTCGGCTGCTCTGAACTCCAGATGCTGCAGCAGTCTATTCCCAACCCAGCACGGATTATCGCATCCCCTTGTCATACATAGAATGACAATGGGCTAGCCCTAGAAGACACAGCATGTGGTATGTGCTCCTGCCGTGGCTTTGAGATGTGACGGTGTGGCCTTGCCATGGGAGATGCGGCTTCTGAGCGGCAGAGTTTTCACTTTGGAAGGGGAAGTGGTGGGGGCAATAAAGGGGGTTTTGCTTTTGTCCCCCCAGTGGGTGGCCACACTCCCCTTTATGGTGGCCAAGCAAGGCATCCTTGCTGCTCTACCAACTTCCCTTCTCAAACCCAGAATTTAACTGGAAAGCAACTGCTTTACCTGTCTCGTGCAGATTTGGCACTTAATTAAGAGGCTTTGTGAGCAGATGCCCTTGGCAGCGAGTTTCCTGGGTCTTAGTGCCACCGCAGTGCAGCTTTTAAAATTACCGATGTCAGAGGAGGACCTCAAAGAAAGTGTTACTATTTTTCAGAGAGATCAAATGTTTGATCAGGTACTCCTTCCTTGAAAAAAATAAAGCCCTTTCAAACAAAGCCACGGAAACTGAAAGTGTTTACGCCTGTAGTTTAATTGTTAAAACAGCAAGTCAATTATGTGCTGTCTGCTGGGGTGTATTGATACAACCAGGGCCACTGGAATTATGCAGCAGTTGAGGGCTAAATTATGCAGCAGAGTTGAGTAAATTGTATGGCAAGAAAAGTAACATTATGTGGTGTAATGCGGCAAATTTTATGATAGTATTACTTCATTGTTTTGTCATTTTTACACCTGTTAACAGTGTATGTGCATTGGACACAACTCATTAGTACTAGTTTAACACTCAAATATAGTAATAAGCAACAAAGGTGAGCAGTTAATTTGTGCAGATCGTTGGTAGTGGTTGGCACAAGCACTCATTTTTTTACACCAAGGCTTATTTTGACCAGCGCAAGAGAGAGAAAGGCAGAATAAAGAGGAACAGTGCTATAGCGAAACACCGACAAAGGGAGAAAGAAGAGAGGATAATCAACATACAAGAATGACCTAAAGAGACAGGAAGAGTATGATGGTGTAAGAAGGCAGAACAGGGTGAAACCAAGTGTTGGTTGCCTCGATCCTGTGTTCAATAACTCTGACCAAGAGCTCCTTAAAGAAAATCTGAGCCCCCACACACATAGAATGTGTGGATTGGTGTGTGTGTATTTATATATATCGACGCATTTTTTTTGCGTTGGTAATTTGCCTCCCCCACTGTAGAGCCTATGATGGGGGCCTACTTCCACACTTTTATCCATGCTGGGGATCTGCCTCTCTTCCATAGAGCACTCACAGTGAGCGTCTCTCTTGCATCCCAGCGGCCATGAGCAGAGTTTGCCTTTTCTATCTTTTTGACAAGGGTAAGAGACTGTGCTGTTTTATTTTTTCAATTGGGTAAGTCTTTTCATCTAGAGAGTATCTTGTCACTCTTTTTCAAATCTAATTTCAATATTGATACCGCTCTCATCATTTCTTCTCTTCTGATGCTTTCTTCCCCACAATTACAACTATATAAATATCTGTCATGTTATGTTATGTTATTTTAATTTTTTGTAAAACATTTTTATTGGCATTTATAAACAATAATACACGCAGGCACAGGCGGTATCGTCATTATCATAGAGACTTGCATATCAGGAGCGCCCAGTCACAGCCCTTTCGGTCTCTCAGTCTCGTGGGCCCTCAGGGCGCTCGCCTCTACCCTGAGTGGGGCTGCAGGTATGTGTCCGGGACCAACCTCTGGGTATGCCATACTCGAGCGCGCAGTGATCGCCTGTTATGTTAATTTATTCAGCGCACAGCTACTCGGAAGTGTCCCGGCGCTATAGAGCGCTGGGGAACCCGTCCTGACTATCCCTGTGAGATGGTCCCTTTCTGGCTATCTCCAAGGTGAAACCAGGCATCCCCGGCATCTGTGGGGGGCCGTTGTAGAGATGAGGCAAGCTTAATACCCAGAGTTGCCAAGTGTGTTCCCGGTTAGAGTAGGTACCGAGGCGAGAATTATCGAGTCCGTTTTGACCCTGGTCCACAACCCTGCCACGTCGGGAATTGAACCCTGGCCGATTCTCTGCTTACGGGTCTGCCGCCTCTAACCAGTGAGCCACACCTCCTTTCATGCCCTATTAAAAGTATTAGAATCACTGATATCATCTCATCTTTATTGCTCTATATCCAAATACAATCCATACAAATTTAAAACAGTCACTGGCTATTTAAATTTTCGTTATTTTTTTCTATCAAGTACAATTTCGTTCACAGCATATCTATGAAAATATTTTAAAAAGTAAAACTTCCAGGCACCCTTTCCCATTCACACTTTTCTACTGAACAAGTCCTGATAAGGGGAGACAAAAACCTCAAGCAATATGCATTTCATCCAGTAGTTCCCTCTCCTTTCTAGACACTTTTTCAACAACTATCAGCTTAGTACACAACGTTTTGGTTCATCATTTGTTGCCTTCATCAGGATATGTATGGATTGTGGCCTAATAGACAGAAGGGGACTCAGAGATATGAAGGAGAGAATGGGATCATGGATATTCATAGACTTTGAGATGAGCGTCAGGAGAAGAGTGAGTGAGTTTGAGTGGAGCAATGGAATTTTCAGTCCTGACCAATGTTACCTGACTAATAAGCAACACAAAGCTTTTTTTACATAAGGTTCTCCTAAAATGATCCCCCTCATACTAAAAAATCGACGCTTCACAAAAGGTTGCAATTCAGAAATGCGTGTCACTTTTTTTGGGTGCCCGGGCCTATTTTTGGTCCCAATCCGACCCCGCTTGTGTCATGTTGCAAAGGTGCCTGCACTGTAGGCAGGAGCGATTTTGTGGAGGAAGCGACACAGGATGCAGCACACATAAAAAGAGAAAAAAATGGAGAGAAATAAAGATATTTCTCCTTATTACGTCCCACCCAGGGAGGCGTAGCATTTTAACACATTTCCATATCTATTACTAATAGTAAGTCTGGGAATGCGCCAAAATCCATGGGTGGGGCGTGGGAACACCCACGCCCCACCCATGGCACACCTTCCCTTGGCTGGGTAACACAAGGCAGTGATTTGCGCTGCCTCGCGTTCATCTAGATTTATCAAGCCATGCAGGGACACGCAAGCAAGGTGGGCTTGCGTGGCTCGATAAATCTAACTTAGCTTTTGCGTTGCCCCTGTGCCCCTTTGTGTGGCGCGAGGGGACGCAAAACATTGATAAATGTGGGCCTTTTAAAAAAACTTTTCAGCATATCTGTCACGTTGTTTGTAGTCCATAAAATGAGTGGATAATTTATTTTACTATAAAGCGATGAACTGAGCAAGCGTCTGGCTACTAACTCCTTAGGGGCCCAACTGTTCAACGCACACACCGGTAGCCTGGCCCTTTCCTCGGTGCCACGGCTGCTGTGTATGCCTGCAGCACAAACCGGCCACTCTTAGAATCTCTTTCACAAGTTCTAAGGGAGCCTGTTCTGCTTAATAATGTAGACGGTTTGAGCAATCACCCAAGGTGATGACAACGTGTAAGCCTTATTTATTAGGCGCGCGTTAATATTTGATGAGCGTTTATAGAGCCGCCGCTTCCGGGATAAAGGTGCTCCGTGCATCGATCACCTGCTTGTGTGCAGCAGATTTCAGCAGGAACAGCGGTGGCCTTCCCGGCGCGAGGAGCGGAGAGCTCGTCTGTTCAGGACCATGGAGAGCGGCAGAGGCCTCACGGGCGGCCACACCACGCTTTGTGTCATGGCAGTGCTTTATTTGTGAAGAAACTTAAGTGTAGGTGGTCAACATTTTTCTTTGCAGGCCGCAGCCCACTTCCTTCACTTGTGCGGCCCACTTACTGCTCTGGTGCCGCCCACGTCTGCCGCGGGAGACACCCACTGCCTGCATGGAGAATGCCCAAAGCCAGATTGAAGCGAGCAAGCGAGTGAACTCATCTTCCTGAAGGTGGGGTGGAGGGGAATGGGGGCTGGGAGTCTGGCTGATGCTTTTCATGAACTTGACTTTACCCAGATCTTAAGACAACACTGGGTATGCTGGGGGTTGTAAGATCACATGTATAATGGCAGAATTGAAGCTACTACTCCCATCATGCTTTGCGTTATTGGCTGCAAGAGTAGAACTCAAGGTAACCTTAATGCCATGGGACCTATTAGCTGCTAGAATAACAAGGCCCAAGCTACCAGCAGTGCAGCAAGCGCTGTGACACCGGTCCCAGGGGAGGCTGCAGCCTGGTCTGGCAGCAAGCACACGGATATCACCTGCAGGTGCCAGAGCTCTCGGGCATAGGTTGCCCAAAGAGCACAGCACCCAGATAGATTGGGCTGGACTGGCTTCTTACTAACCACAAGATAGCCCTGCTTCAATGGAAGTGTGACTGGGCTGATATGCAACCATTACAACATGGCACTTCCTGCTGCCTTGCTTTGGGCTTGTTACTCACTCTGCTTAACAGCCATGGGCTTTGTACCCTCAGAAGACTGAGAAGTGAGTGACCAGTCCACCCAAGAAGAGGAGGCCCGGGGAGCTGTTGGTGAAGTGGGGCCAGGGGACAGGTATCTGTGTAATCAAGCTGGTTATAGGTGGGTGGTGGAATACATTGGTCTGTTTGTTTGTATGCATGTTTTTGTGCAACTCAGTGTTACGGTGTGAACCTCTTGGTGTGCATGCCACTGTAATGTGCCAGTGCTCATGTCTGTCAAAGAGATACTCTGAAAGATATCTATTATTATATTAGTACTGCCAGGGAAATTCCATCCTTTTTTCACTGATGCATTTTGCCAAATACGCATCTAAGTATTATATATGCCATTCACTGCCCTCAAAATAATCAGAAACAGTTCAATGTAAAGTTCTACTTATATAATATTAAATTTGTGCCCATTTAACTGTGTCAGCCTGATTTAAAATCTTTGTTTTTTAATGTTTCCTTAAAAAGACCCTGTATATTGGAAAAAACAAACACACACACCTCAAATCGCAAAACCAAGCCAGAACTTGTTCAAGAAAGATATAGCGATAGAAGTCTTTGATAGGGGAGGGCCAATTTAACTTGCTTACATGAAGGACTAGGTAGGGTGACCTTGCTTTGCCAATGTAACTAATATATAGACTGACCAGACACCTCAGCTCAATTTTAGGTCTCACCTGCTGCCACACATTTGTTGTTGCTGCGAGGTGTATTGTTTACTTTAATGGACTTTGATCTTGGCCATTGCTTACCATTCATTGGCTTCTTTGTCACTCATATTTGCTGTCTTCTAATTGGCCAGCACTTGCAGATGTCACTTCCAGTTCTTTTCTTTGGAGCATGGACCAAGCATTGATTGATTTACTTTGATTGGTGTCCTTCCACTGTCCATTGACTAATCACTGAGATTCAGGTACTATTTTATTTATTCTTCCTGTCCTTGTTACTTCTTCCGCCCATACCCCTTGGTGCTTCTTCCCCTCCCATCCCCACATGTGTTCTGTGTTGTGTCTTCCCCTGCCACCCCACACCATTGTTTGTGTTGCTTCTCACCTCCCACCACCCCCTTGTACAAGGTGCTACTTCCTTCCCACCACCCACCCTCCCGTTGACTGTATTGCCCCCCTAACCGTCATAAGAAAAACAAGTATCTGCAATGCAGTAGGTCTCACATTTACGCAAGTTTGAGCTATTGGCATTGTAAATGACAATGCCGTTTATTTATGTTTTGATTTTAAAAACATAAATAAAAGACAATGTAATTTACAATGCCAATAGCTTAAACTCTCGCAGATGCGAGACCTATTGCATTCCAAATGCTTGTTTAAAAGTGTGTGTGGGGGGTTGCAAACAGAAGGTAGAAGAAGGAACATAGACGAGGAGAAGGTGTGGGAATGCAAAAATGATGGCGCGGTAGGGGAAGGGGTACGGAGGGCATAGGGAAGCAAACGATAAACAGAGCAGTGTGACGGGCAGGGGTAGAAAAGCAAATGAGCCAGAGCAATGTTAAGCTGGGGGTGAAAGCACACCCTTCACAGGTAATCAGAGCCGAGGAGCAAAGCGCAGCTAGCTGCCACTTTGGAACTGCTCAGTAAAGCGCTCCAATACCTTCAGGTCAGGTTCGCAGTTGCGGGAGAGTGTGGCAAAGGACATTTGCAGCCAAAGAGTTTCTTTCTTTTTTGGATCCGTTTCACAGAGGAACCAATTGAGAGCAGAAGGTAGGAGCCCTTTGTTGAAGTCATGGTTATTAGCAAGTGAGAGGAGGAGCAAACCTAAAACATATTCATGTTTAACAGAAAATAAACACGCCATATCTAGCAGAATTTACATCACCGCCATTGACATCGCTGAGTTGTCCCTTCTGTCTCCCATGGCCCCCTGAAGAACTCCCCGTTTGCTACGAGTTAAAGTAGCCGGTGGTCAGAACTGCACATGATATGCCCTCTTGGAGTAAAAGAAGCTCATTAAAGAAAATAGTGTTTGCTATAGACTAAAGAAGACATACTGTGTAACAACTGAAGTAAAAGGGCCAGTCCTCATGGAGGTTACAAATGAAGACAAGATGGTATTAAGGAGAGACTAACAAGCCTAATAAGGAATCAGAAGCCAGCATTTACGAAGGACAATGACACAAGCCAATGAAAAATATGAGCAGAGAGTGGGCGAGGCTTCAAGTACATAGTCCAATACAGCATGGCTCGCAGAGCAGCGCATGTGCTTGCCAGGCTCGATCTAAACGTGCTATAAAACACTCTGCGCTGGCCACGTCAAAGCTCTTTTTTTTACCATCCCATTGCCATCCCATCTTACCATCCCGTTGTCTGTGTTGATCATTCCCACTCTCCCTCCTAATATCTGTGTTGCCCACCCCCATCCACCATAAGAAAAAACAGATCTATGCTGCGACCAGTGCTGGCGGCGTCATAGTGCTTTTTTTATGTGACCTTTCCTTCAGCCATGCTTCATAGCCACGCTCCTGTACAATATGGCTAAATGACATTGGCAAAGCCAATAGCTTTAACATACATAGGTGAGACGTATTTGGCTTTGCCAATGCTTGTTACAATTGATGAAGGAAAAAGCCAGGACAGAGATGTAGCCACTGCACCGTCTCTGTGTAAAGATTTGATTTTCTTCAAGCTTCGCCATTGCAGTTTTATGAGGGAATCTAAAATGTGAGCTCTCCAGAGCAGCTGGCCCTGCTGAAAGAAAACACCAGATGAGCACGACGCCTGCATCCGGGGACTGTTGAACTGCATCAAGAACGGCACTCATTCTCCCCAGTGCTACAAGGCCATACTAATGACAATGGCCAGGGGCCTGACACGAAGCAGAAGCAGAGCCTGGAGGGCGGGGTACCGTGAGCCCCAAAGAGCCAGCCTCGGGAGGGGGGGGGGCTCTAAGTTTGCCGCCTGATGCTGGTAAGAGTGGGGGGGGGGGATGGCGACTGACGGACAACTTGTTCCGGGGGGTTTGGAAGGTGGATGACTTGTTCTCTGGGGCAGGGGAATGGTGGTAGCCTGTTATGTTCTCCGGCTCCCACCGTTGGTAGATGGGGACGCGACCGCCGGTAAGTCGCGACTAGGGGCCTTGGCTTGGACACAAAAACCAGGAGACCAGGAGGCGTGTTGTTGTAAGGTCCGCCGTCGTAGCCCTAGTGGCGTACGTACGTGCGTGACCGTCTTTTATCAATTATAGCCACGTGTCCTGAGGCGTACGCGCTTGGCGTATCGCGTCACGGTCACAACATTACATTCCTCCCCAACAAACATGAAAACCAAAACATAGCTGCAACCTTCCTTACAGTGGACTCCCCGCCCAGCGTTCACCGTTAACAGAGCATTCCAAAACTCCAAATAATATAAAATGGAACAATCTTACGTGAGGTAGTCTTTTAAACGACAGGATGGCTCAGGATTGTTCCTCAGGCTGTACTGCGACGTACCCCGGCTTTGTGAGTCTCCAGTATCTCCACCTTGCCCCTCGACAGGAGTCACAGCCTCGTGAGACTGTAGCCCAGGACTCATCGCTGTACCATTTGACGCTCTCTGTGGAGACGACCGGAGGATGTCCGATTCTCCCGTGTCCTCCATGGCTGGTTCCATCTCTCCACCACTAGTTCTGACGTCTTCCACCCGCCTTGTGTTGAGGTCGTCTCCTACATGGTCAGGGACTACTTCTGCTCGCCGCGGGTAATACTTTTTAAAATGCGACACGTTTCTGGTTATTCTCTCTCTCCCGCGAGTGGCAGTGACGCAAGTTCCCCTGACGGACACCACCGTCCAGGGTTCCTTTTCAAAACTCAAGCGAAATTTGCTTCCCTGAGCTCGGTTCTTGAGCAGTACAGCGTCCCCTCGGCGGATGTTTGGTAGGGCAGCCCTCCGCCAGAGACTAACAAGAGCATATGCTTTCCGTCGCCGGGCATCAATGATACTGTCCTCAGGAGTTTCCGGTTGATGAGGGATAGTGTCAGTGACTACTCTTCCCATTAGCAGATGCGCAGGAGTCACACCAGTGGTCGTGTGGGGTGTCTGGAGATAACTCCGGAGAAAGGTGAATATGGCCAATTCTACAGATTGAGCCTTGTCATGTCCAATGCGTATGACTCTGTTAAGTGTGCGCATAAATCTTTCAGCTTCCCCATTCGCTTGCGGCCAGCGTGGATTGATCCGGCGATGATGGATACCCAGCGCTTGCAGGTATGAGGCAAATTCTTGACTTTGGAAAGGAGATCCATTGTCAGTTCCTATCTCTTGCATGAGTCCATGGGCAGCCCTGATCTTCTCGAGTTTTGGTATAACTTCCGTAGCGCTGAGTGCTGACAGTATCTCCACTTCAGGATATTTAGAATGGTCATCGATAGCTACCAGGGTATGGCGTCCATCTGGAAGACTGCCAAAGTCTACACTCACTCGGGACTATGGGACCCTCGGCCGAGGTTCCACGATGACAGGGGCCGGTCGGGGCACCTCCCCGGTGACCTGGCACGATGGGCAAGAACGGACAGTGGCCTCTACCAGGTCGTCCATTAGTGGGAACCAAACTTTTGTGCGAAGCCGCGATTTTGTTTTAACCATGCCCTGATGTCCTACATGGGCAAGGTCAACCACCCTCTGTTTTAGAGATGTCGGAATTACTAGCCTATGTCCTCTTAACAGGCACCCTGTATCATCGAGCTCGTCCCGGACATGGTACAAGCTGTCCATTATTCGTTGTGCCATGGTTGTTAAACTCTTCCACTCCTCCTTAGCTTTGTGCCAGCTACTGCTCCGGATGGCTCCCTTGGCTCGCTGCAGACACTCATCTAGGTCTGTGGCTTCCCGTAGGCTTGTCATGGAGATGGGTATAGGGCATGATCGGGCGGTGACACACCTAACATATTCCTCAGTGTCAGCGGCATCCTCCATTTCCTGGGCCGTGGCTTTCCAAGGATGGCGGGACAGGTAGCCGGCCAGATTCTTGGACCCGGGCTGATACTCTTTTTTACAGTTATAGTTCTGGAGTTGTAGCATCCACTTCTCAATCCGTGGCGGCAGCTTGGTTGAGGTTCCTGAAAAGAGCGCCACCAGCGGCTTGTGGTGTGTTGCTACTACGAACGGTTTTCCGTACAAGTACAAATGGAAGTGGCGGCACCCCCAGTGGATAGTGATGGCTTCCTTTTCTATTTGTGAGTATCTCTGTTCAGTAAGGGATCTGCTGGCGAATGCCACGGGGGCCCACTCTTCTTGAGGGTTCCTTCTTTGCAGGAGGACGGCTCCTAGGCCGACCGGACCAGCATCCACGGCGACCAGTGTTAACTTCGTGGGGTCAAAGAACGCCAGGGTGGTGGCTTCAGAGAGAGACTCCTTGATTTTCTCGAAGGCCTGGGCTTGTTCACTGCCCCACTTCCAGGTGATGGACTCCTTGGTCAGCTCTCTCAGCGGTGCCGTCAGGTTGGCCAAGTCCTGGATGAATTTCCCGCAATAATTGACCATCCCAAGGAAGCTGCGGACTTCCGTGACGTTGGTGGGAGTGACAGCTTCTTTAATGTCCCGAACTTTCTCAGGGTCCGGGTTGACCCCTTCCGTGGAGAAGGTATAGCCAAAGAATTGCAGTTTTTGGCATAGAAACTCGCATTTCTCTCGATGAACGGTGAGGCCTGCATCCCGTACCCAGCATAGCACTTGAAGCAGTCGCTCATTGTGCTCTTGGATGGTTTTGGCGTGTATCATGATGTCATCGCTGACATTGATGACCCCCGGGATGCCTGCAATTAACTCCTGTATCACATTTTGGAATACCTCTGCGGCACTGGATACTCCAAAACTTAACCTGGTGTACCTCCGGAGTCCCACATGTGTAGAAAATGTGGTGATGTTGCGGGAGGCTTTGTCGAGCACCAGTTGGTGATATCCGGATCTCAGGTCCAGTTTTGAAAACCAACAGGCTCCTGCCATTTCCCCGATGAGATCGTCTATCGTGGGAGTGATGTGGCGTTCCCGCTAGCGTTTTGAAGATGTTGTGAATGTCTTTTCCACCCAGATGTATAATCATTACTCTTTTCTGGTCCCTATGGACCTTGGTGGCCTCGAAGAATATTCGCAGGCGATCTTCCCAGTCCTTCCACTTGGCCGCAATCGACGAAGGTGATCCCTCTACTATGAAGGGTTCTATTGGTGGTATCGTGGCCATGGCTAATGCTCAGCGCTGTGCGTGGTCCTCCCTGGCCTCTGCGTGTGTGTATACTGCCTGCTGTGCCTCCAGTCCTCGTGGGCCTTCCCTATTTCTGGGGTGCCTCCCCTTTCTCCTTATGCTCGTGTGCTTGGGGTTCTCCACTGTTCACTAGGCCTGCCCCTCACTCATAGGCCTCCCTCCGGTGTAAGGTTATTGAGGGCTAGACCTCTGCACTGTGAGGTGGGCTTTTCCCCCAGTCTTCCCAGTGATTGGGGCCACAGGTACTCACAGGGCTTCTCAGGAGCTGCCTCCCCTTGGCATCACGATCAGCAGTCACCTGCAGGGCTCAAAAGCTTGGGGCGCCACGACTGGCACCCTTCGAGGCCTAGACCACGTGGCTGGCAGGCCGACCCTTCACGGGCCTTGTGCGCGATCTCTGCAGCGCTTCCGCAGGGCAGCGCGACTGCACCGCACACCAGGCGCACCACGAGGTGCGCAGGAAACAGCACTCCGCGCCACGCACTGGGACACGAGCGTCGCGAGCCAAGAGTAGCGCTCGCGGCCACCACACCAGCACACCACACGTCGGCGAGGGCACGCCCACCCTCGTCGCCAGTTTATGTTATGTTCTCCGGCTCCCGCCATTGGTAGATGGGGACGCAACCGCCGGGAAGTCGCGACTAGGGGCCTGGGCTTGGACACAAAAACCAGGAGACCAGGAGGTGTGTTGTTGTAAGGTCCGCCGTCGTAGCCCTAGTGGCGTACGTACGTGCGTGACCATCTTTTATTAATTATAGCCACGTGACCTAAGGCGTACACGCTAGGCGTATCGCGTCACGGTCACGACATTACAGTAGCCGACAGACATGACTTGCTCACCTCTGCCACCCCCAAAAAGAGTGCCCCCCCTCGCTACGTCATTGGTCAGTCCTCCTGCACCTAAGAGGGTACCGAGCAAAGCAATAGCAAGCCCTGCTCTAAGGCACCCACACTCTCGAGTTATGCCTGGACTGCAACCCCCTCCCTTTCTCCCCAACCACTGATGTCTACTTACACCGCTTACAGCAGCGCGCAATGTGTAGAAATATAAGTGCCAGGGCCTGAAGTACAAATTAAGCAGTGCCTTACAGCAGCTGCACTGATAAAGACATACATCTGGCTGCGGAGGATCATAAGGCAGAAAAAGGGATCCCAGAAGCTGGAATATGGACATCCCATTGGAGACTTTAACGTCTTTTTTTAATCTCAGAGTGCGGTGCAGCAAAGGGCAGTCTACAGTGTGGTGCGTGGGCAGCATGGCATGACTGCTCCGAGGCACCATGAAGGCACCAGCCAGGACTGAAGTGGAAACAGGGACTGAAACTGTCCTGAGGCACACACGTGCAGATTACACTGTACTGTTTCATGGTCCAGCCTGCGCCTCTACCCAGAAAAAGAAACCCTCGTGTTGAATTAATTATAATGAACATATGTGACGTGGACAGGGTGAGGTTGCAGTGTTGGGGCATATGCCTGGGTGGTTCAGGGCAGTGTCACCGCCAGGCAATTTATCTCTGTTGGCAGAAGCACAGTGAGCATCAAAATGGTGGTCTAGAATTAAGCTAACTTAATTCAAGCATTCATCACTGTTCAAGAGAGCTGTTAGATGTTCTCTCATTAGCTGTGTCTACGATTGTTTTCCAAGAGTGATTTGTGGTAGTCTGGTGTATGTCTGCTGTTGTATTTGTCAGTCACGTGTGCTCAGTCTGTCTTTCTAGTACAGCATGCTTACATCGCACTGTGTGATAGGCGGTGCCAAAGTTGTAGAAATATAAGTGCCAGGGCCCGGGGTATTTCTCAGGAGGCCAAAGTACGTGGCACTACCCGCTGTGCCTGCCACCACTGTCAAATACTAAGCATCGCACAATTCAAGTGTGATCAATTTGGACTATTCCACCTCACCTCAAGCTGAAAGCATGGCTTGGACCTGCTGGGTTTACTATTTTTTGAAGTACATTCAGCACTTTAGTGAGGATGTCTGCTCAAATATAGATAGACAACGCCACCATGTGTTAGGTTGTCCTTACTAACTGCTGGTATTTAGGAATAAGTGCCAGTGCCAAGTACTGGCCAACACCTGTACAAATTAAGCACTGGTGATAGGTGCTCCAGTACTATGTCTATGAAATGTTCATTGTGTAGTTTTAGAATGTTCTAGTTGTTGCTGAATTCACTATAATCACACAGAACGAGAATATGCTTCAGTGATGGGGTCTAGTTCCTACCCTACTGTCTTTGGAACTTGGAGCCTTGGCTGTGATACGCGTCCATAAATTGTGTGACTGTGACCAAATCAATTAAAAATACAATTATAAATGTGTGACACGAGAGACAGTTGAGTACTTTAAAAATGTGTAAGCCAATTATTTAAAAACGCAGCTGTATGTATGCCAAACGTGTGCAGTAATAGTTTTTAAATAATTACTTCATGTGCTCCGTACCCTGTGCACGTGGGGAATGCTTATATTTTTTAATAGATTGACCTTGTTCGCTAGGCCGGGTGCCACCAAATGTCGGTTGTGTTGATTCGAGACTTCTGCTTAGTGGCGGGGTGAGAGGGGGGGGGGGTCTCTTAACAAAAGAGACTGAAATCCATCTGTGGTTCCTAGTTTTTTATTCACACTTAGTTGCCCAAACACTGAACTACCATGCTCTGTTGTTGCATCACAAGGAACAACATAAAGATGCTTTCAACTCATTCAAAGGCGATGGAAAATTTCATAGGTACTACTTTAAAAAAATCTCCTCTCCTGCTTAATTCAGATGATGGCTGAGCTTCATCACTAATGAATGATAAAGCCAATAAACGACACGCCAAATGTGGCCAGGTGTTTGCCAATGCAGGATTCTGACTAGTATATGTTCTCCATAGTTGCCCTCCATCTCCAGCCATGACTGAAGCTGCAGAGGTGGACATGGACCAGGATGGTGGCTCGATTGAGGGTTGTGCAGGCAAACCCAGCCTTTGGGTGCTCGGATGTCCTGTACAGCTCATAAAGCAACTGTTCATATAATGGCAACTCCAGAGGACCAGTCTCTCCTGCCGCCCTTGTCACCTTCCTCATGGGTGGCACATGGCAGGAGTACCGTGGGTCGAACACACTCCATAACTCCTCGTGTTTGCTATAGACTTAGGGCCAGATCTCTCAAAATGTCATGCACGTAGTAAGACAACTTGCTGTGCTGCACTGCATGACAGGGGGAGAGCAGGAATGCCTCATATCTACTAAGATATGAAGCATTAATGCTTTCTGCCTGTGCTGGTGCACTGAGCGTTACCCAGTGCCAACATAGACACCCTTGCACCATCCTTAGAGACATTTTCCTCTTTCTGTGTCTGCTGTAGAAAGAGAAAATAACCAGGAGAAATAGAGATATTTCTTCTTGTTACGCCGTGGTGTACCATTTTGACGCAATCCCAGGTTTACAGCCCTCAGCAAGTCTAGGATTGCGTCAAAATCCAAGTGAGGATGCATGAGAATGCCCATCCTCCACCCATGGAGCGCCTTCCCAATGCATAGTAACGCAAGGCAGCGTTTTACGCTACGCTGCTGTGGATTTACTAAGTCACGCAGGGCAATGCAAGGTGGCTTAGTAAATCTCACTAAAGGGCTTTGCTTACCTTGCGTCACCTTGCGTGACACAAGGACAACACAATCTTTTGTGTAGCTGGGCCTTAGCATCTCCAGGAACATTCTCACTTAAAGCAGCTGAACAACACCTCTGTAGGAGTTCACCCAGTAGGTTTCTTACAGGCTCTATTAATCGCAATAGACACTGCCTCTGCACATACTGTGACCACGCCCCCTGTTACTCCAACCTTCTTAGCCCTCCCCCTCTGGCCGCTATCTCAAGCACATACTGAGTGACACTAGGGACTGGGAACCTGATCCAAATGCTTCACGAGTTCTCTAGTAGGCAAGGGCTTTAGGCGCATGCATCTCATCGATGCTGTCTGTATACAGTCTATGAATGAGCAGTGTTTTTAGTAAAATACTCTTTCTGAGCACACATGCACCAAATGCCTCGGCCTCTGGGATGCTGAGGATGGGAGTTTCTATTAATGGATTTCAGATATGTTTGAACTTTTATCAGCAAAGATGGTGTCCCTCAGCTCTTTAAGCATGTGACATAAATGAAAATGTGCCTCTCTCTGGTCACAGACATACTGTATTTTCCGGTGCAATGTGATAGATCTGACATGTGGTTTAACCCCTTCGATGCGAGTGACGGAGCGGTTCCGTCATGCGCGTCGGTTGCGCTGTGCGCATGACGGAACCGCTCCGTCATGGCCCCGCCCGCGCACGGAACCTTCAGCACAGCGCGGTAATCCGCGCCGCGCTGAAGGGGTTAAAACACATTTGATTTTGCTGTTCGTGTACAAAATGATTTATTTTTTATTTTTAATACGAGCCAGTCAAATGCCAAAATGCTGAATTAATTGAATCACAGTGGCCGTGCTGGTGGCATAACCATGCCTCCTAAATCTCCAAACATAAAATACCTTGTGTAATATATTCATTAGTTTATTTGTAGAGGTTATAGCAGCACTGCGTTTTAGGTCATGTTCTTTTATACTTGTATAGCGCAGCGTCTCACTCCCAGAGGAATGTCCCGGCGCTAATACTGCAGACTCTAAAAAGGCAGCCTATAATACTTAGAAGAGCCATCTTTTCTGTAAGTTCCTTAAATTACTGAAGTTCTGACAGGATCGAATTTGAGGGGGGAGCCTGTTCCAGTGAAGAGGGGCTAGGTAAGGTAACGAACGGCCCCCATTTCGGGCAGGACCGGAGTGGGAACCCAAAGCAGCCCTGGCAATGTTGACGGACCAGCCCCCCTGCTGCTTTTGTTACTGGGGGCTGATATAGTAGCACCGCTGCAAAACCGGCACCTACTAACGAAAACGGCCTCAACCACTGCAAAATCGTCCCTCACTCTTCCAGCCTCCCCGGGGAAATGCCCGATGCCCGCTTCGGCCAGTCCGACCCTGATGTCGGGTCGTACATACGCATTGTGCGGTTAACAGTGCTTTATCCTTAGATCTCAGGGTTCTACCCAGATGATTCCATGATAGCCTTGGGCAAAGGTAGGCAAGGCCATTGCCAAATAGTGCTCTGTGTGTGAGGCACATGATTTTAAAGATATTTGCGCTTTCATATGGGGAGCCAGTGCAAGGTTCCTAAAGTGGGGTCAGAGGGAGAACTGGATGGGAGTTTACAGACCAAATGGGCTTCTGTATTTTGTACCACCTGTAGGAGAGGCACATGAGAGTTTATTTTACCGCTACCGTAAGTGTGTTACCATAGTCCAGGTGACTTATTATGAAGGCCTGGGCTAGCATTTTCCTTGAGCTATAGGAAGCCATGGGAACACTCTCCTGAGCAGTTGCAGGGTGCTGAAACAGGTCCTATAGATGACATTTACATGTTCCTTCATAGCGAGCTTGTTGTTTACCAGAAAGCCCAACTTTTTAACCACACCCTTAGGATAAGGGGCAGTGCTTGCAACCATGTGACTTATTTAGAGACTAGTCATATGCAGTTTTGGCCCGTGCAGGTAAGAGCGGTGGGACCCTGTTGTGGGGGGATTCGACAGACGACCACAAGAGAAAATTGAATAAATAGTTAATTATCCCTTGTCGTCCTCTGTCGAAATCCCCCTCCACCCAGCCCCACCACCCCACCACTCTTACCTGCACGGGCTGTGGCTGGTCATATGTACCTGCATTTCAGGATGACGGAATTTAACCAGGTCTAGAGGTTGCCTGATTAACATTCATTGTAATGGAAATGATAAGGACCGGTCATCTCAAGTGGAAGTTGTGGGAAGCAGCATGGACCCTGATATATAGTCAGGGATATGGAATGATGCAATTCTGTGGCCGCTGCATTTTCCACATAATTATGGATTTGACAAATTTGCCGCATAATCCATTATCTGCTGCATAATCTGCAGATTTTAACCAAAAAATGTGTTTCTAGCTCAAACAGATCAAACGTTAGTAAAAATGTGGTGACCCATGTCCCTGTGCAGTGGAAAGCCTCTTATTTGAGAGCTAAATTGGCACTGATATGGTGAAATCTTTGCACAGGCAGGCAATCAATCAATCAATCAATCAAAGACATTTATAAAGCGCACTACTCACCCGGAGGGTCTCAAGGCGCATGGGGGGGAGGGTGCCCCTACTGCTCGAACAGCCAGGTCTTGAGCTTCTTCCTGAAGGAGAGGTGGTCTTGGGTCAGGCGCAGGTCGGTCGGGAGGGAGTTCCAGGTCTTGGCGGCCAGGTAGGAGAAGGACATTCCTCCTGTTGTCGCTCTTCGGATGCGGGGGACGGCGGCGAGGGCGTGGCTAGTTGATCGGAGATGGCGTTTGGGAGCGTAGAAGTTGAGGCGGTTGTTGAGGTAGCTCGGTCCTTGGTCGTGTAGGGCTTTGTGTGCGTGGGTGAGGAGACGGAAGGTGATTCTCTTGTTGACGGGGAGCCAGTGCAGGTCTCTCAGATGTCCGGAGATGTGGCTGCGTCGGGGGATGTCGAGGATGAGTTTGGCTGAGGCGTTCTGGATCCGCTGGAGTCTCTTCTGGAGCTTGGCGGTGGTTCCGGCGTAGAGGGCGTTGCCGTAGTCCAGACGGCTGGTGACGAGGGCCTGGGTGCAGTGTTTGAATGTATAAAAATGACAGAATAATAAAGTAACACTATCACAAAATGTGCCACGTTACGCTGCATAATTAGCCTTTCCTTGCAGCATAATTTAGTCAACCCTGTCACATAATTTGGTCCTCCCCTGCTGCAGAATTCCAGTGGCCATGCATAGATTACTAGAAGCTTAATGAAACATAGCACGGAAACCAGACAGGGCAGACACCTCAAGGAAATTGCAGGCAGCCGCCTTAAAGCAATACCGCAAGAGGGCACCAAATTGCCACAAACGGCCTTAAAAGTGAATTTGAAGCAAGGGCAGTTAACCAAGGTGAAAAGTGTTATTTTGCGTGGATTCCGGAAATTCTTGCACTGAAGCTTCAAACCGTGCAACGCTTTCTGTTCTTTCAGAGCAGGCTGAACGTGGTTTGACTACTTCATCCCTTTGTCCTTTCCTAGGCATAGTGCTACAGGCGCCCTAGATGCTCACGGCAGAAGAGGAACTAGCTAATGTCTGCCCTAAGCGCCCCACTGATGCTGTAATTCCAATAACAGCACCAGACGGCGGAGACAGGGAAGCCAGATAAGACATTAGTTGTGTGTCTAGGATGCCTTGAGCTGCGACCTGGCACCGCCACAGCGTTACTTCATCAAACGCAGGCGCCGCGTAAGATTAATGGGGCTCACACACTGTCCCATTAGGTGAGTCAGGAGCAGTCTCTTTTTACTGGAAAGCCTCCTGCTGCCACAAAGAAACATAAACCCCTGGCAGGTCATCCTTTTTTACCCTTTCCCCTAAGATAAACGGTCAATGCGGCCCTGGCTTTCTTTTCAATTCTGACAATTTTATTAGGACAGAACACTTCTGTAGTCTTTTTAAAATGGCCATAAATATGCTTTAGATATTTGCAAAGCTTCAGATCTAACGTTTTTCTTCCGCTCTCTTTTATTTCCCTATTATTGCTTGATGGTCGTGTTGCTCTTTTTCTTTACTACTTCTTCCCTCTTCCTTCTTACAGTCGTTAAAATAGACACTGCACTGGAACCTGAAGTCTGTTCCATTTCCTGTTTTTTAATTTGACTCATTTGCTTTGCTTGGGGCAGGGCTGGGCTGGCCTTTTATTCCATTGGGTGTTTCATCACTGCAGTCATTGGAGGCCTGATGTAGAAGCCCAAGGCCATGGCTGGTGCCTCTGTCACTTCCCCCACCTCCTCCAGATTAATGGCAGCAGGAACAAGGGGCTGAGAGAGAGAGAAGGGGAAGGAGAGAGCGGAAGGAGGGGCGAGCGAGAGAACAGAGAGAGAGATGGACAGAGAGTGAGGAGAGAACGGGCGAGGTTGGTGTGAGCATTTTTGCCAGGGCTGTTTTTGGCTCCCAGTCCCGCCTTATTTTGGGATTTGTTGTGAGGGGCATCTCCTTTGCAGGCTTTGCTCATGTCCAGAAACTAGTTTTTATTTTTTTTAGTCTTCTTTATCGGGGTGGGCCTAGCCTTGCAGGATGACACTCTGAAGTCCTGGCGTTCCCTCGCGGCGCTTGCTGTGACATACAGGGCATGTGGTGGTTCCTGGAACTGCTGTGTGCGTCGGGGGTTGAGTACAAATGCAGGCACCTCCTGTACTTCTGTCATTTTTAGGTCTCGCCTGACCCAGCGCATGCGCTGGTCTGGCGAGACTTATTGAGAGGGCTCCAAAAAGTGCTACCAGGCCATCTTGGAGCTACAGTGCATGTGCGCGGGCGCGCGCGCCGCGCTTTACCGTGATTACTTTCACTTTCGGCCGCACGGCCGCTTTGATGTTGGATCGCGATCACTTTCGCGGCCGCACGGCCGCTTTGCATAGCCAATAGGTCTCTCTTTTGGAACCTTATAAGTATTTAGTTATGCAACTGTTGCATAGCTAAACACTTATAAGGTCCAAAAGGCGAGACCTATTGGCTATGCCAATGATTGTTCAATCTGTGTCAGTGGCAGTAAAGGTTTGCTATGCAGGGTGCCTGCCCATTCCATTCCAGTCTGCTTCACAATCATGATCCCTTTCCATCTATATTTGGAGGTAGGAGAGATGCAGCTGGCAGGGAGCCCTAGGCCAAACCTTTTTCACAGTGTACACGGCCATGTATTTGTGTTTTTGTCTTAATTTTCCCTCGCCATCGTCTGTCGAAATCCCCCCTCACCCGGCCCACCGCCCCCCGCTCTTACCTGCACGGGCCACGTCTGGCTGCTATGTAGGTACAATCACCCACCCCTGCCTTTTTGGTGGAATCTATTTTTAGAGGCGGTAGCAGTATTTGTGGTGCTTCCCTTGTGGTTTGCTCAGGGAATTTGGACCGTGATGTGGTCGTTAACTCTTTCTTGTCCTCAAGAGCTAGGGAAGGCTTCCGTTCTTTCGGGAGTGGTCATTCCCTATTTGACATCTATTTCTAGGAATTGTAATGCCATTGGGCAATGAGCACAATGGTTGTGACTCTCAGCACGCAGGCATAGGAGCCTGCTGGGAGGGCAGTATGTCACTCTGCTGAGGAGGCATATTCTGCCACCAGGGTCTTCATATAAGACTTTTTTAGTTGAATTAATTATCGTAGAAGTTATTCGTGTGTTTCATCTGTTTTTTCTGAACCCTGGTATCAATGCTTGGTGACCGTCAGATTTCAAAGTATGAACTGAACATGGTTGTGCTGTACAGTTGCAAAAGCTGCATTACATATGAGGGTTGTCCAGCCATGACCAGAGGGCCATGTGGCTTATTGGATTAGTTGTGGTGTTGGTAGAGTTCTGTAATATATTTCACAGGTAACAATGGGTGACATCTGCTGATAACAACAACTTAACACTTCTTTGAATGCTAAAATAATTGGCGAGTACATTAAACTGCAAAAAGAAACTAAACTAAGCTGCATATAAAATAATGTATTGCTGGGAGGATTGGTGTAACTAGTGGGTTTGTGAACCACACGATGCTCAAGGCAAGGCGACACTATCAAAAAGCAGCTGGAGACTTGACTACTCACAGACTTGTGGGATGCATTTAAAAGTAAACTGCGAGACTCAAAAGTTACCTTCAGAGCATCCCAGCTTGCTTCTTCTTTTCAGGCGTATAGTGTGACCTGTTTAAGGTGGTCCATTTCATCACTGCTTCTGACTGCTTGGCCCTCCAACTCGCTCATTTCTCACACAATGTATGATGAACTTGCAACATTTTTTGCAATAAAATAAATAAAAAAAATCTGGGAAGAAGTCGGCTCCTCGTGCTTTCACTGAGCGCCTTCACTCACTGAGCCTTCCAAATAAACCAAAATCTATAAGCTTCTTCTTGCTTCTCAAAGCTAAGATCTCCACCACTCCTAGCAATTTGAAATCGAGCTCACCTGAGGATGAATGGCCTTAGGCCATTTTGAAGTCATTGGCCTCTTCTTTGGTGCCATCTCTTTGCAATGTCATAAATGCTTCCCTAATTTGTGGCCATATGCCAGATTTCTGTAAATACTGTGTATTTCTTAGGATGCTCAAAAGGCTGGATTGGACCCTAAAAACCTGAAAAATGACAGGACCGTTACTCTTCTGCCTGCCTTCGCTAAAATCATGGACATTTTCTTGCCAAGCGGTTAGCAGGCATGATGGAAATCACAGGATTTCTGGACTTGGCCCAGACTGACTTTTGGGGCAGCCAACAGTGAGGTGGCTTTCATAGTAGCTTCTGACTCTCTTTGTGACACCTGTGAACTCATCTAACTTGCTGGCCTGTTTTTCTCAATTTGTGACATTCCATACAGTTGACACATCATTCATATCAACAGTCTCAAGGGGGTTGGCCTCACTGAAACACACCAGACTGGTTCACTTCTTTCTTTTCAAGGCAAACTTAAACACTTCCCCTCAGCCCTTTACTGCTCTAAAGGCTGGCCATGTTGCCGCAGAGTCCTTCAAGCATCTGCACCCCCCCCACACACACATTTCAGAAACTATGTCTAGAATTTTGGCGAGCCAAAATGGCGTTTTGCATGTGAGGTTGCTGTCATACGCTCATGATACTAAAAATCTCCTTAAGTTTCATAACTAGGCCACTGAAACAGTGTTATCTCCCAAATGGCTGTTAAGACCTGGATTGCAGAGAAGGTAGTATACATTAGAAGACCACCATATGTATGCTTTGTGGATTATTCATACGCCTTCCATGAGGTAAATCGTAATCATCTTTGGTCCAAGCTTTGAGACATGGATGCCGAGGCCAACTTGCTGCACCTGACAATTGCATAACACTCTAATTCCTGGATGCAAATAAAGCTAATGAGCTGGTCACACATCTTCCCTAAAATTTGTATTGAGAATGGGCTCAGGAAAGGCTTCAATTTAGCTACTCACCTGTTTTCACTGAATATCTCAGGCACAGGAAACTACATTCAGAAATCTGGATTTCATCCACCACAATTAGGCCACTGCCCAGTCAGCCACCTAACATCCGCAGACAAGCTTGTGATCTGCTCACAGATCTCAGTTGGATTACAACACCAACATGTTGCTGTTAATTAATATAACCAGATGAATGGCCTTTTGACAAACATCAAGAAAACAAAAATCGTATACTTTTGGAAGAATCCACAGAAATTCACATGGAAATTAGGAGATAATTAAGTGGAGTCAGTAAATTTAAATTTTAAGCTGGGCATTCATCTGAATAAGAATTTAACCACTGTACAACATCTAAATATGTTCAAAACAAATCTCCCATCAATTGAGGCAGCACACCTGAGTTGGGAAATCAACTATTTTTGTGATTGCGCCTCTGCAAAATCTACCTTCCCCGAGAGGCTTGATTTACCAAGAACTGACAGAGAACAAAATGGTCAGTTCGGCCTTCTCTTCGGATCAAATTAATTCTGTTATCCAAAAACATAATTTCCCTTCGCTCAAGGACCTCTTGAAGATGGAACAATCAACCCCTAAAAGAGTTGACAAAGAAAACCTTCAGGAGTCCTTTCGCTTAAGAGATCTATACAAAGTATCATGCTCCAAATATACAGAGCGACTCTTGGAATCATACTTTCAGTCCAACCAGAAGCATATCGATTCCAATCTAGAGCCATCAATAAAACAAACATTCCATCTGCTGTATATCCAGTTGAAATAATTCAAAGGTTCTTTGGATGTCTAAATTAGTTCCCCTAACTGCAGACTCTGTATGAAACTGAATGAAACTCTAGAACATATTATCAGCGTCTGCATAGGGTTAAGCTACATTTGAAGAACATTTGAATTGCCCTGTTTCAGGAAGCAATCCCTGCACTGTATAAAGGAGGCCACCACAGCTTGCTTTCAGCCACAAATAAATGCTCTAGCAGAAAAGTTAATATGTTATCTGGATATAACCGATAAAAGACTCGAATGGCAATGTAATTAATGGGCATGCAAAGGCAAATGACTAAACTTGACGCATTGAAGAGGGATAGGGTATTCTTTTATTAATCTTTTGATTCTTTAAAATTATTTTTAATATTGTCTGTTGTTGTACTTGAAATGATCTAACATTCATGTTGTTATATGCTACTTAATTTTTGGGATATTGTAATTATTTTATGAAAATGTATACAATGAACACAATAAAAATTGGTTGGTTGGTCAACTGAATGGCAGAAAATTTGCTCAAGCTGCCCATAGGATAAGAAGAAATTTCTGAAAACACAAGGTAATCCCTTGGTTTCAACTAGATCTCTCTTGCAGACCTTGTTGGGTAACTTCCTTACCTCAGTCTCCAAACAAGGTTGACTTAACCTACATATTTCATTCAGTGCCCAGATTCAAAATAAACTGGATCCCTTGTTTTGCCCTATTGACAATAATGGGAAACTCCTCAATTTTCTCCTTCACAAAAACTGGTTCATGATGATCACCTCTACCATCTTCCATGTTTGGACTTTGAAAATACTCTATACCTTGACCTTCCAGATTGCTAAATTGCAAAGGCTTCAGAATATGGGCATGCACTAGTAAGATGAAATTTGATCACATTTAAGAGGCTCTGCGAGAACTTCATTACCTGGAAAAAAAGTGGATTCTTTTTATTGTGCTCTGCCTTATTGACACGACTTTCCATAATACGAGCTCTTGAATTCTCACTACACTCCAGGCATTCTCACTACACTACAGGTTCCCTGTTGCTTCCTCAAAGCCTTTACTACCATTCAGCATGATCTAGGTCTTTTTGAATCGTCACCCACAACTCTCGAATATTCTGCTACTTGAGGTTTACCGTGAGGTAAAAGTTTGAGCAATGATTATATTTTTTTATTGAAAAGTTTATTTCAAGCATTTGGCCGCCATGTTTATGTTGCAGCATTTTTTTTTTCACTTTTATGGCATATGCTTGCAGTAATTAAAAAAAAATACACTGTTGTGCCAGTTTGCCTAGACCAGACCATTGGTTTTGCCAATGCTTATTTATTGTGAGGTCTGAGTCAAAAGCCATTGTTTATAATAGGCGCACAAGGATACTAAACTTAATTTTTAGGACTTACCTACTAGACAGAGCATGCACTGTCCGATGCGAGAATATTGTTAGCTTACAGGGTGCTTAGAGCCCACCCATTGCATACCATTGGTTGCCTTTATTGCCACTCTGGTTTGCTTACATTTTATTTGTTAGTGTGTGTGGACTTTCCTTCCTGTTGTGTTTATATCCATCATGGAGCATGGAGGCAATACATGTGTCCTTCCACTGCTCCCTTTTCAGGTATTACTTTTTTCCTTTTGTTAAATCACTCCATGAGAGTATATGCGTTTTCCCCGTTTCCTTTGTTTACTTCTCACCCCCCATTCGCTCACTCCTGTTGCTCTTATACTGCTCTTGTGCATCTCCTCCGCCCTCCTCCATGCTGCTTATCCCCCCACATTGCTTTTTTGCCTGTGAACTCCTCCCTCGCTACACTTTGTACTCTTCCTTTTCTGTTTCTACCCCCACACACCGCTGTCTCAGTTTGCTTCCCCCAACGGTGCCCTCCATGTTCCTTCTCCCCACCTGCGCCCCATGTTGCTCATGCCCCGTTCCTGCTCTCCTGTTGCTTTGCCAGCCCACTGTGATTTGCTAGGATTAGACAACAGCAATTTTTATTTCTTTTCTCTTTTTCACTTTTTTTACACCATTGCTTTTTGTTCTTACCTCACTGTTTTACGTTTTCTTAATTCTTTTTCAATGTTAATTTTGTTTCTCTTTCATGTTTTCCTTTTTCTTTTCTGTATCTTTATTTTCATAAATTTTCTCAGTTGCTTTCAGTTTCAGTTATTTTATGGTCAAGCCTAGACAGCGCTTGTGTTGTCTCTTCAAGACATGTTGTATATACCCTTTGTGGACTTACAGCCTGACCATTGCCTTTTTATTTGTTACTTCGATTGTCATATAAAAAGGCTTGCTTGCTAGTGGTTTACGTTTGCTCTTTATTCCTCCTTTTTTTGTTTTGTTTCCTCTCCAGACCACAGCCAAATTACTGGTATCATTAAACTTTGGTGCATATCTGTTCGTTTTTTTTTAAGTTTAAAGAAAGTTTATTGAATATAAGCAATAGATACATCAATAATACAATCTAGCATATAGAAGCAATATCAAATAGAAAATAAACTATATATACTAAGAAAAGAGAAAAAGAAAAGAGGGGAGAAGAAGGGGGAAGGAGAGAAAAAGAAAAATATGTGAATCCTATAACAATACCATAGAACAATATTATACACCAAATATAACAGGTACATCGTAATGAACTCACTACCACAAATTCACTTATATATTGAGAGTATATATAAAATAGAACAACATTTAAGTTACTTTAATGGAATTAAACTTAATTTAAGGAGGCTTGGAAACTTCTTCTATGGCAGGAATATGGGATGGTAATGATTGAGCAGATAAATCTAAAAAACTGGTAACAGGAAGCCATAACAAGTCACGTTTAATAGCCAGAGTAATCGGGTAAACATAAGCTCTATCCAACCTATGATTATAACAAACGCCATACCACCAGGCTTGAAAAGAGACATTGGAGGCATTTTTCCACGACTTAGTGATCTGTTGAAAGGCAACAGCAATGAGTAAGTCAATAATAAGAGTATTAAGAGAAGTGGATGAGGGCCAAACTTCCGCTACACTACCTAGAAAAATGTGAGAAAAAGAATAAGGGATATGTGTGTGAAATATTTTGTTAATTTGCTGCCAATCTTTAATCCAAAATTGATGAATGACTGGGCAAGTAAACAACATATGTTTAAGGTCTGCAACAGGAGCTGGGCATGACCAACAAGTAGAGGGAGAGATAGGGTTAATCTGATGTAATTTGGCTGGAGTAATTAATAGCCTATTATATATAAAAAATAATGTTTGTGTAGTATTTGCTGCCCTAGAAGATTTCCTTATCTTAATCCAAATGTTATCCCATACTGACGTGGAAAAGGAAGTGTTTAAGTCGGATTCCCAATTAGTTTCAACTGCAGATTTGTCTCGAGTCTGATTAGTATGTCTCAATTTATTGTAAATTTGAGAGGCTGAGGGGTTCGATTTCAAGAATGAAATCGTAACAGGAGAAGAAATGATCTGTGTGGAGGAAGCCAGAAGCTTATCATAGGAACTTTGGGCAGCTGAGGTCAATAATTTATATTTAGAAAGAAATGAGGAGGGAAGAGAGAAGCGTTGTTGCAATATACGGAAAGGAATGCAAGGATCGCCTATGAAAAGTTGATGAGTCCATTTAAGACCAAGATTGAACCATTCTTTCCAAAAAAGGGTCCAATTTTTGATCTTAATACGAGTATTATACCAAATCGGTGATTGTAAGAAATGGGTACGGTCATCTAAACCATCTAGTGTAAGAGGATGAAGAGTTTTACGAGTATGTTTAAGAATAGGAAGGGAGAATTTCTGAGGAGTATTCGATATGGATAAAAAGTCATCAAATGAGAGAGGGTGAATGAAAGAGGATTCAATATCTACCCACAGAGGCAATGACAACAAATCAGTCGTATTTTGAGATAATAGGGAAGAGGAATTCTTAAGAAAGAAGGAAGTATGGTATAATGCAAAATCAGGGAAATTAACCCCACCCAAATTTTTAGGTTGTTTAAGTTTGGAAAAAGACATCCTAGATTTTTTGTTCTGCCACAAAAAGTTTGATAAAATAGTATATATTTGTTTGTAACAGGATTTAGGGATGTTAACAGGCAGATTAGATAAGAAAAATAAGATTATAGGGACCAACATCATTTTTATAGAATCCAATCTACCCCACCAGGATAAAAACAAGGGATGCCATCGTGTTGTGGAACTAATTAAAGTCGATTGGAGGTTTTTAAGATTGAGCGATACAGTTTCCTTAATAGAAGGGGTGAACCATAAACCTAAGTATTTAATTTTGGTAGAGTTCCAGTGGAAAGAAGAAGATACAAAATCAGCATGAAAACAATATTTATTTAATGGAAGAATTTCACATTTATCCACATTAAGCTTATAACCTGAAACAGAAGAAAAAGAAGAAACTTCTGAAAGAAAAGCCGGTAGAGAGGTCTGAGGGTTAGATAGAAATAAAAGAATATCATCAGCGTACGCCGAGATCTTTAAGTGTTTATCCCCATAAGGGAAGCCAGTAATATTTTCGTTCATCCGGATTTTAGATAAAAAGGGTTCTAACGTCAAAATAAATAAAAGGGGAGAAAGAGGACACCCTTGTCTGACACCACGGAGAAGTGGGAAAGAGGAAGAAACAAGGCCATTAGCTAAAATAAACGATCTCGGAAAAGAATAAAGTAAAGAAATATAGGATAAAAACTTAGGGCCAAAACCAAACCAAGTAAGAGTTGAAAATATAAACTGCCAATTAACCCTGTCAAAAGCTTTTTCAGCATCCAAAGCTACAGCTGCTAACGAAGACTTATGGGATTGAGATTTACTAAGGACATTGAAAAAGAGGCGAGTGTTATCTGAGAGATGACGACCTTTAATGAAACCACATTGTTCTTTGCCAATTAAATGAGGTAAAATAGTGTCCAAACGAAGCGCAAGGATCTTTGCAAAAATCTTATAATCTAGATTGATTAAAGAGATAGGTCTGTAGTTCTTACATAGTGTATGATCTTTACCCTCTTTTGGAAGAAGGCAAATCAAAGCTTCTTGAAAAGAACCTTCAGATTTTCGGGAAGATATAAAAAACAAGAATAAGTTGAGTAATTTAGGGATAAGTAATTTGGAAAAGTGGGTATAAAATTCTATGGTAAAACCGTCAGGACCAGGCGCCTTTCCCTTTTTAAGTGACTGAATAGCAGTAAGAATATCTTTAATCTGAATATCAGATTCTAAAGCAGATAAATCAACATCTAAAGAAGGAGGCGGAGGGATGGAAGCTAAATACTGATCAATGTCAGATAGAAGAGGAGTAGATTCAGGAGTATGTAGGGATTTATAGAAATTAGAAAACTCCAAAAGAATGTCTTCATCTTTATGAAGCATGGCATTAGCAGAGGATACAATAGAATCGATTTTAGTACGTTCCTTTTTGATCTTGAGATATTTAGCAAGAAGGTTGCCAGATTTGTTCTGCGCACTATAAAATTTAGCACTAGACTTGAGTAAATATAAATTTGCAGAGTCAGTAGAAAGCTTATTGAAAGAGAGTTTAGCATTAATTAATTCTTTCAAGGTAGATTGACTTTTCGATGAGTAATAAAGATGTTCCAGTTTTTTGATTTGTGAAGTAAGTGCTTGAGAGGAAAGAAAAGCTGCACGTCTTTTTCGGCCAACAAAGGATATAATAAAATCTCTAGAAGCAGCTTTAAAGGAATCCCATACAAGTTGAGGAGATAATTGAGGGGAATCATTTTCTTTAAAGAATAAAGAAGTGAATTCGAGAAAGGCTGGCGGGAACTTAGAGTCTAAAAGAAGAGAGTTATTGAATCTCCAGCGTCTATTTCCTTTAATGGGAGGAAGTAAATCTAAATTCAAGGAAACAGGGGCATGATCAGAGAGAAGAATAGAGCCTATGTCCGAATGAGAAATGTGTTGAAGAAGAGCTTTAGAAATAAAAAGATAATCTATTCGGGATTGGGAGGAGTGAGCAGGTGAGTAATAAGTATACTCTTGTAGTGTGGGGTGACAAAGCCTCCAAGAGTCTACCAGAGCTCTTTGAGAAATAGCAGACATAAATTGAGAATGCATAGAGAACGGGACAAACCTGGAGCTGGAATTCCTGTCAATAAATGGATCCACAATCATATTGCAATCCCCCCCAAAAATTAAATAATCATCAGTACATTGCATTAAACGGGAGAGAATTTGAGGCCAAAACAATTTATCTGGGAAAGTGGGGGCATAAACATTAAAAATGGTGAGAGGAATCTTGTTAATTAGTAAAGAGACCACAACCCATCTACCCTCAGAATCATTATCTTGACTTATGAGTTGAACATCTAAGCGCTTGTGACAGAGAATAGCAACGCCATTGCGTTTTCCGGAACCTGGTGATGCGAAAACATTGCACACCCAGCATCGTCTTAATTTAGTTACCTCAGTGTCCGGTATATGGATTTCTTGTAGAAGAACAATATCTCCTTTTAAGTTTGCAATATGAGACAAAACTCGTTGACGTTTGATAGGAGAACCCAAGCCTTTAACATTCCAAGATATAATGTTTAACGACATATTAGATCTTATTTAAATATATTCAAAACTGTTCGTAAAAGAATATATGGTGCATAAAGACAGAAGTAATCAAAAAACACATCAAATCATGAAAACAACTTCTTATTGTGGAAAAGTAGCAGTGAGAAACAAAGAAGATCAGGAAACAGTGCCGAAAAAAGAGAATGAGGATAAGAGAAACATTGTAGACAAATGAGAAATATAAGAGGACAACCAGAGATAGAGAAGAACAGAGGAATGAGGAGAAAGGAGGGAAAGAGAGAAAGAGACAGGGAACAGAAGAACAGATTAAGCTAACAATTGATAAAACAGTACAATAACAGAAAAACGTACCACAAAAGAACAAGAGTAGCGGGGTAGGTGGAGCCATATGGGGAGGGCCACACGCCAGACGGGAGGACGCAGGACGCAAAGTACACAGAGAAACACCATCCAGGTGAAACGCAGAATATTAAATAGTGGGGTACGGAAAGCACAACCTGGCAAAAAAGAAATAAAATAAGATAACAATTAATGTGAGAAGTGATACTGACATCAAAAACTTACGAAAATGACTGATACACACGAAGTGTACATTAACGGGTAAATACGCAATAAACACTACACGACAATTCATGGTTTAGAAATATCCATGGAAATTCCTGTACAAGAGTCCAAAAATTGTTGAAGGACAGCAGGATCTTCATAGTTGGTGGTTCTGTTGTTAAGAGTCACTTTAAAAAGGCAGGGATGGAATAAGCCATAACGGGCATTCAAACTGCGTAGAGCTGGTCACATATCTAAAAACCTTTTTCGACGGTCAGCAGTTATTTTGGCATAATCCTGAGCGAAGAAGAGGTTGGAACCGTTCCAGGAAATTTTTCCTCGTTGTTTGGCTGCTTGTAAAACCTTAAGTAGATCCGTATACTCCAGAAAGTACAAAATTACTCCTCTGGGTTTTGTTGATGAAGATGAAGAACGGGGACTCTGGCCCAAACGGTGTGCACGCTGGATATTTAATGGAGGAGATTCCGGAAGGCCAAGAAGAGTCGGAAGAAATGACTGAAAATAGGATATGGCGTTAGAACCTTCAAGACCTTCAGCCAAACCATAAATGCGCAAGTTATTACTCCTATTACGATTTTCCAATTGTTCAACTTGTTGCTGAAGACGTTCAACATCTTTATGAATAAGAGGAACCTTGTCAGCGAACTCCTGAACAGCATCAACACATTTCTCCAGACCCTCCACCCGCTGTTCAGTGTGAGACCAGTTATCTTCTAATCTCAGCAAACGGGTGTTGGTTTCCTCCATATAGGGTTTGAGGGCACGAATCTCCTCAAGAAGAAGTTCCATTGAAAGAGGTGTAGAAGAGCCAGTGGGAGATGGAGGATTCGCTTTCCCTCTTTTCCTAGGGGTGAGGGGAGCTGAAGATGGAATTTTAGACCCCTGTTTGGAGCCCAAACGAGTCGTAGACGAAGAGGAGCTTTTTATGGCCATAGGGTCACTAAGAGCTTCATCTGTAGTTTCTGGTAAAATAGTAAAAGGATTGAAGTCCTCTAAAGAGGCCCCAGCGGACTGTGGCACCTCTTTACGGCTGGTTCGAGATGCCGCCATATTGTAGAGCTTGTTAGACGCAGAAATGTTGATGACGGCTTCAAAAGAGTCAGACCCAGAGAGTATTGTAACACAAAGCAAGCTGGCAGAGGTACGGAGTCTGGATAAAGCAGTTTTAACCCACAAGTCCAGAACCAGACGTGGAGCAAAATAACTTGAAGTAAATAAATAGCACAGCCGGAATGTTCAAATATGAAGACACAAGCGCATCCTAACACAGGAAATCAATGAGGCAATAGAAAAATTCTGGTTAAGTAGTCATTTCAGGCGATAATACGCAACTTCTGAGGTAAAATATCAGGGAATGTGAAAAACGCCTGAAAAATGAAAACAAAATGGCGGCTGCGAGTGCATTTCAGCCGTTTTGAGGAGAAAAAGCTGTTAAGAGCTCACCAAACGATGGAAAAGATATTGCGTTGCATCAGGATACACTTCCGACGCTGATATATGCACTTTCCGCGCTCCAAAAAGGAGCGAAAATATCCTGGAGAGGGTGGACTGTGTCACGGTACTACGGAGCTCCCGAAATCGGCGGCCATCACCGAAGACGCCGAAGCCACGCCCCCCATATCTGTTCGTTTTTAAGCACTGATTTTTCTTGGTTCACTGCTCATGTGAGCAAAGCCTCCCTTTTGGTGAGTTCCTTATTAGGAGCGCTCATGTTTTCAGCACCATTTGTTGTACCTTGGCCAATTTCAGCTGGCCAGGGGTGGAGTGAAATGTGGTTGGCAATAGCACACTTTAGCACTGGCTTGGTGTTTTTACATGTTTCAGAATAAACACGGTGCCCCTGGCCTCTTTTCTGATTGTGCTTCACCATACAATGCCAATTTACACTTGTGTTTAGACTCTTCTGAATGTTTGACGCTGATTTCCTATCCGAATAAACTGTTTGGAGCAGAATCTGGCAGATCTGTGGTATGGGATGAGGTAAGCACCCTCGGACCACAGACTGCGCACAATTCTTTCTAATGTGGGCATGGCGGAGATGTCTGCCAATACTGTTTGCTTTTTCTGGGGGAGGGGCGGATGTGTGTCATTTGTTTTTTGTCTTCCTTGTAGTGCATGTGGCCCTGGGAGCGTCTTTGCAGACTGGCCAGAGAATCTCTGTTACAGTTAGTACATTTTGTGTCCCCTGCCCCCTCTTGCTCCCCCCGCCCCCACGAACACACTCCTGCTATTGGTAACCTTTACGTTTTCTTACCATTGTCTGCTCTTAACTGGCTTCACTGCTGCTCTCTGTTATATTAACCTCATTTTTAAATGAAAATACCAACTTTTCCAGAAATACACTGTTAAATAATTCCCTATATCTAGATTTTCTCTTGAAAACTACATTTATGCATGTTCTGATCACGGTGTGATTTCCATATTGCTCAGAAGCATTGAATTCCAAAAGTTTTGCTAGCTGCAGAAGAGATGATAAATATTTAATTCCTGTGGGTGATGCCGCAGGTCTTTAACTCTTTATGTTAGATATTACTATTTTGTTTTGTTTGTTTTCATAGAAGAAAAGCTTTTTACAATCCTGGAGGGAGAGTTAGTATGTCTTTCAACTTTTACTATGCAGTCGCTGTACTGCACTTGTCTTATGTTCAGAAAGGGGCTGTATCATGTGTGACTCTTTTTGTTCATTGTTTCTTAGAATAATGCCTCCCTGCAGCCATCTCGGTGTCTTTGGGTCCAGTTGACTCCCGTTCCTTCTTGTAAATGCATTGGCACCTCCTGGTTTCCTCCTAGACTCCTTATCTGCCAGTTCTCCTAGTCTCATAAGTTTGTGCAGCCTAAGATATATTGCTGCATGTTGTTTGCTACCAGTTTGCAGGCCTGTGCTTACCAATGCTCAAATGTGTCAGCATTATCTATGTAGGTGTGTTGAACATGCGCCTAGTCAGATTTCCTCCTTATTCTGTCCTTTTTAGGTGGAGCCTAGGCAGCACTTGTTCTGTCTCTTCGAGACATGTTGTATTCACTTTGAGAGCTTACATCCCAACCATTGCTTTTTTATTCATTACTTCGATTGTCCTTTAAAAAGTCTTGGTTGATAGTGGTTTATCTTTGCTTCTCTGTAGGTTGATCCAGAGCCTCGAATATTGTGTAACATACCTGGATGTTTAGTGTAATTCACAGCACCACACAATTCCACCCCACACAATTCAGTGCCACAAAATTCAACACCACCCAACATATTTACACTCCACATAGTACCAATCAACACAACACGATTCAACTCCACATAATTACACTCTACTCAATACCACATAAATACACCCCACATAAAACCACTCTATGCCACACAGCAACCACCCACATCAAAACACTCCACACCATTCCACATAATTCCAATCAGCATAATGTCACTCAACACCACACAGCACCACGCTGCACGATTCAATTCCCCACCACATAATTGAACACCAAACCACATAACTCAACACAACACAACTACACACCACATACATCCAATCCAAATCACAGAATTCCACATCATGCCACAAAATTCAACAGCACACTACATAATTAAACTCCACTACATACTACTCCACCACACAAAATACCATTCCACATAATTACACTCAATGACACACAATCCCACTCCACATAATTCCATTGCACTCAATACCATATAATTACTATCCAAATATTTTCACTGCACACCATGCCACTTAATTCCAATACACAAATCCACTCCACACCACACAATCCCATGCCGTACGATTTCACAACTAACAATTCCAATCCAACCCATGTAATTCCACACCACACCACATACATCCACTCCACTCCACAACACATGGGTAAAAGACATTCTTATTTACAATGCCAACAGCTGTAACTCTCACACAAGCAAGACCTATTGGCTTTGGCAATGCTTGTTCTCTATCGCTCTTTCTGTATTTTTATTTTTTCCATGACCCTTCTCTCTTCCTCATCATTTGCCCCTGTGTTCTGCCTTTTCTAGTATTCTTTCTTATTTTCTTCCCCTCATTCATTCCTTTCTTTCCTCTTTGCTTCCCAGACTATCAGTTGTACTAAAAAATTACACCCCCAAAGCGGCTGCATGGATTTGTTTGGGTTATGGTCATGGGGCTTTGTAGATTGCATTAATGGCTATACGTTTAAATAGATTTCCGGGATTCAGGCTCTTAGGGAGATCTCCACCACTTGGGTAGAGCTCTTCCTACAGTAAAGCATGGGGAAAAGTAAAAATGTTTATCAAACTTTTTAAAAAAACAGTAACAATATTTACATATTTAATACTAATGTAAATTAATGTTATATATTTAATTTTAATGTAGAAGAAAACAACAAAAAACGACAGCACTATTATATTAATCTTGAATTAAATATTGCATTATTTAAATATGTTAAATTATCATTATGTTTTGTATGATTTAGTTTAAAAATCCCACTCAAAGTGAAATGAAAGTTACATTTATTTTAAAATTTGAAGTTAATAACATATTGTATCATCAAATATTTCGTTTTCATTTATTTTTAATTAAAAAATATATATATTTGACAAAAAAGAAAGCCACACACAACCTAACTCAGCAGAGCAATAGGCCTGTTGCACATGTAGCCCCCATAGTCACAGCAATACCTGATTGTCCCATGTATGCTAGAGCCCTTTCTTCCACTCTCACAAGAACGTCTTGTTTCCTGGGTCCAACCTGCTGAAGGTGCAGGCCGCTGAGAGACCCATTGCTGCCATACCTAGTCCCATCTTTATATTTAATTTTTTTAACATTACATTATTTTTATGTATATCTTTAAAAAGTCAAAATAGATTCATTTAACATTATTTTCTATGTGGTTCAATTTTAAGTCCCTGCCTCCATCATGTTCTAGGGGAGGGTCGATAGCATAATTGTGACCTACAGAGAAATCCTCACTCTGGGGAAATGACAGAATGCAAAAAGATAAGGGTAGGTTTATATTGAGATGGAGGTTCTCATTTAGTGGCTTAGTGAACTATTACATCAACTATAGAGTTGGTAATTCTCAATTTGATCCCTCATCGAATTTGCAAAGTGCCAACACAAATTATGCCCTCACTGTCTACAACAGACACTGTCTACAAACAGATGCCCCTGCACTACCGTCTACTGACTGATCAAGGGAGGACTAGATCATCCCATTCCCCGTTCAAACACCCCCTTACTAAGATCAACCAGATCAGTAAGTCCTCTGTGCAAGTGTCCATGTATGTTTTCATTGCATGGCAGGCATTAGTCTATGTAAAGTCACATATCTATATAGTATGCTATCTCTGTGGGTAGGCACTTGGGCACCCCATATTGAGGTACTTAGCACCATTGAGTGCTACGGTGGATTATGCTATCCCACACACAAATACTGTTGATTCTTTCTACAGTTTTACATCCTCAGATTTCATGCTGTCTCAAAAGGTTTCACCTATATTCCTAATATCATGCATACAAAATTGGTCTTGACTTAAAACTAGCAACTGCTTCTCTTTTCTTCTTTTCTGTCGAATGGCCCGCTCCGTACTCTCATCTCCTGCATGCCGTACGCTCTATGAGTGTAGTCTGCCCTAAGCTGCATACCTGTCTGCCGCCACTCTATTATTACATTTTTGTAAATTACCCACACCTCATCTCATAGATCACAACCTCCTTATTTGAAGCCAAATCCCAGCAACTAAGTAATACAAAATCTCCTCTCTTCTATTTATTCATAACACCAACCATATGCATGAACTCACATACCCCCCCCCCCCCCAATGATCCTGTGTCAATTTAACCCACCACATAGAAACTGGAGTAAATGGTTTCCTTGACAGAACGAGACTAATCCAATAATCAACACTAACCAATCTCTAACCACGAATCAACAATCATTAACCAATGGATTAACCACTAACCTCGGGTTCCAGCGTAGCGTGCTATCTGCTGAAAGAGCTTCAACGCTTTGCAGGGAGAGTAAGCACTATATAAATGTAATTGCATAAAATACAACATGTCACTGTTATGAGCGCTGCACTGTGCTGTGGACACACTGATGATGGAACGCATCCTTCAAAAAGGGAATAATTCCTGTATATCAAAATGCTCAGTGTGAAACATTTTGAGTAGAGCCCCTCATTACAAATTATGATTGCTATTAATATTAATACAAACTGATTGGAGCATTCAGTTCTACCAGGAAGTGCTGGAGTTGAAGCTGCCTGTGGTGGTCTGTTATACAAAGCCCATCACCCCCTCAATCACTGTTGCGAAAAGCACAGTATTTTGCAGGAACACATAATGAAGAACAACGAAATTGGGAAAGGTGGAGATCCACTAAGAAAGGGGGAGTGAGGGCAAGAAAGAGAAAGGGACAGCGAAAGGGTCTTGAGAGAGAGGCCACAAGAGAGAGCGCGATTGAGAGAAAGAAGGGGGGGGGCAGTTGAGATTGTGGAACCACATGGAGATTGAATGTATTGCAGATCAGATCAACACTGACATTCAGAGAGCGAGTGTGCACAGAGTATTTACCTCTCTGAGAGAAAAACGATGCTAGGGAATATTTATCGCTATATTTATCGCTATCTTTTGGGCATGCCTACTCCAGTCAGCCATTTTATTGGCAAAACTACAACTCATTTTGGTGGCGCAAAGGTAAATTTGTTCCTGGCCTAGGCTGACAGGTAATTATATTGTACGCATCTGAGGTAAACCAATATATATTTCTAAAGACAGCAGAATTTCACATAACCTGACTGAAAATGCATTACACGGGCTGCAATCGCAATAGCTCTACCCGTCGAGGGAGGAGAACATGAGAAGATTTGTATTCTGTTCGCTAGTCCATGCTGGCACTGTCAGAACACGCGGACGCACGCTTTCAGAGGCAGTTCTGCAGTTTATGTTGTTAGTCTATTTATCCATTTCCTGACTTGTTCTATCCTTGGCCCATTTCCTTCCACCCTAGCTTTCTATTTCTCTGTCATCGATCCACATATGTTGACACGTGCTTTTGAATGCTGCCCCACCATCTCTCTGAGGGTCATCACTTTTGATGTAAAATGGCAAGTTGCATCAGTGGAGGGGCAGTCGCAGCTGGCATGACTTGTGGGTGGGGCGGCAGGGGGTCGCGCAGGGGGGGTAATTTGAATTATATTGAAGAAATAATAACTAACTTTAGCCACCCAATCCGGTCCCGCGTCATCTCTGCTCCTCGCAGCCGCAGGAAGCAGGCAGCCTCCCTCCCCTCCCCTCCCCTAAGTTATTGCGTTGTGATTGGCTGGGATGCTGACCGCACAGGCGTCTATGGGGAGGCTGTTTTCTCCATACAGGATGCATGCAGAGTGCGCATGACTGGTTTGGTTGGCCCCAGAAGCCCGACCAAACAGTCAGGGCCCGCAACATTGGGCTAGCCACTCCTTCCCAGCCCTGTTGCAGGACCGCCCACCCGCCCGCCGCCCCCAACCAAACCCTTCTGCTTTCTCGCAGTGCGAGAAGCAGTAACATAAAAACGGTATACCATTTTATGTTACTGCTTCTCGCACTGCGAGAAAGCAAGTGGAGCGACGCTCCTCCACCCACATGGAGGAGTCGCCCCTGTGGAGGGGTCTGTGCTCTGAACCACTCTACTGCAGACACACATGAATGCCTTGCAGCAAATGCAACATCTCAATCTATATAGCAATATCAGTGGATGGTTCTGTGCTCTGGAATTTACTCCTAGAGACAACCGAGTGAGCATTTCTGGAAATCTCAAGTCTCAAACTGAAGAGTTGAACGGAGCAGTTTATGCCATGCAGCTGTTTAACAGATTTGCTCAGAATTGCCTCAAATTGCATTGAAGAATCATAGGTCAAACAACAGGGTCTATTCCCGGGAATTTCCTTCAAAGGATTAAAAAAGATGACTCCAGTTTTTCTTACACTGACTCCGACAGATACCATGCTTGAGATGTGGCTTCCCAAGTTTAATAGCAATGGTTGTAGAGGACACCATTTTCTACAATGATCTTTCAGAAGCTGCAAGGGGGTCTCCATTTCAGATGTAACTCACGCATTGCCAAACAAATCCCATGCTCTACCTTTTCCATGGCCCTGCTGAATGTATGTGATATTTCTATTGCACAAACCTAGCCAAAAGGCGGCAGTGTGCTGGGCATGGTCAAAGACAAGCATAAAGTCAACTTCTGATATGAGAAGTAGTTGGTTTGTGGACAGTGAATGCATTGGGATGCAGTCTTCTTTAAATAGGTGTGTATTCAACTCTTTCCCAAATTGGGCAGCTTTGGGCAGGCTTGATGGCTATGGGCATGTTGTTCCAGAATCTGAGTGCATAGCTCCTGGGTGAATAGATGAAAATAGCCTTCTGCCTTGTTTTTTTTCTTATTTACACTTCTTAGTCTGCTGTATGATGGCATCCTGGCTTTGGGTGTGTACAGAACCCCAAGAGAGGATGAGCTTGTCTTCAAGATGAGTGGTTGCGCTGGTTGTCATGGCTTTGTAAATGATGCAGCTAGTTTTGAAGATGGTGCGGGCTGGCAAGGGTAGCCAAAGGACTTCTGTTAGGATGGGAGTGATGTGATTATATTTCTTCAGGCCCTGTATGAGATGGACTGCAGCATGTAGGGTGCCCTTAAGGGGGTGAGTGTGGACTCTGAGATGCCATGGAGCAGGGCTTTACCACCATCTTGATGGAGAGTACAGCAGCTCTGACGTTTCTTTCTTGTAGAGACAGCTTGTAATAGGCTGCCTGTTTTATTGGCAATGTGCTCTTTGACATTGAGCTTGGTGTCCAAGGGATATTCCACCAGGATATCAACAACAGAATATTGTGGGGTTGAAATATCTTATAAAAACATTGAGGACCAAAATATCATGAAGAAGGTTATATAGGTAAGCACAGGTTTGCAATACTTCAGATGTACGTAACTTATCAATATAATAAATCTATGTTTAGCTATATGCACGTACCTTCTTGATACTTTGGTCCTCACAATTTAGCCCATGATATTTTGGCCTCACCGTATTTCTTTTCTCAATATTCTGTCACACTGCTGTCCAGGGTGAATTCAAGTGACTCGGCATACAGTGAAAGCTGAGTGTCGAAACTAGCAAAGTTCATGTCATTGAAACAGTTTTGTACTGTTTAATGTTTGTTGCTTTAGCAAATAACAGAAATTCTGTCTTAATTGGGCTGAACTTCAGGTTGGCGCTGGACATCCAGATCTGGATGATATGCAGGCAGTGTCTGAGGCAATGGAAATCTGGAAATCTGAAGTAGAAGAGACTTTCAAGTTCTATACTGCTGACTCTCTTGATGCCCCTCAAGCTATGTTACAAGAGTTCAGGGAGGTGTCCAGTTTCCAAATAAATTACAACTAATCGGTGAGTATGGGGTGGACCCGAGGCATCAAGCCTTCAATAGCTAGTCGAGACTAGGGGATTTTCATGGGCTCAAAGCAGCTTTTAATACTTATGTGTATCCATACCTTAGGACCTTCTGACACATTTCTTTTTAACATTCCACCTCTCCTCGATGTACTTTTCAAGGATCTCTATAGATGGGGGTTTACCTTGAGGTTTCCTGTATGGGAAAAATTAATTGCCTTAAGATGAATTTCTTACAATGGCTATTATACATTGTTAGAGTTCTTCCACTCCAAATCCCGAAAACAGTGATCTCCCTCATTCAGAGCAAATATGAGCCTTCCTATGGAACAATAAATCTCCCAGGGTTGCTAGTCCAGTTCTTTATTGGTCCTCGTGGGAGGGCGAATGTTACTCATCATATTTTGGCTGCCCAGATAACTCTGGCCTTAGATTGAGTCTCCAAACCTACTAAACAGTGGGTTTCTTTGGAACATCTTTCTTGCAAGATTCCCCTTGAACATCTACCATGGCGTCCTCAGTGCAGCCTTACTTCAGTTAGTCGTCAGCTGGACTCTACCCTGACCACCCTGTATTGTTGGAGGAAAGTGGCCCGTACTCTGCAGATTAAGTTATATCTGTCCCCATATACTCCTGTTGTAAGAAACCCAGACTTTCTTCCAGGTACATTGGATAGGAAGTTCCAGCAGTGGCATAGGGGGTGCAGCTCTTACCCTTGAGGATTTGTATTTAGAGGGGGGTCCCCAAAACCTGAAATCAATGTGTAACCAATTTGTCTCTATACTGCACTGATCTATATAGAGTGACACAGCTCATTCATTGGGCTCCTCAGGAAAATGCCACCCAGGGAGGGACACAGGAAACAGATGTACTGGAGGATATCCTGGGAGGAGGGGACAGGACGAAAGTGATCTACAACATGCTGGAAACTCCTCTTGACACCACAAAGGTTAGCTACATTGCAGAGTGGTCACAAGATCTGGGCATGGATATAGAAAAGGGCAATTGGGGTGCTATATGGCAGAGAGCAGCTAAGACCTCCATCCGTACCCAAAGTAGGGAAAATGCACATGATCTGCTTCTACTCTGGTATCTCACCTGTGCCCAGTTGTCACACATAGTGGTGGACACCTGTTGGCGGGGTTGTGGGTCCCACGGTACGTATAGTCACATGTGGTGGGAATGTCTTGTTATGGAAGATTTCTGGAACCAGGTGTTCCACCAAATCTCTGAGATCCTGAATATTACGCTTGACTCCCATCCCCTCCAGGCACTCTAGGGGGCAGCGGACGAAGAGGGGCTCTATCCCCTCAGCCCTCCTCCGGGCAAATTGTTCACACACTGTTTTCTAGCTGCTAGATTGTTGGTTGCATTCTAGTGAAATGGCCCAGAGGCTCCCACCATGACTCTTTGGTGGGTTAAGATTTGAGACATATATACTATGGAAAGTATGACCGCCACGGTACGTGGCACATGGTTGTGCTTCGATAATGTGTGGAGCCCTTTTTTGACATGTGTACAGGATAGATCTACTCAACATGCGTTGACCTGCCCTCATGGTCTGATAGCTATTGCATGCCTCACGGGCCGCCAGGGAGCAGACAATGATTGATGTGTGATGGGAGATGCAAAGGTGGTCAGAATGTGGGCGGAGGCCGGCCCCCTGGTGACCATGTGCTCCCCTGTATTTGAACTGTGTTTAGATGGGGTGGCAGCTTTGAGTGGAGCACGTTGGCTGAGGGAGGTGTTTGTTTTGTATTTAAGGGCTTTTGTGTTCTTTGCCCTGGGACCCTTACCTGTGATCAATGACTATTGTATAATTATTTTGTTTCCTTCTGTATTAAGCTGACTGCTAACAGAGGACATGTTATTGTTTCTATATGCCTTAATTATAGGTTTTTTTCCCATTTGTTCTTTGATAAAAATTAATTTGAGAAGAGACTTTCAAGTAGAGTTTTGTATCAACAGTGATCTAAATACACAGATAAATGAGTCTAAGGGGGTATCCATGAGCTGGAATGATGTAACATAAACACCTGAGGACGCCTACATTTCATTGATCAGGTATGCTCTGGCAAAGTGTCCCAAAGGTATGATCATCAATTACAATGTCACAGCTTTAGTTGTAGTATCACAGAAGAGCATACGTTCTGGAATGCTCTCCCTTAAGCTCTCAATAATGCACCATTGGACAATGGATGGATGGATTTATGTCATAGAATTATTCTTGCTATGAAAGTCACTTCTTCAATAGCAGTAATTTTTATCAAGGAAGCCTTTTGTGTACTTTGGAGGCCAAGACACATTTATAGCTCAATTTCTGTTAGATCTTCTGTTGTGCTCTGCGAATCTATAAAATCTGATGATGACCTGGGTAATGCCAGAATGGGACTCAAAACAGAGGCTAAATGAGCTTATCAATTTAGTCAGAAGTGTGGCATAAATGTCAAAGAGAAAGCTCAAGAAATAGCCCTGAGGAATCCAAGATGTGGGCTTTAAACAAGGATTGAAAGTGCAGCAGATGCATGACATAGGAGCAGTCTGACGCAAAGGGAATGAGGTATGCCAATGCACTTGGACCACATGCAGTCCTTATGGAGACTTCCAAGAAAGGCTGAGTGGGAGATTGTATAGGGGAAATGGTGAAACGTTTGAAGGTACAAAAGCAGCCATCCTGTTTTGTCACACAATTAGTCACAGCTTGAGCAATTGGAGGAGAACTAATTCAGTGCCATAAGATGCCCTGAAACCAGTCTGTGTGTGGTGAGTGGTGCGGCATGGATGGTAATGAGCACAGAACGCAAAGTAGAATCCGGAGGAACCCAACGTGAAGGTTGTAAATAAGTATTGGATAAAACAGCTGATGGAAGAGATTGGGGCAGCCTGATAAGTTATTAGGGAATGGCATGTGGGTTTTAGTGCTTTCCTGCCAATTCCTATATGCTTTCCAATCCGTGTTTTCACCAGTAGAAGAATCTGCATGAAACAGCACTACTCATAACCCCACTACAGGGCCCATCGGAATTATAGGGCCACTGGTAATGAGGACCTTACAGTATTTGTACTTCAAATCACATTCATTTATTCAGCGCCATCCTGTGATATCAAAGTAGCATGCAGGCCTCACCCTAGGAGAGAGAGTTGCAGATTAAAAAGAACTGTTGGAAGAGAGCACCAGGCCAGTACCTTATTTCAGATGGTAAGTCATGTTTGCACTATGTTTCAGTGGCATAATTAATGCTCTAGAGTGCAAACCCCTAGACTCTTAGTGGCGGCTGAATCCACATATAAAGACACGAGCTGAATAATAGCGTTGTGGGCCCTGGTCTCTTATGCCTTCGATTTAGAGGCACATGTCAAGAGGGATGTCAGCAAGTACGTCTTGGGCTACTGCAATATCCCACAGCGAACCAGGGTTGCATCTCTTCAGAACCAAGGGCCTGGGCTGGATAGCAGAATTTGTGAGGTTTTATGCTTTGGCATTGCCTCAAGAGTCTCTTAGAGAATAATTGTAATAATGGTCTGCTCTTAGCATTGGGTGCTCTCTCACTGACTCTCATGGGCGTCATACTTCTTGAATCGAATCTCAGGCTAAAGAGAATGAAAACTCTATATGGTAAGCCATTTTCTACCCAGAATATTATGGGTTCATTGTTTCAGCTATAGCTCCTAAATTGTAGTAGTACTGTTAGTGCATGACCTTATGCCGTATAGTCTCATGAAAATTTAAAATTCCCCAAGGAACAATCAAACATTGGACCTTTAAAGGATGAATGGAGACATGGCTTTCTTCACTGTTACCATCATGTAGATACTACATCAAACACACAAAAGATGATGGAGGAATTCTTGCACATAACCACTGGAAATTGCTCTGGGTAGCATTCCAACCAGTCGTTTTTTGCCAGTGCGCTACTCTAGACAAATCCCCACTTCATGTAAATCAGTCACCCTGTTCCTCATAGGAATAATCCATCCTGAACTACCAGGTGATCCCCCTCCAGAGGGGAACACAAGCATCCCCAGACTGGTGTGTGCCCTAGTAGGCATCATCAGTGAGGTAGAGTTTAGGTGATGTGGCACAGCGAGCAATGGTTCCACATCTGGGATACCCTTGTCCACTAATGCCCTGATTACGAGTTCCTCGGAATATTTTGACCCATGCGTTAGCCCCCGTTTACGCATGGTTCGGAAATACGAATTTGAAGGTATTTAACACATTCAACAATTATCAGATGCGTTAAAAAACTCAACTTTCATTACATTTAGGAAAGTCAAACCTGCAGAAATTTAACGAGGGAAAACATACAACATTTACAGTATCATGCAAATTTTAGTACGTTAAACACCAAAATACACGCTATTCCCCATGAACTTGCAATAGGTGTTATTTATCGCACTCAATAAATAACGTACCCCGTGGTATCGTTATTTATCAAGGGCGATAAATCATGCCTTAGCTCATAATCAGGCCGTAAGAGTGTTACATCAAACACACAAAACAGTATGGGACAAATGCGTGTAGATAATATAATCAGCTGGCAAATGCCCTGGGTTGCATTATAACTCATTCTTTTTCAGCCACTGGGACACTCTAGACAGCTCATGGAAATCATACCGATCCTGTTTCTCGTGGGAACAGGGCAGTCTCACCTTTGAAGGACGAATGGGCACATTACATTGTACTGTATTGTAATTGCATTTATATAGCTCTTACTACCTCTGCCGAGTTGTTGAAGCTCTTTAGATGTCTTTCTTCACTTTTACCATCATGTGGGTACCTCAGTCCTTGGCTTGGACCAAGACCTATGTGTCGAATGTGCTTAGAATCTTATTTTCTTTTTTTAACGAAGAGTCGCTGTGTGCCTGCAGTACTAAAAGACCAAGAAAATTGGGTTTCAATTCTTCATCAAAGCATCACTTTGCTACTCTCTTGCCTATAAACCTGGGAAATATAATTGCATGTATAATTTGTTGAGTCAAGCTCTGAACAGGCTCCTCATTCACAGCATGTTTTTATTTCTTCGGAATGAGCAGAGAGAGCGAGGTGCAAACAACTTGCTAATTATGATTGCAGAACCCAGAAGAGGCTGGTCTTGAATAATGAGTGAATACCAGCCAAACAGGCGCGGTGCGTCCATTGAGGCGTTGGGGCGTTGCCCCCCCCCCCCCGCCCCCGCACACGCCCGTGCCCGCAGCTCCCTCCTTGGTGTCTCTGAACTTAGTTTACTTAAGTTCAGAGACGCCGAGGGTGGGGAGAACTGACAATGAATGTCAGTCAGCATGACGTCGGACCGTGGGCGGTCCGGCGGCATGTTGACTGACATGCATTGTCAGACAAGCCAGGGAAAGGCAGCACTGCAGCACAAGTGCGCATGAGTGGGCATGGAGAGTAATTTTTAGCCCGTGCCAGTCATGCATACTTGTGTTTTTACTGCCTTGCGCATGCCCATTAGGAGGCCCTCGGTCTCCTAATGGGCAGGCAGCGGGCGTAGCGTAAGCTGTGCCCTCAGTTAATCCTGGCGCTGCAGCAGCACCAGGATTGACTGAGGGGTTGCCACTCCAGTGCTGACGTGGTGTTCCGGTTTGAAGGGGGCAGAGGCGCCAACTCGGACCAGGAGCAGAGGCGGTCAGGTAAGTTTTGTTTTAATTTTATTCAGTTCTCCCGCTGCTGGCAGCTGCCTCCCCCCTCCTTCCGTGCTAGAGCAGTAGTTCATTCTTTGGGACCATTATCCCCAGTATTTCTTTCTTTGCTACTTTGCATTGCTTGCTCGCTCGACACCGACGGGGCACTCCTCCAGCACTTTTATGCCCCGCCATTTTCAAATGTCACCAGCCGCCCCTGCAGCCAAATGTCACATGCATTTCCAACTCAGTATTCGCTAACAAAGAATGAGACACACAGTTTTCTAGTGGTGCACACAGTATTATCAGCGCTTCAGAGACAGAAACCTGTATCTAGCCTAAACTAAAAAGCAAATAACAGTGTGGATCTGTGCCATTCTGGCATCTTTATATCTATGATCCCCTAGTCACTCATGAAATAGCGAAATATTTACATATAGTATTTATCTAATAACCAACCTGCCAATGTTGTTGTGTGACAACTTCAAAAGCCCCTGTTACAAGTAGCCACTAGTTCTGATGGACCAGTAGCAGCAACTACCTGTCCCACTGGAATTATGAGATCCATGGAAACACTGCAGATCTCTTAAGTGTCAACCAGAGATTTTCACTACTAAAGGCAGATGAAGTTGAAAATCTGGGGTAAAATGAGTTGTCGTTGGACTCAGACCCAAAGTTACTGGTTATCTTGGCAGTCTCTCATTTTTCCAGCTCATAAAGTAGTGGCTGGTAATTTTACTAGGGAGGAGGATGGGGGGCATACATGCAGATGCACACACTCACTCACTCACACCCATGCATTCATACACACACACACACCTATTCACAACACTCACTAACAAATACACTTACATTCATACATACACGCTCACTCACACCAAACATAAAAAACACATAAAACTTACCTTCACTGCAACTCTCTGAGAGGGCAGCCTCAGAAGTCCCAGTTGGACATGGCCTGCTGCCTTAAGGTCAGCCAATGAGGGAAGGCAGCGGTCCCTCACTCCTCACAGAGTGGGGTGGGGTCAGTGAGACTGCTGACCCCGCCCCACTCTGGGATGAGGTGTCCCTAATTGACACTCGGACCTGGGCACTTCAAGGCTTATAACCGAAGCGTCCCGGACCGAGGCAATCAGTGACTCTCCCCTTCGTCACGAGGGCGAGGGCCTCGCGGCACTTTTGCCAGGCTGAGAATGCCACGCCCACAGGGCTGTGAAATCCTCAGCCTAACAACGTTCAGCTCATGCAGCAAGGAGCCAGCACATTTAGCTCATGGTTAGCTCCTGGATTCCTGAGCTGAACAAGAACAGTGTCTGCAAGGCTGACCTTTGTTCAGCCTGACAAACACTCTTTGCCGGGAAAAAGGTGAGGGGCATAGCCCCTCAGCCCATACGGATGACCCACTGCTGCCGCTCTACTCGTAATGAACTGGAATTTCTCCACTACGGAGTTACCAGTACTCCCTGCCTGAACTGCTTCAGGCATGTCAGCTGTGCTGTGGGGTGAGAAATTTGTAAGATTGGGCTGAGGCTGCACCATGGACATCATTTAGGGATTGACAAATCTCACACCTCTGGATCAGTTCACACTTCGTTGCAATGATGGTGCGTGTTCCACATCTCCCTTCCTTCCCTTAAAAGTAGAAGATGTGACATAGAATTCAGAAAATGAGGGTGCTAAACCTAAAAATTCCTTGTTGTCCAGGAAATTGTACCCAAATTATTAGCGCCCACAACTTACAAAGCTTGTATATTAAACGTCTGGTAGCATACCACCAAGTGAATATAATTTGTATTGATGAAACTGATGGATTACTGCACAATATAGTGAGGTATAATTGATGATCAACATTTCAGTTGCAAAAGACGAATGATGGATTAGCAATTTGACAGGTGCAACACACATATACACTAAAATAAGTGATACATTGTGCAAAATCTGTTAGAAGTTTAGTATTTCTTTGGTTTGTTTGGTAAATCCATCATATATCACGTCAACGTCATAGTCCTTGTGTTTCAGACTTGATTGCAAAAATCCAAAGTGTCCAAATAAACCAGTCCCAAGTAATATTTCTGAACTGTACTAGTCCCTGGGATAACAAATCCAAAGTTGCACACATAGGGGCATATTTACAAGCCTCTTACGCCACTTTTGAGTCATTTTTAAAATGGAAAAAGGGATGTACGGGTGGGCCAAGGGCCTTGTAAATAAGCTCCTGAGTGTATAAGGACTTCTGAATGTGCAGTAAATGTTCTGGGGCCGACCAAAGTATTTTAAACGATGTAACCGCAGCCGACACATTTTTTGTTCCAAAGAAATTTATTCAGGGCTGTATCAGTGAAGAGTCGGTCGGAACAGATGCAATAGGTCAGTGTTTAATATGGTCAGAGTGATTAAAAAGTGTACCTCGTCCCATGCACTGTAGAGCCATACAACTCACAGTGACTCAGATGTCCCAGTATTTAAACTAAAGCAGAGCGAGATGGCATGCAAGTTGAAAAAGTAAATCAAAAAGAATAGACCCAAGTGGTTGGCAAACACAGAGTTTAGGTGGTCTGAAATGTAATATTTACATGCATCCTATTTAATTATCGGGGACTTGAAAATTAAAGGTTTTACTAGGCTGTGAGAAACTACATTATATGTAGAAAAAGGTTGTCATATAAATGTATCTTTAGATGATTGCAGTATATTTTGTATAGGTCTTAAGTGTACATACTGTCTAATTTAAGAGCGATTGTCGATAGAATACACATTGAAAACAGTGCTAATCTAGGAAGTTAAGAACCGTATCCCAGATGTGTTGAACGTACCTAGTAGTCCTATCCAATCTCCAAATTGCAGTAGCCCTGTGTTGTTCTCTGCAACTCTGAGACTCTCAGCTGTGAGATGGACTGTATCCTGAGAGTTTAGCTTCCACCTGAAGTAGCGATACAGGCACACTTGTGCACTGCTCCTCACAGAGAGACCAGAGTGAAACTCATGGCTAAGTATTACCTGGATAATGTTTGCAGAGTTTGTTTACAGTTATTTTTTAATACATATGGGTCGGTTCAAGATGATACTTAGAATCCACAGATTGGAGCAAATCAAACAAAAAGGCGATAAAGACAGGACACAACTAGAAAAGAGAGAGACGTACAGGTGTGATGACTTCTCATTCAGTTTGTCCATTTTATGGTCTCAAATGACGGCTGAATCATTGAAAAGGGGTACAAAACAAGCAACAGTCACATATCTATCCAGTGCTAATCTTGTGCAGACCAATCATTTAGAGCACTGTTTGACCAATGTGTAATCAATTCACTCTTGTCTGGGAACAGTCCATAGAGTATATCACCAAGATGCTGGATTTGCTCCGTATAGTTTCGAGAACAGTAATGGAATCACCGTCGATGTTTCGACCCCGTCTTGTACACAGGAGACCATCCTCAGGACTGATTGCATGTGTAGTTAATTGGGGAGTGCTAATTGGGCTCAGACTCCTGATTGAGAGCTGGGCCAGGTGAGCTTAAAAATGATAATTTGGTCAACTAAGCTACCAGTCGATTAACTTAGTGGAGGAAAAGAATACCTGGATAAGACTTGATGTATAGACGAGAATATTGAAATTTGTCTCCTCGTCTGTGGCTTATGAGTGTACACTCGGCATATGGCCCCTGCTCCAATTTAATGCAGGCAGTACCTGCTGCTCGTAGCTTAGTTGACCAAATTATCATTTTTAAGCACACCTGGCCCAGCTATGAATGTAGTGGGTAAAATGCCATTGTGCCAGGAGCATTTCCTAACTGTCTCCCAAATAAGTCTGATGACCCTTTCCCCAGACATGTCACCAATAGAAAGGATCCCAAAAATGATCTTGCCAGAATATTCTCGGCTAGATGTATCAATGGAAGCTCTTCACACACAAAAACAAGTTTTATTAGTTGGACAATCTTTTTCGGATTCACAATGCTGTGGAAAGGTATGTGTAATATTGACAGGAAGCGGGCGATGAAGGTGAGTTTGGTTTATTTAGATCCCACAGACGAATGTGGCGACGCTTGCAAGCGCAGCGCTGGTTCAGCTTCAACTGACAACTCAACTGTCATAAATAACTGACATGACTAGCGGGACTCGCGCGCCAACGGGCAGCACGAGACAATTACTGTTGGAGTGTCCACGCGCCGGGGAAGCGCGTGGACAGAACACTACAGTATGCTTTACAAACAAATGAACGCAGCATCGCCCATCTAAATGTATTTGCTTAGAAAGACCACTTGTGTTTTCCCCAGAATCTGGCTATCACAGCATGGCCCTAGTATTTAAAAAAAGTAATTTTGTAAAAGTTCAGTTTGGTGGGGGGAAGAACTGAATTCCAAGCAGTGATGTCAAATAGTACAACGTACCACGGCATTGTGTAAATGTATAAAGGTAAAATAATATGTTGCAAGGAAATGATGGTCTCCTGGGAAGTCTTTATGAACCTGTATTTGTGTGGCATTCAACCCATTTTCCAGCTCAAGGTCCTGATAGCCCCTCGTTCTGTGTGGACTTGGTGTTCTAGTATTCAGTGGCACATCTATGGTTGATTGCAATGCAATTTATTGGGGGTATTTTGAGGCCTCTACGACTTTTCAATCCACCATCTGTTACCTTCCCAGCAGTAACTCTGTTAAAGACACCGAACGCCTTGAGTTTTGAAGAGGCCTGGGATTTAAAAACAATAAAAAAATGATTGGATTTTGGATTTCTCCGGCTGAGATTACAGGCCGTGGCTTCTTTGTTTCTCCCCCTGCTGGCTGAGAAGCAAACAGGTCTGTGAACGGATTGGAGAGAGAAAATGTAAGGTGTCCCAAGTTATGATTCTGTTTGTGTCTTGAGATAACATTGTTGCAATATTGTTTAAATTGCAATTATTTCTAGTTCAGAATGCTTGTAGCATAGGATGTGGTAAGTAGCAACAGCTGTACTGCGTGTCCGTCTACATGCCGGCCATGAGGCTATAGCTAGCGGGATGGCTCAGTGACTTGAACGCTTGCTGTTAAAAAAAAGTCTGTGATCTACTGGTTAACAGGGTTACAGTAATGCCTGACTCAGACTTCCACCCTTTGCAGATCTGAAATTTGAGTGCATTGGCAATAAGAATATGTGTTATTTACAGCTCTTAGAAATGGCAAAAGTGCCGTATGATGTGCTACCTAAAAAACAAGGTATGCATTGTTTTCTGATATATTACGGCTTTTTATCTCTCACAGGGGTTCTCACTGGGTATTTCAAAACTAGTACTAAGGCCCATATTTTCAGGGTTTTTTTCCAGTTAGTGTCACCAGAGATCCAATAAGCAGATTTTGAAACATTTGATTCCAAATTGGCATTTGTAATTAAAAACATAAGTGGACTATTGATCCTTGATCAGTTGTTCCCCATTCAATTACGCACCAAAATTTAAAAAAAATCCCCAGTTGTGTAGTGAGTTTTCTCTAGGCTAAGTTGAATTAACAAAGCATAACAACCCTAGCTAATGCCATCACGGTAAAAGGCTCAATTTGAAACGGTTGGGATGGCCGTCATCGGGTGGAAACGGTGACTACCTCAAGAATTCTTAAATTGTTGAACAAAGAGACTGCAGACAAAGCCAAGAAAAAGCATGACGTTGAATGAGAAGAAGAAACTGGTAGAGTTTAAGATGTTGCGCATGGATTGAAATCTTGGCCAATTGACAACTTTGAGGGATGCATTGTAGTCATGCTATTTTTTCTACAGAAACATTCTTACTTTACTCCCGGTAATCCCTTAAGGTCGGGGTGCAGGCCTCAGATGTCTGTTGGCACAAGTGTGCGAATAGGGGCACACTCAGGGCATGAGGTCTTTCGAAGTCCTGTTGTTTACAAGTTAAGGCTAGGGCTGGGCTTGTCCACCAAATAGTAAATCCTAGTCAAGGTTTCCTGATATCCACAATGAATATGTATGAGGCGAATTTACATATAATGATTATCAGTGGAGATTATTTGCATACTTGTTTCAAATTATGAATTTCTGACTATTCAGTGTCAAGTGAGCCAATGAGCTCCAGAGACCGCGAATGAGGAGACCCATTACTGGAGTAACTGAGGTCTCAGTGCCTCACTATGATTTTTGAGCACTAGAACTTTGATTATCATTATGACCAATCAGTTTTTTTTTAACTCTTCTGCATTCGCATTACCTCTGTTCCAATGATAATCATTGCTAATTGGGAAAACATGCACCATATCCGATATGCAAGATGATCGAATAGTGTCTGCGCACACTAACGTGAGCGGTCAAGAAAAAAAAACATTAGCATTTTCAAACTTCAAGATTTTGTTTACATTTTACAAATGTTTTACCTTTGCAAAATGATACGACAGCCATTAAAATAGAACAATACCGAAAGGGCAATGCAGCACATTGTACTAGGTCAAACAGAACAAGCGGCAAAATTAACATTTCTGCTGGGCAGGCAAAATTAAAGATGTGTAAGGATCTGGCTAAATCTGTCAACGTGAAAGCACATCCCATTAACTGCTCATTCACATCCATGTGCATCTACAATGATGGGTGTATTCCTTGTACCCAATTGTGTAGTATATCCATTTGTTAGGATGTAAGAGTGATTTAAGGTGTGCTATCCCTTTTCTTGTGATTGATACATTGTAGAAGCTTTGGTCCTGCATATTTTTTCTTCTGTCAGATAACATGCACAATTTTTTTTCAAATAAATAACTGGTTTACTCTACGATATATTTTGTTTGAAAATAAATACATTTCTTAAATATAAACCTAAAGCACTTTATCGATTATTACCGGTGATACATTTTTCTATTTAAAAGTGAAGGCACCCCATAGCTCAATACCGACATTCTTTTATGCCTAGCCTGGTGAAAATGTAGACATCAAAAAAGTGGTGAAAGGAATGTCCCAGGATGAGCTTGTATTGGTGGGTAATGATAGAAGATCTGAAGGCTATTATGGATATAGACATCTCTGGGACATCGCATCTGGTAATACTGGGAATCCCAAATGATGCAGACTTCCCTAGAACACAAGGGGGGTTTTGTATGTTGGGTTTTATATTCCCGAAAAGAGATGTGGCTGGAATGTGAAGTTAGAAATAAACTCCAACAAACGCCATGTGGCAATATGGCGTGAATATGTGTATGGAGGCAGAATGGATGGTATTCGAGGGCAGGGGCTGCCCATAGAAATTCGGCATGGTCTGGGGAAATGAAAAACTTATTATGGACTCAACATAGAAATATATGACTCATCGAACAGCGATATCTCTATCTAAGGTCACCCCGAATTGAAGATAATGAGGAAAATATTCCAGGGGAAGAGATAAAGCTCAGCCAATTGGTCATTCGTAAGGACTGGTCCATATGATATTGGTTGGGGGGTGTCTCACTCAGGTGAAATTGTTATGGAACTGTAATGTGTGCCATTAAAAACAATAAAACCTGTTTAGAAAACTGATGGATGGGACTGCTTCAATCAATTTGGACACCTTGTAATTACTGTAGGCACATAGTGGTCTCTCTTTAAAGCATGATCTGTTTAGCCAGTACCCTTTGAACTGAATCTGAAGCAATCTCAGGCCGGTTGTGGCCTTGTTGAGCTTCATCAGTGAAGTTCAGCTTAAGTGTATACAGCTCTGCAAGCACACAACCCAGTTATGGGCATACCCACACCACCTGTGGTGATTTACGAAGAATGCTAAATAGTGATGTAGGAAAATGGTTGAATTAATCTGAACTTCTAGTAATTACTCTAGGTATATTCCAAACAATTGTTTTAGCTCATCTGTGATTTTACAGAATAGGACCAACAAAGCCCAAAACCACCTTGGTCTAGGTTTTTTAGGAACAATCCAGGTTGAACATGCACCTGTCGAATATTCAAGAACAAGAAGATGTTTTTCTTTTGTGTGCTAAATCATTGTCTCATGAAATAGTAACACAATATTTATGTGCCATCAGTGCGCATCAAATGGATGTCTGCCTTAGGCTCAGTGGGTCATATGTAATTAAATCAAAGCAGAGGTTTTAAACTATGTTTTAGGGGTATTGAGCATACGTCTGGCAACAAAAACCATACTATCTTTATCTATTTGCACAGGTTATTAATTTAACATCCATAGAGGTAGTTTCAGAAATGTTGACATTATCTATATCACTATATGTACCTGTTCTCAACAACATCCACCTAACCTCCTATTCCCTCCTCCCTACTTTAATGATGATATTTGAGCTTGAACTATAGTACAGGAATGTCATGGACGAAATACGCCTACACCGCCAGCACTTTCTCAAGAGAGCGGTCCCATATTTTAATGGGGCGTGGCCCCATGCAGATGAGGGAATCTCTTTGCCTCTGTGCCCGCTCCTTAGTACAGACGCGGGCAAAGAGGCATAGCAGCCCTCTGGAGGGGGAAGGGGTCCTATTGACACCTCCAGGCATCCCCTTGCAGGCGGGGGCAGTCACTCACTGCATCCGGCTCCAAGGGGATCTCTAATCCCCTGCCGCCTGCTCAGTGAAACACGGAGCGGCTGCTTCAAAGACGCTCCCTGTTTCAATTGAATGCACTGCTCTGGGGCAGCATGAGTTTTCGGCTGTCCTGGAGGCAGGGCATTCTATGCAATAGGGTGCACTTTCCCTGTTTGAGCCCGGTGCACTAATTTTAAGGTGTGCCGGGTGCAAACAGGGAGATTTCTCCCTATATATAATAGGGCCCATGGTATTTTGGTTCTCAATATTTTGGTGACAATATCTTTCCCGATCCTGTGGCATACAACTGAACTTGCAGGAGATCCTTTGTACATTACAAGTCGCTTGATTTAAATCTTTTGGGAATGTTTTTCATAGGTGATCACGTAATCTCAGGCAGCTAAACACCTTATAATCGCAATTACACAAGATCCACGCCCTGTTGTAAACTTCAGAGTGTCAGTGACTACAAGCACTTTGAAATGGATGGAGAGTGCATAAGCCCCTCCCACTGAAGCCACGTGTATCTAGTAGAAAAGGTTCAGCATGATGAAATCAACTGTCAATCACAACACATGCCCCAGCAGAGGTGCAGTGTGGAGCCTTGCGTGAACTTGTGCAGAAAACCAAATGAAAACCTGATAAAAATGGTGGTATCATAATTGTTAGCACTATAGACACCCGTGAAATGAACCTCCTTTTTCTCTTTATAGGCAATAAACAGGCACATGCATCAAACGAAAAACCTGTCGCAAACGGGCAGATTCTCAGAATCTGCCCCTTTGCGACCGGTATTTTTGCATTTGGGATGCATCATCCCAAATGCAAAAATCGCAATTTAAGGAATCTCTAAATTGCGATTACTTAAATTGCAATTGCATTTAAGGAATCCCAAATTGAGATTCCTTAAATGCAATGTATTAAAGTAAAAAAATTAGCGATTTCGATAATAGGGGGAGCAAATTACCATGAAGTTGAACTTCATGGTAATTTGCAAAAACTTTGAAAAATGCACTTTTGTGCATTTTCCAAAGTTTTATGTTGCGCACACACATGCCCTTACGGCATGTGTGTGTGCAACATATGTGCACAGATCAATTTCAGGGGTGCAATAGGGTGTCATTTTGACACCCTTGCACCCTTGAAATTGCATGAGCAATTTGTGAGTACCTACTGGTAATCGCAAATTGCTCATGCAATCTCCAATTCATTCCTATGGGCCTGGAGGCATATAGGAATGAATGGGACGGCTTTCCTTAATTGCGACTCGGGATGTGTAGGAATCGCTATTTTTATAGCGATTCCTACATGCATAGGCTTTTGCAATTCCTTAATTGCGATTCCTTAATAATCGCAATTAAGGAATCGCAAAAGCCTACGTTGCTGCTTGTGCCAGAAAGTGTAGAATGCTGAGAACGCAAATAATGCCTTGCCTGTAATGTGCATTTTTATTTATTTTTGTCCTACATACATTCATTCTGCACCTCTCACGACTGAGTCTTCATTCAAGACATGTGAATAATGACTAACAAATAAAGCATGTTATAGACATCACTGCTAACGTGTTTTGCAGAGATACTAATAACATATTGTAATTGTACTTCTATTTTATCTTGACAGTATAAAAGACAGTGACTTCAATTCTATATGAACGTTTTTTTTTAAGAAACATTTTTGCATGCTTTGCAAACATTTACGACCATAGAAATAAACAAACCTGTGTTTGTAGACTACCAATTACAGCCAGGAGATAACGTGTAATAAAACATGACATTAAAGCTGTTTGGAGTGCAATAAATCACACTGTTGTTTTTGAGTTCTCTATAATGTTATGACACTCAGTGGATTGTCACCTGCTGGATTGGTTCTGAAATAAATTAACCACTTGTGGGACAAATGCAAAGTATTTGATTTCATAAGTGCTCTTTCTGAAAGAAGTTGCCTTTGTGGACTTGTTTTCAGTCAAATCTGCAGGCACGCCGGACTCCTTTTTGCTTCTCAGTTCTGCATAGGTGATTATGCTCTTACACTCTTTTCTGAGGGTTGATCGAAGTATCATGCTCGGATTAGAAGAAATGAAAAAAACTCTGGTGATAGAGCCGGTTTAATTTCCATAAGTGACACTTTTTGACTGAATAATACTTTTTTGGGCATTGGGGTTTGGCTCAGTCAGAAACATGATGTTAACCAGTTGCTGTCTGGCGTGGTTAGCTTTTTTTTGGAGCTCTAAACCCAGCCACTCTTGATTAACAGGAATGGGTATGGAGCCATGCTGGCATAGCGAAATTCAGTTTGAATGTCAGAAGCTGTAAATCTGAGTTCTAATCACTACCCTGGCATCTAACCGGGCAAATCACTTTATTTCACCATGCATTGTTTCCCAAACTTGCATACATTTAAATATTTAGAAGCACATTCACCCCGAGTATTACGAGAGCTTACTCAAATCACTATGTGGACAACAGGTCTGCATTCACCCCCTCTTCTGATGAGATTGTAGCCGGATCTTAACTGTGGCACCATTGATTCATGTGCTACACTTATGTTAAATGTTTATTAGACTGATAGAGGTAATGTGTGGGATTAGGGACCCATCAGTGATGCGCTACTGACTAGGTCCCTTGCACACTTTTACCCTAGGGAGAAAAGTATCTGCTTGAAGACTGAAGTGGTTACACATCATTATTGACATTAAAAGTACCTTTCCCCTTCATCTCACTACAAGAATATGATAACAAAAGGTTCTGAAAGGTTGAGTGGGTGAAGTACACAGACGATACAGAACTACAATCTCAGTCATGTTGGCCAAGGTGATTCAACTCAGATGCCTTCAGTCTGTCGGAAGTTTCCATGACCACAACTTAGTTTGTGCTTCACCGTAAGGGAACCTCAGAGCCCCAACTCCAACCCGAGACCACATTGACCATCTCTCCAGCTGTGTCCTATCTGACACCCACTGTGGGCTTCTACATTGCTTTCCTTCAAAGATCACATAAGCGAGTAGGACCAACTGGTCTTTTGTAAAACCAACGATTCCTCCTTGCTCAAAACTTACGTGACACCATCTAGGCACTCTTTCTATTGGGACACCAACAGTGGCAATATGCTACTCCCTGGCAAGGCCAACAACACACTTGCACTCCTCAAGATGGTGTTCCCTGCTGCTCCATGGCAGAAGAAACAGTAAGCGAAATTTGGCCAACCATCTTCATGACCACTGAGCACTATATTTAAATACTTGACACCTCACGGAAATCGCGACAATAAACTAACCATCTTTGGTCGCTATAGAACAGGGCATATTCCCTAATTAGCAAGGCCAGACCGGAAGAAACCTCTCGAGAAATCAGAGAAAAAAACCTTCTATTTTAATGCACCCAGATGCAGCGGCGAAGCAAGACCTTTGTCCGCCCGTGGCGGTCCCTGCTCTTGCTGCCCCATGGGGGTTGCATGTAAGAGTAGGGGGTGTGCTGGTGATTCCTGCATTTGCCGCCTCACAATGGCCGCGGGTAAGAGGATGAAGGCGCCCCCCCCAAAACTCGTGCCGCCCAGGGCGGACCGCTCTCCCTTGTTACGCCACTGCCCGGATGTTTGAAGGAACTCCTAATGACTCTAAGTAATCCTCCCTCAAACCAACATTTGATGACAAGAAGTAAAACCTGCCTCTTTCTAAACCTTCTGCCCCCCTTTAATCAATTATTCCTGTGCCCTAAAAGGTACTTTCTAGTTTTCATATTGCATCGCAACTTTTGATATGTACAACGCTGTGGAACAATCCCAATACTGTGTGTAATGTGTTTTCCTCTTCTCATAGGTAATAATGCAGTAGGGTCCCTAAAGCCTACCCAGAGGCAAGTTTGCAGTGGAATAGTTGCCCCAAATATTCAGTTGCTTAGATGTGGATATCCTCATTAGCCCTGCTCTTTTATGGTCTTCTTTTTAGTAGTCAGCATGTGTCTGATATTTATACTAAAAGGTTAACTTTGCTTCCTATTTCGAAATTCCCATTTACTGAAATCATTGCTGATTTCGTTATTATTAGCTTGGAAATAATTGCTGACGTGCTGCTGTTTTTTATATAAATGTACTCACATTTCTTTGGAACTAAAATGTCTTTTACTGCTTTTGTTCATAATTATTCTACTATGAAATGTGATCATTACACGCACACAAATGCACCCTGGGACCAACACTTTAGAAGTCTTTTCTTGTGGTTAGCCTGAAAGAACTCAGACACCAGAAATTCTGTCAGATAGGCAAACATTTTCAAACTGCTTTTGAGCTATTTAGAAGCTGTTTATGCCCTAAATATATTGTATTGAGTTGTTACATTTACACAGTGCTTCCTAACCCTATATGGGGCGCTGAAGAGCATGTCTACACGTGTAGCATGCTATACCATGTAGGGCGTTCTTGGGGCAATTGTTAGTATCGCATCTAGAGAAGGGTTCCCTACAGAGATGTATACAAGTATAATTCATTCATTCACACAAACAAACTAACATATCCACCACTCAAATTACTTTCCTATTTCACTATACTGATGCACTACTAATCCTTTGTGGGTTCTGGAGAAGCCTGCTACTCACTGAGAAAGTGCTTCAACACCTCATCAGAGGTAGCAAGCACTATATACATGCAAACCTTTTCCATCTTCTATCCCTCCACTATCCTTCTCAAGCCAAATAACTGACTAGCATATCCACCACACAAATTACTTTCATATTTCACTGTACAGATTCACCACTACTCCTTTGTGGGTTCTGGAGAAGCATGTTACTCACTGAGAAAGTGCTTCAACACCTCCTCAGAGGTAGCAAGCACTATATAAATGCAAATCTTTTCCATCTTCTATCCCTCCACTATCCTTCTCAAGCCAAATAACTGACTAGCATATCCACCACACAAATTACTTTCATATTTCACTATACAGATTCACCACTAATCCTTTGTGGATACTGGAGAAGCATGTTACTCACTGAGAAAGTGCTTCAACACCTCATCAGAGGTAGCAAGCACTATATAAATGCAAACCTTTTCCATCTTCTATCCCTCTGCTATCCTTATCAAGCCAAATAACTGACTAGCCTATCCACCACACAAATTACTTTCATATTTCACTATACTAATTCACCACTAATCATTTATTGGTTCTGGAGTAGCGTGCTACTCGCCCAAAAAAGCGCTATATAAATGCAATTACAATGCAATACATCTACACTCACACATTAACGCTCAAACAGGAAGGACTGCTAATAAACAATTTAAAAATTCTCTGCATTTCTATTGGAAGCAGAGAGAATCCTTGTGGGGAGAGATGAGTCTTAGACGTGTGCTATCTGAGCATTTTAGAATAGTGGGGCAGTCACATATGTTCTATCACATGGTGTTTGGAATGCCAGATTTCATTATGTTGTCGTACTTGCTGCCTCTGTTGTTTTTCGTTTCAGAGTGTCTTACGTGTCAGAGTGGATTAGTTAAGAAAACAGGGTTAAATAAGGCAGCATATTTACAGGCCCAGCAGTGCTGGAAACGGATAAAAATGACTCTGGGATCCAATCAAGTGTGGGTAGAGGAGTGCCATCGGAGAAGAGGTGGAGTTGCGATGGGCGCAGTCAGGAGGAGCACAGTATGACAGATAACTTATTTTCATTTATTTGTCAACAACTGTTTTCTACAGAAACTGGCAACAAGGGATAATGTGACAGTAAACTTGTCCTGGCTTGCTAAATTGGTCACAAACAGGTTGCATTTTAAACAAGCATTTGCAATGCAATTGGTCTCGCCTTTTGGACCTTATATGTATTTAGCTACGCAGCACATTAGCCTGGGTGCTGAAACATCTACTGTTCTTTAACATGGAGGGAAAGTAAGCTCCAAACTGTGTGACACGCCAGGTATGGCAACACATGGAGAGAAATATTGCCTTTCAGCGGGAAATGGTATAGTCCAAAGCTCTGTTTTTAATATAGTATCAGGGCCTTCGGTCATCATATCACTGAAAATACAAGATTTGAAAAAATATTTTATTGTCTACGGGTGCTTGTGGAAGACAATTTCTATGGACTGGAATCGAGAGAATGCTAAAGGGATTCTGGTATTTTACTGACCTCTGCTGGTCGTTTTCTATCAGGACAGTTAAATAGAGGCAGTTGAACAAGCAGAAAGCAATTCTGGTATTTTACTGACCTCTACTGGTCGTTTTCTATCAAGACAGTTAGATAGAGGCAGTAGAACAGAAAAAGAGCCCCTAAGCGGAAGCAGACAAATCCTAGGGCTGATCTCCAGAGCCTACAAAGTACATACTCATATAAGTATATAGTAAAGTATATATAGAGGTCTCGAATGCTCGACCTAAAAAGCGTAAAAGATCCCTTCAAGCTCCTGCAGATATCTTTGTGCACACAACATTTTTCAAGGTATAATACAGTAATATAACTCTAGCAATGAATGCGCATGCTGGAAAGATTATTGTGCAATCTAGTTACAAGTCTGACTCATCATAAGATAGCATAGAGGATTAATGTGCTTGTTGCAAAGCAGAACTTGGAACATGCAGAATACTTGTTTCTATTTTATGTACATTTTTCAAAGGGTTATTGCTTTTCTCACAGATATTCTTGATACCTGCAGGAGATAAGTTACAATCCTTATCATATAGCAGACAATGCTGCATTTGAGTAAGTGGTTGCAGGTGCAGCCCCCGGCACTTATTTTTGGGGAAAAGCACTTACTTTTCCTCATCAGACTTAGGGCAAGAGAGAGAAAAATACAAGAGGGGTAAAAGGAGGATGACGCAAAAGCCAAAAGATAAAGGGGGAAAGCAGGGAAGAAAAAGAACCTATAAAAGTGAGAAAAGTGGGCATGGAGTGTTTGGTGATTGATGAAAGAGGCATGAGATAGAATTAAGTTTACATAGCCTTGGTATTCAGCACCACTGATATTCGTAGTTCTGGTTCTGGCAGGTATTTAAGCAAAACCTTGGGCCCTTGCACTTACTATTTTACAAATTACGCACTGATTGCAGAGTTATGAACCAGTATTAAGGAACGGCATAAAAATGTCAGTGCACAAGTTTAGAATGTTTTTTTATTTTTTTTATTTCTTTATTATAAGGTTGCTAATAAGGATACCCTTAGGTAGTGAAAAAGACTTTTAGTACAAACAAAAATCATCCAACATGTACAGTAGACTTCGCCCAGGTTTTAAATCCTGACTTTTTGTTGCTCCAGAACAAGCGCTCTTGACAGGCAGTTTGGATGATATGTGACTCATACACCTTGTAAACCTCCTTGTTTTATGTAACATTTCCTTTAAATTGACTTACACTCTTGTATAAAGCATCGCCTCGATATAATATCTCTGTGATATAAGCCTTGGTGACATCCTACATTGGGATGAGCATGGTTCTACAAGAAGAAATTGAAGAAAATGTATTTAGTAGTGTAATTACTCACATAGATAAATCTGACACTCTTACAGCACATGCATATCTCTTACTTTTAGGGGTTGGAAAAGTCAAAAATATGCTTTCAAATCATATTGCCTGCTTTTGAGTTAGACAGACGCGTCCACTTTTACAGAGGTGGCAGATATCAGCTTCCAGGTCCAGACTGGGATCGCAAACCAGCCCTGGTAATTACGTCAGACCCCCCACGGTGGGAGGGGGGTGGGGGGCGATCAGATGTAATTGCCAGGGCTTGAACACTCCTGCTGCACTTTTGTTACAAATGGCCGATTTTGTAGCACTGCCTCAAAACTGCCCCCCAGCAACAACAAATCCCCACACCGTTCCGGACCACCGGGGAAACGCCCAGTGCCCGCTACGGCCAGTCTGGCTGTGTCAGCTTCACCTTATTACATGTGCATTATATTCTATGGTACTTATCATAAGGTGGACTGGCTATCCTTCATATTTTTGACAGATTATCCGTCTGTCAAACTTTAAACATGGCCAATAGTCTGTCTCTCACACACTTGTTTCTTTGTGTTCCGTGCTCACTGTACCACTGGAACCAAGCGGTACAGTACTAAAGAGACCCAATTAGGACAAAAACGGTATCTGGTTAATTGTGTTTGGTTCAAAAAGGATATGGATTGGCAGTGTGTGATGGAATGTTCCAATTGGAGCAGGAACAATGCTCATTTGTATATGTCTGGGTCTAATCTGAGGTGTCGTGGTGGGTGAAAACTATGGACTGGGATGTGGCCTGAGTTATTATCAGTGTCTGAACTCAATTGAAGCGTGCCAGCCATCATTTTTTTTAATTTCATACCTGAAGGGTACAGAAAAGTCGCCCTGGTTTTGAGAATCCAAACCCCATTCCCTGGCTTGACATTGGCCACGGATCTGTATAGAAGAGGTTAAGCTGTGTCTACTCATTTTTGAGAGGGGTGCACCTCACTCAATGTTACATTGGCAAGGCATACATGAGTAAGGGTGACACTTTTGCCAGATTCAAGTCTGTCAATCCATCAGAAGTGCTTCCATGCAAGAAGTCGAATGGTGATACAGTCTATTTCTGGCAATTCATCCATGTGACCTGGGAACAACTGGTTGGAAATTGTGGCACCTCGTGATACCCCTACACAATGTACTTAAGAATTCTGATTTTCTTTAATATATTCAAGAGAAAGGTATTTAATATAGATCATACCTCACCACAAACACTGGTGAATTGATGGTCTATTCAGTGGGACTTTGATTGTCATCTGTGTGTCACTCTATTGTGTGTATGGTCAGAAGACAAATGTTAAAATCATTTTTTACTGCCTTTATTGAAATCTGAGGCCTGCCATTTCAGTCTTTGGACACTGCTCCTTGCAAGTCTTTTGTCTGATCAGACAGAAGAAGCCACTATAAATCTGTATCTACGTCATTCCATTTGAATACCTTTGAAATAAATGTTTTCCTATTTACTTATATTAAAACATATCAGTAAAAAAGTTAGGTTTATTGTACCTTGGAAAGAAATGGATATTTGTTTCAAAACGAATCGGTTGAGATTTTTTTAATTGAAACAAAATGTTTTTTTTAATTAAATGTCCCCCCTTTTTCCATCTCTCTCACAATCTGTGTGGGTGTGTCTGTATGAGAGAGAGGGTGTGTGGGTGTGTGTGTTTGTGTGTGAGAGAGTGCACTAGAGTGTGTCATAGTGTCTGGTTGCGTGGATGTGTCTGTCTGTTTTTGGCTTTTCTTTTACATCTACCCTTTGTACTTTTATACATGAATACATCAAGCATACTTACAGTCTAAATTATGGGAAGAAGCATTCATTTTTTACATTAAAAGACACACAGAAGGAGAGAATGCTATGGGGATGATATGCCATCCACTAGTCATTTGAAAGGAATGTATTTATTGAATTTATAGTCTTTATTGGTTAAATTCTTACAACTTTTTGTAATTCAATCAATCAATCAAGTTTCTCGTAAAGCGCAAACTACTCACCTGTTAGGGTCTCAAGGCGCTGTAATTTTACAAATAATTTTTAGATTGCAGTTTCTTTTTATTGCTTTATAAGTGACAGAGCCTTTTGGTAAACTACTGAAATGTAAAACCTACTGGGCAACCTTTTCCTGTTGCTTACAGACCCAAGAACAAGAATGGGGCGAAAACCTTCATGTTGGTTTTAGTCCAGCTTGAAATCTGTACCGACTGGACCCTTTACAATAATAGTATTAGCATAATCACACAGGCTGCAAAAAAGGTTTATTGAATATCCATTTGTTCAAAGGCTCTTTTGACAAATATAGACTGTTAGTAGTCCCAAGGGTAGCATTTTGGCATTTGGCAAAATGATGATGTGTCAGCTGGGGCCTGAGCCTCCTTGGAGTTCATCCAGTCCCCAAGCTAGACATGACAAAATGTGTATTTGTAGAGTGCAGAATTCCCCCCAAGGATCTCTCTTGACACTACTTACAGGTATGTGAATTATTGGTATCCAATTTAATGGCACTCAGTTTATCGATCTTGTTGAAAGGCTGAATGACACAGCAGATTCATTTGGATTTGAGCCCCCTTCGGATGCATTCTCCTTTGTGAATCGTTTTGGCAGCCTCGAAAAGGGGGGGGGGGGGTCGTGCATTGGTCAGGGGACCACAGCCCACTCCCTGCAATGTCTTTCTAAACCGAAAACGTTCCTAATTTTTTTTAAACAGCACTGGTTCCTTTAAGGAATGGGATCTGATTGGGAATGCAAACACAGGGATGGTGGCCCACTGTACCTTGCAGATCACACTCCCTCTCCTTGTATCCCCAGATATGGGTCCCATGCTCACTGCTACAAGACTTAAGCTATCTGTTACTCTGGAACCCTAAGCAGGCTGAAACAGGCCGGCGATTGCTTATATTCCTGCTCAGAGGGGACCTGACTTGGAAATTGGGCTGGACTGCTCCAATTGGAACAGTAGATGGACTGTTTTGCATGTGACAGGACTCTGTCTAGTGTGGCACAGTGGATGAAAAACAAAGGTCTGGAATGCAGCCCGGAGTAATCACCAGAGGCTTGGATTAATTCAGGCATTACTTTCATCACCTTGTTTCTCACATCAGAATGTGAAGCATGTATGCACAGCCTGTCTGCTCCTCTTGTCTCTGTGCTGGCATGCATCCTCTCTCTGTTCCTAGAGTAATTAATTCATTTGATGTTTTGATAATACTTGTTCAACTTTGGTATCCAAACAATAATTGCATTAATATTCCACTACATGGTGATTCAAATATTTACTTTCATCTGTCTGATTACCAGTTAACAGCTGAGTTATAAAAGTGGGCTCTTCAGGTGAGCAACGTTTGTGAGAAGTATTATACCAATCAACTCGTTCCTGGAATTTATATCTCTCATCTTGCAGGTATCCCCAGTTACTATGCAGTTTCTATGTGGTCTAAAGCATTATATCTCCACTGTAAATCTGTTTGGAAGCATATCACTAGAAAGAAAATAAAAGTGATACAAGAAAGACTGCAGGGTAAAAAAAGAATAACATATGGTGCATTATTAAGGAATAAGGTATGTCTGCAGGAAATTGTAGGGCAAGCGACCTCTAACTAAGTTTTCATCATAGAAACCTGTTAGAAGATAGTTCATCTAGTACAGCTTCTGGCACCAAGAAAACACAGTGGCGTTTAAAAATGAGGGAGGTAGGCTACAAACGTTAGGCCAGCTGCCTTATAGATGAAAGAAGGTCCTGGGATGAGAATGGGCGTCCTGGGAGTAGAGCCTCCTGCACTAGAGGGATTTTCTGGTCGACCCACTGCTCCAGAAGGGCTTTAGAGTCCTACACACAATGGTGGGTAGGTGTTGTTTCTGTGGCAAACGCGTTGTCATTTTGATGAATTAGCAAACTAAGGAGAATGCATTCAGGCTGGTTCAGAAGTCAGAGAAAGGCACCAGAAACCGGATGTGATGCAACAGAAAAGATGGGACCAGACAATCCAAAATGCGCCTCACTCTGCTGGGTAGTTTTGTACTACTACCTAGCAATTTTGCACCAGTGTCAGGCGACCTGGTACTAATCTAAAGCAAATATTTGCACTTGCAAAGACAAATTGACCTTCTTGCTCTTGGCTGTCGATGCAATTTGCCCGCGAGTTTAATCACGACAGGTCGTTGCTATAAATGTCACTGTGAAAGTGCCCAACTTTGTGGCTAAATTGTTTGGCATCTATGCAAAGTTGCGTGGCACCAGTGCAAAAGACCAATGCAAAACTGGGTGTAAAAAGTGCAATGTTGTCTAGCACCACCAGGGTTGGACTGGCCTACAGGGCAATCAGAGAGTGCCCGGTGGGCTGGTCTGAACAGGTCAGTGGGGCAGGGGGCGTTTTTCGGCTATTCGTGGGCCTGTTTTATCGTATTCTGAGCAAGTTTTTTCCCTGACATTAAAACAAACATTGCCTTCAGCAAGCTTAAATCCATGCAATATTCCATACCTTGCAAAACATTCATAGAACGTGTCTTTACAAGTTCAAAACTGCCTCAATTTGCAAACATGGGCGATTTTTTAGCTATCTAATTCACTAATGGGATGAGGCACTTTTTTTGGTGCCAGGCCTATTTTCTGTCCTAGTCCGACCCTGGTGGACCACTCCAAAATCTCCCAGTTATGGTGCAGAATTGCTTGAGGCCTGAGAACGTTGCCCGGCACCAGTGCAGCCACATGCTCCTAGGCTAAGTGATGGAGTGTTTTGCACTGAGCCGAATTAGCTGATGAAGGAAACAGTGTGCAGCAGACGCGGCTGCTGCCTGGAAGGAGCAGTGGGCTGTGTGGGGGTTTAGGGACTGGCAGGGTTGTGGTGTTGGGGGATTAATTTGAAAGAACATCACTCACCTCCTGGCCGGCCACCGCTGCCTCTCGTGCGTCCTCTTCCTGGCTTCTTCTAAGAAACAGGAAGTAGGAAGCACAAGGGTTCCCACGCTCCCTGCAGCCAATCACAGTGCTGCGGCGCAGCGTTGTTGTTGGTCTGAGTGCCATGACACTGCGCTCAGCCAGGGGCTGTAGAGGTGGACATGTTCTCCATGCAGGCTGCATTAAAGCAGGGAAATGTGTGCATGACTGGTTTGGGCGGCCCGAGACATTAGTTACTACCATAAAATGCTTTCCTGTCTTTTGCTGCTCCAAGGCAGTGGGGCGATGCTCCTGCGCCTTAGCGTAGGAGCCGCCACTGGACTGTGCCGATTCGGTTCAGCTGCCTCATTGTAAGCCTCCATTTGCGCACCTATGCTTCCACGCACTTATCAAAAAGGTGCGCTTTGATCCAAGGTTGTCACGGCTGGCAGGCACGAGCGATGCGTTCTGCTGCTGGCGAAGGCCGATAAGGCCCTTTTTTCTCTTTTTAGGCAAAGCCATGAAAGTCATGTGTTGCCTCTTAAGTATTTTCCCTCTGTAAAGAGAAAGGCATCGCCTGTGAATAATAGAGTAATCACCCAAGCCATCCCACGCTTTGTTTCTCACAGCCCCACCGCCCCCCCACACCCTCCCTGCTGCGATTTAAATGAGAAAAGGCCCAGCGATATTTTTAGCAATGAAAGAGGCAGTTTTGTCTGGGAGAACCACTAAAAAAAGTAACAATGAAGGCGACACAGACTGCTTTGAATATAGAGCAGCCGTTTTACATATATAAGGAAACCAGAGGAAAAGCGGAGCCAGGGTGTATCTAGCAATCTTTGGCCAAGATTCTGAGGGCGCCCCAGGGGTTAGGACATTTATTTACCTCAGTAAACATTGAAACCTTTAGGACCAGAAGACCCCGGTCCGGGCCAGTCGGCTATCTGGTTCTTGAGTAAAGAGATCATGTTTATTACTGTCCAAACAAAACACAATAATAATTGGTCAGAATCATACATTATCAGTAACATATACATTAAACCACAGCAAACGTTGATAACCACAGCACAAAAATACCAGAATTTAAAAGAGGTAAGTGAATGAGTACATAAAACCAGAAGCATTAACTTAATACAATTATTTGCAATAAGGTCTCCATTGATAACACTCCAACACTAAGGTCTAGGCAACCCTTCCTCCTAGAAAGACCACACAGGTGAAACCACCTGTATCACTGAGGGGTGGCACCCGCTCACTCTGATCTTTCCACATCCCTGGTCCTGCCCCTCCAACCCCAAGCTGTCTCAGGAGCTACAAGAAGTGTGACCAGGAGCTATAGCCCCATGTCCTACACTGATGAACCGTGAGCCTAAGCCTCAAGCCGGTTTGAAGATCCTTGATCGGAATCCAGATTTCTGTCTCCACCATTAGTGCTGCTCTCAGAAGTATGAGATGGAGGGCCCCGGCTGTTGAGAAGCAATCTTGGAGGAGCAATAAATACCACCGTCACATGAGAAGGTAGGTGGGTGGCTGCCACGATGGCCTCTATTGAAAAGGAGGTGGCCACATCCAGCCCAGCCTAATTAGCTCCCAGCCATCACTGCAGTTAGAGCAGAAATGGCTCACAGATCGTGCAAGTCATTTCCTGCCACAGATCCCGCAACTGACGGGACTGGTGACAGGAAGCACGACACGACCCAGAAGGAATCTTGCCCCCCCACCTCCCTCCAGCCCACGGCCATAGAGTCACGTGTGCATGAGGGCGGTGGTCCTCTGGCCCCGGATCCTAACGTGTTGACCTTTTGACATGTGGAACCAGTGCCGGCCAGCACAGATCGGGTTGGCGGGGCAGGGGTGGTGAGGGGATGGGGGTAAAGGGATCAAAATTTTTAAGAAAAATACGTACCTCATCACCGCGTCTTGCCTCCGTCTCTCCTCCTCGTTCCTCTTCACAGCCAGAACAGGAAGCGCATCCAGGCTCTCCTTAGCCAATCACAATGATTGGCCTGATCGCCGTGGTTCAGCGCTCCGCCAGGGAATGGGAGCCTGGGCATGTTCTCCACCCAGGTTGTAATGCAGCCTGGGTGGAGAACATGCAAAGTGTGCATGAATGTTTGGTTGGCCCGAGCGGGCTGGCCAAACATTCATGTGCCCTTTCAAAGTGTGCTCGCAACTCCTTCCCCTACTCCTGTGGTCAGAGCAGCCAGCCCCGCCCTGCAGAGCTGCCACAGCAGGACAAAATAAAACGATAATAACCTCGAGTTATTATCATTTTATTTTTTCTGAATTTCAATGCTGCAGAGGAGCCGCCACAGTGTGGTACTCTGTTGGGAAGTGGGGTATTCAAAAGTCTGGTAAATGTATACTTTTCCTACTTTTAACTCAGAAATTAGGTATAATTGGAAGAATTCGGTACCCGATTCACCAACTTCAAAGTGATTTTTGGCAAGTTTGACCTGTCAAGTAACCTGGCGAAAATTGCAGCTGTGTGGTGTTTATTGCACCCTGTAATTACTAGGCCTGGGCGTAGTTCGCGAAGTAGCACTTCGCGAAGCTACGCAAAGTGAAGTTCGCACTACGCGAGCTATGCGTAGCACTTCGCGAACTGCGTAGTACCTTGTTCGCACTGTGCCAGATGTCGTTTTCAATGATTGCACAGTGCGGACAAGCAACCGGCACTGTGCAATCATTGAATATGGCATCTTGCACAGTGCGAGCTGTAGTTTTCTGCTGCTCGAGTAGATTTTTACTCGAGCTTCAGCTTTCTCAACGCGAACTGGTAGTTTCTCATCGCGAGCGGTCGCGAGCATACGCGACCACTCGCAATGAGAAACCTGACCTCCTCCCGTTGGGAATCTCGCCGGGAGGTTTATTTTCCATGCTCGCGATCGCCAACTTGCAGTTGCTGATCGCGAACAAGGAAAAAGTCTCGCCGGGATGTCATTTTGCTTGCTCGCGGTCGCCAACTTGACGTTGAGGACCGCGAGCAAGCAAAAAATGACCGCAGCACTACGCAACACTACGCTACGCGTGTTCGCACTGTGCTACGTGCAGTTCGCGTAGTGCGAAGTAGCGCGAACTTCGCAAACTACGCGTGCGTAGCGTAGTGCTTTGCCCAGGCTTAGTAATTACCCATGTGGAATACTGCACAGGGTTCAGAATACTGATCTCCATGCAGACAGGAGTTTGAGCAGGAATTGGAATGTAACCCCTTCCCTGTATCATGGCCTTCATCACAATAACCATATGACGAAGATGAATCTAGATGGAGAAACTCAGCCGGTCCGATTGACAAAAGCTTTTGCTCATCTACGTTTTTCATAAGTGCACAAAAACAGCAATTTGCGAGTGTGAAATCCATATCCTGATTAATATAATCTGGAAAGGTGGAATTCTGTATTCACAAAGGGCGCTTATGAGTGTGGAAAATTAAGGTGTGTTTGGTGGAATTACCACATTCACAAGATCAAGGTTAAGGGCTGAATTGTGGGCCTTCTAGGTGTGTGGCCCTGTAAAATGCACCCTTCCAAACCCATAAGCTTGGAGGATTTTACGATCCGTTTGCAAATCGTTTCTCACCCAGGAATCATATGCAAAGTGAAGTAAACTTTACGTGTAGGAAAGAGTCGGGGACACCCTCATATTTAGTGGGAATGCAAATGAAGGGTTTTGAGACCCATATAAAAGTTCGCCAAGATAGAGAATGCAGTACATTATCATAAGCTAAGTTGTGGGCGCTATAGACATGTGAATATCATAACATATACAAATGTATAGCACTCAGTTTGCCATTGGAATGGTATTGCAGTGTTAGAAATACTTTTATTTGATTTGTTAAAATCTTAAAAGGGTGGGACGTACCACCATGTGGAAAACAACATCATATAAAGTGAAACATGCCCCCATGTATTGGGCAACATTGATCAAATGGTCATAATAAATAAAAACAGAAAAAGGCGATAAAAAGGTGAAACCCTCGCGTGCTGGGCAACATTACGCAAGTGTGCATGCTGAATAAAACCAGAAAAGCGCTTTTTAGAAGGGGAAGGATAGCCCTTACATTAGAAGATTGGAACCCCCAGAAGATTGTTATAACAAGGATGCAGCACACGTTAAAACTTGTGCTTGAATAAGCATGACTATCCCCCCTGTCTCAAATAAAGTGCTTAAAATGACATAGAATAAAAGGGGAGAGGGAGGAGAGGAAGCTGCAAAGAGCATCAAGAAAGCTCTGGGTCCGGGTGCAATACGTCCATGTCTCCCATGGTATTGCAGTGTTTTTGTTAGTCGAGGGTGACTTTGAATTTGTTCTGAGGGTTCCTCTGAAGACTAGAGTCTTGGACCACTTGTGAAGATGAGCTCATCACTATACTGACTCAGTATGTTCTAATGTTAGGTGACTTCATCAGCTTCAGTGAGCTGTGGGTGATCATTCTGTGTGTAAGACAGGGAGGGCTGAACTGAACAATTAAGCATCTTCTAGTATGGACTGCATCATAATTTTCCTGACAGAGATACATTTATTCAAGGCATTGGCGGTGTCTAGAGGCTGTCAAGCCAAGCAGAGCTCCAGTTTGTCTCAAGCCGAATGACTGTCTCAGCAATTTTCCCTGGGGGATTGGTGATCAAAAATCGAGCAGAGCAAAAGCATCTCAGTTCCTTCCTAATGCAGTCTTAAAAGACAAAACCCTCTAAATAGAAAACAGCTTAGCATGTGACGTCTAAAAGGTGTGTTTCTGCTGTGTCTGTCATCCTCTGAGGGATGTATGATGGTACAACGCGTACCATCACAACGCGGTATGTTACATCGCGGTTTTGACAACGCAAGTCGTTACATCGACTTGCGTTGGAGGGCGCTGAATTTAGGAATAGTGTGAATTACTATTCCAACTCCAGTCTACGTACAGTAGGGAAGGTGTTGGAATAGTAATTCACACTATTCCTTAGTCTAGAGCGCCCTCCAGTGCAAGTCGGTGTAACGACTTTCGTTGTAAAAACCACGATGTAACCATACCGCGTTGTAATGGTTGCGTGGTAAAGGATGTTTCCCGTATGCCAGTGCCCACTATGTGTTTTGCTAATTGATTAGTTGCCTTCATTGAGTTGCTGAACCTCTCCTCTTTACAGTTTAAGTCAGGGGAATGTAGTGATATTAACATTAAGATAGCCTCCTGTCTTGCCTTATGCTTCACTTTTTTCTCAAGAATACTTTTTGACACTTCATATATCTTTATATTGAAATAAGGTGTGATGTTTATAGTTATAGAACAGGTTTCTCCAAAGTTGGTCCTGGAGGACCAGATCCATGCCAGATTTTTAAGATAACTACATTTATCTCAATGGGAGTATGCTAAAAATCTGGCATGAATCCGGCCCTCCTGGACGGACTTTGAGAACCCTGTTATAGATTATTCATCCAGTGGCTTAATTGCATAACATGTAATCAGGAAACATGAGTTCACAGCCCGGCTTCCCTACTTGAAAAATGTGTGATCCTGGGCAAATCCCTTTACCACATATTGCCTCATTTTGATTGAGTGTCAAATCTTAAAGTACCCTGAAGGAATACAATTTAGGATATGCATTGTATAAAATCCTCCCTTGTGTATGGTTTTTAGATGTCAGGATATTGAAGGAGGAAGTTCATGTTTAAAAACTACTAAGTTTAACAGATGTGCATGTAATGTTATAAGGTAATGTACTAAAATAAAACCCAATAATTGAGGAAACAAATATTTTTTATTTGAAAGAGTTTTTATCATAATTGTACATGTATTTTCTGTGTTATTCTCATGTAAAATAATTAGATAATAGGGCTAATGGTTTGATCTGTGAACACACAAATCAGGTACACTTGTCTGTTAATGAGAGACAGTAAAAAAACACATTTGTGTAGGTATATTTACTTAAGCTTAAGCCTGAGAGATACAAAGCATTTGGCTTACAAGTAACAAGTATACTCAGCCAAGACGCAGCTTGCACAATCTACTTATACCATTTGAACATCATTGACATATATTGAAATAGCTGAGTCACACATGCATGCACCTTATAGATTGTGCAAGTTAAACCGAAGTAAAATATTGACAGGAATCTGATGAAAGCATGAATACAGTCTCACAGTACTGAGGACATGTCCGGCTTTGGCATCTGCTGTTTGTCGTCCTTTCTTATCTATCTCTCACCACCTAATCCTTCAGTTCTTGAAAACAAGGAGAAGCTGACGAGAATAAACAGTTAATGTACTTTTACCTGTCTCATCCTAGCTGCGAAAGGCAGGCATTCTAAAGCTGCATGGTTGACGAGATCACGATGAAGACAACAACATGAAGGGAAGTTGTTCAATATCTCATGTATGTTTATGAAGATGCGACTGCCCAAAAGCCAAAGATGAACACATCTTTTTCACATGTCCTGAGATCAAAGAATATTGGAATGTAGTCAAGTCTAAGATAAGGGGCATCATGGGGACATCTATAGCTCTGAACTCTGTCTTAGTCCTTTTGGGGGTCGATAAAATCACACGTAGTACTCTGAGCAGCAAGCAAAGTGGCCTGGTATTTTACTTGTTGCTTTTAGCCAGGTGGGAGATCTGTAAACGGTGGACTGATCTACCCCTCCCCCACGCTATGGAGTGGCTTAGAGCCGCATGGAGGTGGAATGTGAACCAGGAAGATCGGCTGAGGTGTGGGCTGACTTTATCAGGTGGATTCCATAGGGGGTCAGGTACCGAGGTGCACCGAGGGGCGAACCCCAAATACAATACCATTGTCCCATGATTACACCAGGTCACCGCACTTGGAGTCGGCCATTGTGGTATGATCAGAGCGGTGGAGGTTTGAAGCTAGCAAATGCAAATGGCCACGAGGGAGACAGAGAGTGTTAAGATGGTCCACGTTTTGCAGACGCTATGGTGATATGAGGAAAAAAAAAGATATATCAACCATTTAATGGTTAAGTCTAGTGTATTAAACAGACCCCCTAGTTTTTCAAAATTTTACTCATTGGCGTAGCAGGAAGGGGAGCGGTCTGCCACAGGCGGCATGAGTTTTGTGAGCGGCCCTCGCTCTTACCTGTGGCCGCTGCCCCACGGCGACCACAGGAATTGCCAGCAAACCCCCCCCAATCCCCCTCCCATCTTACATTTGGCCGCAGGCAGTAAAAGTAGGGGCCACCATGGGTGGCATAAGGACCAGCTATGCCACTGATTTTGCTATTTGCGTATTTGCCACACAAATTGCCAAGGTGTGCGATGCCTGCAATTTTATGCCAGAGTGTATTGTAATGATGTATTTTTTTTAATTGAAGGCTGCATAGGTGCTCCAAACACAGCAGGTTCTGCTGATAGAAAGGCAGCAGAACGGCGTGTTTTTTGTGTTCCCACCCTCCCAAACGTGCTCTAAATAATCTTATATGGCCCTACTCTGCTCTGTCTCCTCCTCCCGAATGCTGGAGTTTCTTCAGGGAGTGGAGCAAAGCACGGAAACCAGGCCTGGATCCCTAATGTCTTCCAGCGTTTCTTTAGGCTGAGCATGAGCTTTTCACCTGTAGTTAGTTCTGCTATATTTGAACTTATTTTTCTACTTCTCACGTCACCTATCCCTCTGCCAGCTCACTGAGCTGCCAAACTAAATGAAAGCGAAGCAGCCTGGGGGAGGTCAGCTGTAAAGGTGGGACAACCAACAAATAAACACATAGCAAGCCAAGGGTCCAGCCTGGCTCCAAGAGCCCATGTACGAGCCAAGCCCAGAAAATACTTGGCGTGTATGTCATGCAACAAAGATATTGTTAGAATATGATAAGGTGTCTTCAAAACGCAGAAGCGTTTCACCTTAGTACATGTAACTTTATATCTGAATTAGGGGGTATTTATTGAATATGAGGGTTTACTGAACTGAGAAACATAACATTACTGCCTGGGCCCTGATGACAATGCTGTTATTTGACAAATATCAGGGCCACTGTAATTATGCATTAGGGGAGCATCAAATGATTATGCGGTTGAGTTTAGTAAATTATGCAGCAAGAAAAGGCAACTTATGTGGCACAGTGAGACACATTTTTCAACAGCACTACTTCATTATTTTAAGATTATTTCACATAGTAATACTGTCTGGGCACAGATTTCAACTCATTAGTACCAATTTAACAACCAAATACAGAAATAAGCTACAGAAAGATAACTAGTTAACTTTTGCAAAAGGGTTTCCACTGTGCGCGAACACGTCATCACATTTTTAGTAACTTTGAGCCGTTTGAGCTACAAACTAAATTATATACCATTAAATCAAGGACAAGTCTGGGTGCAGCACACATCCTGAAAGTCATGCATTTGAAGTGCTCTCAAATGTGGTAATAAACAAAAAGGAGGCTCAATGGAAAAATATTTGCCTAATACCACACCATGTGGTCCAGCAGGAATGTTGGCTTGTGCTCCTCAATTTTCCAGTTTCACACTGTGCAAATCAGCCACTAGATGGATAACTCTTCCAGACATCAAAATGCTATGTCTTTAAGTCTTGGAGGATGAGATTAGAGCGTGGTTGACGGGCACAATCTACATTGTATTTTTGGCAGTTGACATACCACAAACATTGCCCAAGGACATAAGCGTGCTTCACGACACGTTACACAGTTTTCAATTTTTTCGGCACAAGTACATTTGACTGGAGTCACAGGATGCTGAGCTGAGCCCGGAATTCAAACTTGGCTCTCCATGTTACAGAAGCGACAGCTGTAGCCCCTGGCTACATCACCTCCGCTCAGCTCAATTTGATCTCGAGGTTACAAGAGGACCTCGAGGCGAGCCAGCGTCCGGCATCTGTCTCAAGCTTTCAGCGGCTGTCCCACCTTTAGTCAGGTGTCCTGTCAGCTGCTGTGGCTGTAGGAATAGACAGGGAGTATGATTCGCGACAAAGTGCTAAAGTATTACTTTCTATTCCTGTATACAAAAGGATTGACTTTATCTAATCCTTTCCTGTCATTGATGGGTAGGTCTCAGCTGTTTTGTTAAAATGCTGTTGCTTCATCCTCAGTGAATGGCCTTGCTGTCTCTTGGACGAGGAGACCGTTCAAAGTTTCCTCTAACTTTGAAGCAGGAATCTCTGTGTACAAAGGTATATAGCTTTGCCCTCCTGTCCACTTTGAAGGCCACAAATGCAAAACCTGACTACATGGGATAAAGTCATGATCTGTGGGCCTTTGGAAACTGGTCCACTCTATTCATGCACAGAGTGGTGGGGCAGGGGAAGGGCTCTCCTGCACATCCTCATTCTCTCGATGGGAGCGGCTGCTCAACATCTGGTAGGTCCCTGACTGCTTCCGCTGTGTGAATCTGAGCTGCTGAGGCAGCTTGGGCATAATGCACCTGCTAATGAGATGTGAATGTAACCTACCTACAGGTCATACATTCCACCCCTATTAAAATGAACCACTTGATTAATATACTTGCTGAACGCACAGACCCTGTAGTCAAATCTTCCTGCTTCCAGTGAGGTCGTTTGTTAGTTGGGTAATGGTTCCACTAGTCACTGTTACCCGCAGCAGATAGAACTGGAGTTAGTGTATGGAATGATTTCTTTGAGAGCATAAGACTGATCCCAATAACCAACAACAACCACTGGAGTAACCATTAACTTTGGAATCCTGAGTAAAGTGCGACTATTATAGAAGCTCTTCAATCCCTAGTAAGGGGTAGTAAGCACTATATAAATGCAATTACAATGCTGTAAATTTTCAGTTGAATCAATAGGACCAACTCAGCTGAAAACAGAGATTTCTAGAGGGAAAGTCCAGTACTGGAGTACAGTGTGCCCAACGGCGTGGCACCATCTGGTTACCTTATGTGTATGAAGTGCAGGTCACAAGTAAACTACTTATTACGGACCGCCAATAAACATGACTTTAACTCACTAAGTGTTGTGATACATTAAGTATTAATCCATAACAATTCGGTCGGCTATTTATCAGCATTCTGCTTATAGACTTTTAAGATTTAAAAAAACTGATAATTGGAAGTGAGAGTTAGTGGAGGACGATTGTAGCACTGGCGTCTCCACAGCCAACCATCATTTTTAAAATGTAACCAACAGCTGTCACATCTTCTTTTCAGTCTACCATCCTTTATTTATTTATTTTAAATAAAATGTGAACACTAGATTAATCATCTCCACAGTCCACCATCAATCACAAGCTAAGACTTTGCATACCTATCGATTAATACCACGAAGAATACTCCAGGCAGGGCTCTTCCTCTCACCGACACCCACTGTGGACAAGAATAAAATTTGAAATCACCAGGAGGCATGGGCGGCTCCTCCGCTATGGCAGAGGAGCGTTGCCCCACTGATATTAAGCCGTGAGAAGCATAAAATGAAAATAAGTTAGCCATTGTCATTTTATGTTTCATGTCCTGCTGCTTTGTGGCAGGTGTGTGGGTGGGCGGGGCTGCTCTGCTCTCCGAGCAGGGCAGGGGAGAAGTGGTTTGCCCACTCCTATGTGCGCAATGGCTGTTTGGTCAGCCCTCTCGGGCCGCCCCAAACAGTCATGCGCACTTCCCTGTTCTCCATGCAAGATGCATTACAGCCTGCATGGAGAACATGCCTACCCCTCCAGCCTCTGGCTGAGCACCGTGTCATGGCGCTCAGACCAATCACATCGCTGCATTACAGCTTTGTGATTGACTTAGGAGAGGGAGCTTGGCTGCCTGCTTCCTGTTCCTGTCAGAGGCAGGAGAGTAGGAGCAGAGAACCTGCAGGACCCGACCTCATAGTAAGTTGTTTTTTTTAATTCCGATCCTCCCACCCATTGCGTGACACCCAGCCCCCCCGCGCCCGCCCTGCCACCCACGAACCATGCCGGCGCGACTGTCAGGAGGTAGTGTTAGCAGTTTTCACAATTCCTTTCCCCGTCTGCTCATTCCACTTAAACAGACTCTGATAACCTCAACACTCCTAATACAGAATCCTCTTCCAAACATTTGACACCTCAAAAGTGCTCCTCCACCAGGGTCGTAGCCCACTCAGGTACCTCAACATAGTGTCAGTGTGTGGAGGAGCCCTTAGCTGTTGTCATTACGGGAGCACACACCATGGGGTTTTCCTCCAGATTCGCTTGCTATGAGGACATAACTAATAAATGTCACTAAAATAAAATGCCACAAGAAATGCAATAGTGTGCCACAAAAATTTCCATTTCTTTCACAAAATTTCATAATCCATGCCTCAATATCCTGGGGGGTCTGATCTAAGAACACAATTATGACAGAAAGCTACTTGAAGACTAATTTGCTGAACTGTAGAAACATTTGCACTGGAAGGGTAAAACGTTTTCATCATAAGAGCTTTTTTTAAAAAATCCAGGCAGGACGTTTGCCTCTTGCATATTTTACAAAATACTTGAAAGATAAATGATTCGGATTGGGTTAATGAACTCACTGTGCCCAAACCTCAGAAACATTATCTAATTTTTTTGCATTTTATGCCCATTATATTGAGTGCATAAGAAGCATTAGCTGAAACCAATTTTATTACATTTTGGGATTAGAGTTCTTGTGATTGTCATCTCTTATGATGTAAGTCCTGTTGAATTATGAATAGAATGCACGCTGTTTATACACGTGCTTTAATATGCTAAATTGGCCTATAATTTAATTATTGATGCGGGAATGTGTAACTGCGTTCGTTTTGAATTGTTATGGGTCTCTATACCTAAAATAAACTTTATGGAATATTTGAATAATGCAACGTATGTATTTGCTTTAAGAAGACATTTCCGCTTCGTTTTAGTAGAAGGCAGGCATGTCCAAAATCTGGGACAGACCTTCAATGAACACCAAAATGCAACAACACATTCAAACAATACACATTATAATCCACTCACCAATAACTCCATTAGTCCATTGTTCTGGAATGTCATAGGCAGTGGGGACTCTCTACCACCTCTTCCTAGCACAGAATGAGAATTCATTACTTCTGGTGTTCTCAGTGGCTATTACTTGCCTACATTCCTTCTTCAATAACTCTTATGTGCAATTTTCCTCATAAGTGAAAGTAAAAACAGCAGTACTAGAAAATGTCCAAACAATGAAACTTTAACTTTCCAGTGACTTTGATCACAGATAGATACAACTAGTTCAGGCTCATGCAAGCATCACCAATTGCCAAATTAAAACATTCATAATTTCGTCTTTCCTAAACTTAGAAAACACAGACACCTGCTGTCTGCTCAAGATCAAATCTTCAAGGGCATTTGTGTCACTGCTTTGAGTAGTGTATCCTCATTGATAACCAATCATTTACAGTTTATATCTATTTTAAGGATCTAAAACACTGGCTATATAAGCCATGTCAGGGTTTCCCACCGAGTGCCCACAGTCAGTAATCTTACACCTTGTACGTCACACAAATGTAATCAGTTCCTGCTGAGATGTTTGCCTCATAGCTTGCATGAATAAAGTGGCATGCTCACATACTCTCTATCAAGAAGGATCACCACTAACCAAACATTGACCATGTATTTGAGTTTAAAATACCCTCCTCCCCACCATTCCTGGGCTGGAAGCCTGAGACTGGGCACTCAGCCCAGGGTCTGCACCCTGAGGCTGAACGGGTGACTGGCAAGCCAGAACCTCCCGGGGGTTTGGGAGGGGGGACCACCACCCCTCAGGCTGGCACACTCTGTGTCATGCAGGAGTCTGCCTGATGCATGTCTCCAACCCTCTGTCTCAGAGCAGAGAACTCCTCCAGGTCAAGAGTGGCCTCACCAGGGTCAGTCTTGGGATGCTTTGTTCTCAGAGATGGCAACCCCTGAGCCACTAGTCCACCCACTGTGGACTGTTTCCACTACCTGACCCTATATATGAACCTCTATACCCCCCCTGTGGTATTTGTGTCCCCAGAGACCAGAGCTTCCAGGGAGCCCTGGGCAGTTACCCTTCCAGCTCTTCTTATATCGGTGGTAACTCATTAGCCAGAATGCAGTCAGTGGGCACCAGGGCCTCTTCTCCGTCCCATTCTAGGGGTACCAGAGCCCTAGGGCAGACAAAGGCCTACACAAGTGCCTGGCTTACCCTACCCACCTGTCCGGTGTACTTATGTGAGGAAACCAGCCTTTCCACCACTGTCTGACTAGCACTGGTATAACTCAGAGCAGTGACAGGGATCCTATTTTCTGTGATCTAATTAACTTTTCGACTCCCACCTACAGGGATCACAAGCCTACCCTCTGGTCTATCTCCCAACTAAGGGAGATCAGGGAATGGTATACCCTTTGCTCCTGGGGACTACTTACCCCTAAGGCCATGTGGGCCACTTGTGTAGAGTTTCCACCAGTGGGTGGATTCTTGGGAGAGGCATAGTCCCCCTGCTTGTCTCCTAACCTAGAACAGTCAAAGTAACAGGGTTGAAAATGAAGTGCCTTAGGCCACCGCCCACCAGAACCTCTTCCCTGTTTCTCAGAAGGGGCTTGGGAACCCCTCCCCCCCTTACTCTGGGACTTGTCTGTGTCTCTTTGGACCTTCTCCTCACTCTGATGAGGGGAACGTATACCACCCTTTTTGGGGTCACTACCAGGTACCTTTTTGTCGACCCTGTGCTGAGCCAGTGGTCCACCTCCTTAGCAAGCTCCCTGGGGTCAGAGATCTTACTATCCACTAGGTGTTGGTGCAGCTCTGTAAACAATTGCTGAACATTTTCTCTCTGGCAATCAAATTGTACAGCTCTTGTAGTCATCCACATTACTGCCCTTCACCCAACCATACACTTCCTTGTAGAAGAAGTCTACAGACTTCATTGAGGACTGCTGGGGCAAGTTCTAGCTATCACTAAACTTTAGCCTATATTTCTCAGGAGTGAGGCCATACTTCCTGACAAGTTTGTCCTTCATGAGGGGATACTCATCCTGTCTCCCTTCGCTGCTGCCAACAGCACATCTCTCTCTTCGTTGGGAATGTGCCTTCATAGATTGACTCTACAGTCTTCCTCAGGGACCCTGTGCATCTCTAACACAGACTCCTAAACCTCAAACTGCTTGTCAACCCCACACCCCACAACAAAGTTAGGCACTGGGTCCTTGGAATGTGGACCCTTCTGGTAACTGGGCACTGGGGTATCGATGTCACCATTGCTGCTAGACTCTGAGGCGTGTTTGACTTTGATGTCCAGCTCTTTAAGACTCACTTCATGAGCCACTTCCAGTTTTCTTTCAGTCAAGGCCCTTTTCAGCCTCAGATTTCTCCTTCTCCAGGGCTAGTTTATTTCCCCCCAGGGACCTGGCTGCAAGCCTCAGCCTTAGCCTTCTCCTTTGCCAAACTGTCTCTGCCTCAGCCTTCTCTCTTGCCAAGGCTTTCTGTGCCTCATGCATTCTCTCCTCTGCAGCTCTCTGCGCAGCTGCATCCTCAATGTTTCACTTTGGCCATCATTAACCTGAACTTCCTTTCTGCTTTCCTGCTGTGGCTGGACAGGTGTGGGAGGAGATACTGCTGCCTACTCTGGATCTGGCAAGGGACCTTACTCCTGTGGCCCCTCCTCTTTCCTCTGGGACCACAATTAGGGGTTGTTATGTTCCCTTTCCATTTCTTAACCCTGCTCCTCCTCAAACTCCATTTCCTCATACTCCTGTACAGGAAACTGGAACTGGAGGGCATCCTCCCAGACCCTGAGGGCCTTCTGGATCTCCTGGTTCTTGGAGTTCTTGTCTGCTGGAAGTTCCCTCTCCCTGTAGAATCCTTGAGCCCAGCCACAGTGTAGCTCTCCAGGTTGTTTAGCTCAAAGTTAATGCTTGCAGCAAGCAGAGCCACAGATTTACAAAATTAGGTTGAATGGCAATAAATGTGGAAAAAGCAAAAGAAGCCAATAAATGAGAAGAAAAGATTGAATCTGGTATCAAGTTATTTTTATGGGATTTTAGCGTTAGTGTTATACAAAATCACTGATTGGTACTTCACAAACACAAGCATTGAATCCACCACTGAACACCAATGTGAGAACATTTTTTTTTAATGGTGGGGTGAAGCCCCTTCTTAAGTAACAACCACAGTCCTTGTCAGGGTGAACCACAACAGTCACTAAATTAACCTGTGCTTAACCCTCTGGTAGCGTGGAGCAACAACACTTAGGCTTAACTTAGAGGCAATGTGTAAAGTATTTATGCAGCACAAAAACAGTAATAAGGTGTTAGCACAACACAAGAGATAGCCCACGCTAATTTAAAAATAGAGTATGATTGTATCAATAAAATGAGACCAATATAACAGATTTCCAAACAGTAGAACCCAAGATATGTAATTTTAACTGTTTAAGTAAAAATAGCAGCAAGAAGCACAAAGTGCTAACTGTGGGTGTCTGGTTGCGCTAGACTGGGACAAAGTCACAAGTTCAGGCCAACCACGATGGACTGCAGGCCAGATATAGGGACCAGGGTAGCCCAGCTGAAAAGTTACCTTCTCAAAGTCCGGCGCGCAGAGTCCAAAGCTACAGAATTTCAAAGGAGGAGCTCATCTGATGCCAGCCACAGGTCTAGGACATTGGGAGGCTCCTCTTGGGATCAGCAACTCACTCCAGCAGAGGCCATCAGGGCTCAGACAAGTCCAGTTTCAGGTCCAGGCAAGGCCAGTTGCAACAGGTCAGCTGGGCAGTTAGAGGGCGGTCTCTGAAGTTTGTTGTTTCCCTGTAGCTCATAACAGGAGGTAAGCCAACTGACCCTTGGAGTCACTCTGGTACTCCTGGGATCAACAGCAATGCAAGCCTCAAGCAGCGGGACAGTCCTCAGAGGGTACAAGACAGGGCCGTCTTCTGGCAACAGCAGGGAGTCCTCTGAGGTACTAAGCAGACCCCAAGCAGCAGGGCAGTCCTCTAAAGTACAAGGCAGTCCTTCTAGGGATCCTCCAAAAGTCAAGGAATGAACTGACGATTGGTTCAGGAGCTCCAATATTTATAATAGTGTCACCTTTTCAAGAGGGGAGCATTTCTAGTCTGCCCCCACATCTCGTTCTGGAATGTTCCTTCCTTCCCCTTTCTTCCCCCGTCCAGTCTTCAAGGGTTAGAGTGACAAGAGGCTGGTGACACGTTCCTTTGTGATTGTACTGGAGGCTGCCCTTAGAAATGCAAGTGGGGCAGGAAACAACTCCACCCCTCCCATTGTGTCAGGATTACCCTCCCAGTTACAACCAGATCCTATTGTTCACTGTCTGAGCCCAATATGCATTATTGATGAAGTAACAGGCTCAGGCAGCTGGTAACTAGAAGAAGGCCTCAGAAAGTTTAAGGCAGGAAAATGCCAACTTTCTAAAACTACCATTTTCAAAATTGTAATCTAAAATCCGACTTTACCATAAGTAGGTTTTTAAATTACAATTAATTTGAATCCAAACACGACATTTCTACCTCCTCCTAATCAAATGTTAGCATATATTAAATGTAATACCATAACCCAATGTTATCCTATGAGAGAGGTAGACTTTACAGTAGTGAAAGACAAATTAATGAGTTTTTACTACTGGGGCATGTATAACTTAAAAACACATGTCCTACTTTTTAAATGAGATGTATCCTGCCCATTTGCCTACCATAATGGTGATTTATATGTATTATAGACGGAGCTTTAGGCCTGGCAAAAAGTTTATTTTGCTAGGGCTAATTGGCAATTTAAAACTACACACAGGCAGCAATGGCAGGCCTGAGACATGTTTTTAAAGGCATACGTAAGTGGGCGGCACAATAAGTGCTGCAGGCCCACCAGTAGCTTTAAATTTACATGCTTTGGGTAAATGTAGAGCCTCTTTACTAGGGACTGATAAGTAAATGATATGCACCAATTGGGTGTAAGTTGATCTAACCATGTTAATAAGAGAGAGCACAAGCCTGTCAACACAGGTTAGCATTGTTAAAGTGCATAGAGTCCTAAAAGCCAACACAAACATGTTCAGAAAACAGCAGGGCTATAGGCAAAGAGTTTAGAGGTGACCCTGCAGCTAGGGCCAAGTCCAACAGAAAAGTTAAGTGAAAGAAGAGGAAATGAAAGCCATTTTCTGACTTAATACAACACAAGTTTCCCATGTAAATCGAGTGTTGGCATGTTTAATTCCTGAATTTGAAATATGGAGAATTGGGTGGAATTATTATTTGACAAAGGTGGTTGTCTTTGATGTATAGAGAAATGGTTGTCAAAGTTACGATGGGTCGTTTGCAACCATTTTGCATAAGAAGCCGTATCCTTGCACGGTTGGGTTGCCACGTGGTCAGTATTCTGCAATCATGATTGGTATTTTTATTCTAAAGACAGACAAAAAGTGGTATATATAATTAAAACCCAGTATTTTTTCTCACTTGAAATATAAACTTAAGGCAGCAGATACAAGAAAAAAAAATAATTCGGAAGTATTTCGACTTGTTTTATGGTAATCCGAAATGGTTATTAAAAATAAGGGAAGTTGTATGGGTACTTAACATTATTTATTTTACACACAACCATTTTCAAAGTGCCAGCTCCTGACACTTCCAGAACAGCAAAACATGACCAAGAGTGTGATGTGTTTTTCTTAGAAAGGTAGAAACTCCAAAGGTTAACAAAGGCAGACATTGCTCACAACCACTGTGCCACAGAGACCGCTCAATGGGTTGACGTAAAAAAGTAGATGTCGGAGCAGCTTGTCCTTAGCCAGTGCTTTCTTATTGGTTGATTAACTCAGCCCTTAATCGCGAACAGCAACTCTGAGATCAACTCAAGAAGCATATCCTTGGAACCTGCTGCTTTATTCTGTCATTAGGAACATTTCCTTCATTATGTCCCTCAGCACCAGCCACTGAGGTGACATGAAGCAGGAGCTCTATGCAACAAGTGCAGGGGCGGCCCCTCCGTTATGGCAGAGGAGCGTCACCCCCCGCTGAAAGCCAGCAGAGGCAACCGCCAAAAACAAAATGATAAAGCATTTTTATTATCATTTTATTTTTAGCCCTTCAGGCTGCGAGCGGAGGGAGGGGCGTGGCCTCCCATACTGACGCTGCAGCACCAGGGAGGGGGAGAGTGGTGGGCACTGCCAAGTGCGCATGATGGTTTGGTCAGCCCTCTGTGGCTGGCCAAACCGCCACATGCACTTAGCCTTTCACCACCTAGTTGTGTTGTACGACTGGATGGGGAAACCAACACAGGCTCCCAGTCTATGTCTGAGTGCCCAACTGAGGCGCTCAGACCAGTCGTGTAGTATTCCCGGGTTGTGAGCAGCGCTGGGATTGAGAGCTGGGAGCCTACTCAGTGTGCAGCAATTACTGAACGTCCGGGCGGCGAGGATCAGGAGAAAGGCGTCGGACGGCAAAGCAGGTAAGTGCAATTTTATATATGTTGATTCTTTTTTTTTTTTGTATTCCCCTTCCCCCGCCAAACCACTTCTTAATATGATTGACCGCTACTGAATGAGTGGCCGGCTCAAGGTCTCCCATGCCACTATGTGACACACCATAAGAGGAAATGTCCCAGGCTGAATGAGGCCTCCAGATGTCGGATTCTCATGAACCACGTCTAAGGTCCTTCTGAGCTGGCCCATCATTGCTTCCTGTAATAAAGGCACCCCATCCCGTTTGCCGGTTCATAACCCTGAGCAGTCTTTCCTCTCTACCGCTTTGTGAATAAAATGAGACCCTTCTGTTTCCCTTGCTGCAGGGGACCATGGCTCTGAGGTCCCATGTTCCCAGTGGTCGAAGTGCAAAAAAAAGTTTGGGAACTGTGATGCTGTGCACAATGGGGGCGGGTGAGTGAGTGTGGAGGCATGGTAAATGGTGTGGCTAGAAGACACAAAATATACTGGAACTTTTTTGTTCTTTCACCTTCAGGTAAACGACATAGAACAAAAAGTGCAGCTTAAATGAAAAATAAATGTGAGTTAAGTTAATCATTGGAAAATGCACTATTGTACATTAGGTAACCTCTATTAGTTAATGAATGGTCTATGTCTGTAACCAGAATGCCACAAAACTGAATCCTGGTTGGTGCAGTGGAGAGCAGTGACTTGTGTTTGTTTGGTGCTACGAGGTCCCAGTATGTGACAGAAAGCACTGTGGATATGAAAGTCATTATTTTAAACTTGCAGTACACACCGTATAAGATAAGCTGCTACAAAATTTGCAAAAAGATTTAGGATAAAAATTGCTTCCAAAATATACATTTTAGTAATGCCAAGACTGTACATAGTGCAGTTTTTTAAAATAATTGTCCTTTAAAAGCACACACTTCACTGCTGAGCTGGTAACTCCTTTGCAATATTGCCTATTATAAATATGTGTTATCAGGAAGCTTCAAGTGATTCCTTCAATTAAAGCCAATACCGGCTTTCAAGCATGCTTTGGATTTGCGGATTAGCTAGTTCTGCATACTTAAGTTTCTTTCAGGTAAGCAAGCACCCTGGCAAGAAGGCTTGTTCAGCTGTTTGCCCTTCCCTTGGTTTCATAGCACAAGTGTCATAAATTTCAGGTGAAGCATTTCAAGTCTCGCAATTAACCGTCCCAGGATGGTTGCCTTTTTACAAAAAGTAGGGGAACCATTTTAAATTAAAAAAAGTATGGGCATGTCATGCCCCTCAGATCCCGCCCACTTTGACCACTGCATGCTCCTCCCCCTCAGTTGAGACTGTTAATAAAGACAATCTTAAAAAGAGCCACATTTGCACTTCCAGGCTGTCCTCATTTACAGGCACTGGCTCCGCTCCTCCTCCTCCTTTGATGCACTGACATTGCAGATGGGCTCCTGCCACCCAAGGCCTTTCACCATGCGCTCCCAAGATGGGTCACGTCACAAGTTGAAGCGCACTGGCCTACTCACAGTATTGCAATGTGACCATCTGTCTCTTTCATGCTATCTGGATGGTGATAAAAATAAAGCATCGCTCTACTGACACTGTACATGGAAGATATAACGCAGTGTGATTCTTGTGCATTTGTTTAACACAGAGCAGTGCTTAATTTGAGCCGGTGCTTTCCGGTGCTCAGCACCGGCACTTAATTGGTTTCCGGTGCTCGGCACCGGCACCTAATTGTCAACACCATACTTAGAACAGTCTACCACATGGTGGCGCTGTTCACCCAATTTAGAGATTAGCAGAACAATGAGTGTTTAGGAATACAATATACATTACAGTAGTGCTAATACCTGCCTCCCCTGCCATTCCTTTAGCTTTGGGGGCCTGGAATAATCTGAAATGTCGCATTTACACGCGAGAGAGATGGTTAGTAGTTGTTTTGCCAGAGATGATAAGGGCGATGGGTGGTGCAAGCTGCAGTGGCCTCCTAGTTAGAGCCCTGGCACTTCATATTTTACAAATTAAGCACTGACACAGAGTTTCCTGCTTGCATCGCTATTGAGCCAGGGCTCTTTTGTCAAGGCAAAATGGGATCTTATTCAGCACACGAGACAATTTTATCTTTTGTTGAAGCCAAAATATATTATTGTCATTATTATTATTATTGCTCTAATAGTATATACTTGCCAACCCTACTGATGTAGGCAGTAGTCTACCACATTTGCTGTAGCTCTGCCGCCTCCCAATTTGTCCCTGCCTTCGTACAGCTTCTGAATGCTTGTGAAGGACGTAGTCATTGCAGCCATTTCCACGTGCAGGGCAGTGGCAGCTGCTTGTATTTGAAAGTGGTGGGCGAATATTTTTACCCACTTACAGGCATTGTGAGAAACCAGGAATGCCCTTAGGTGCAACACCAAAGATCTCAGTTGTGTTCCAGCATAAACAGTGTTCTTTAATGTGCCACGGCTGAGAGCTCTCGAGTTGAGGTTGAGGTTGAAGGCAGGGCAAGTTTCTCATGCTGCCTGTAATGGGGTTAAAAAACCAGTTTTAAATAAAAAAAAGAAATAACGTTCTTACCTACTCCTCTTCGGTCACGCAGTCTGTGGCTGTAAGTCAGCGAGGATTCTCAGAACCAACTCTCCTAACCAATCCAGGCGATGCTCTAATGCTGTTAAACAGCATTAGAGATGCACCAGAGTTGTTTGGAGCAGGCTGGATCAGCACTCCTACAGGCACCGAAGGGCTGTGCCTGCTCTCCACCCGAATATCTAAGACAGCTCAGGTTGAAGAGGTTTAATGTGCGCATGCCAAGCCGGCCGTCACAGGACAGCCAGCGAAAGAGACATGTGCACTTTAAACTGGAGTACCTGCCACCACAGCTCCCTGCTGCTAATCAGCAGCAATGGCCCCGCCCGGCTCCGCCCCGACATTCGGCTCGGGCTGGCCGCACTGAAAAATACAATGGAAATAGAATCATTTTATTACCATTTTATTTTTTATGTTTCCTGCACTTGCAGCAGGAGCCACTCTTCTGCCATAACGGGGGAACCGCCACTGGTGCAGTGAAGAACCATAACAAGCCTCAAGTCAGGCAAATACTGGCTGCGCGGAGCTCAGAGTAATGCTGCTAGCCAAAGACTGCTGTTGTACAGTGTGGCTAGCCAATGAGAAGCCTGAGTGTGGGGCTAGGACTATCACTGCCTTCTACTCCAGGCGAGACAGGGTTTCAACTCGAGCACCTCAGTGCTCTACTGCTGAGCGAGGCCTGCTACGCCAGCACACTCAAGCCACGCCCTGTGGAAATCAGTTATTGTGGGGACCGACAGACACTTCCCTGTGCCGGACACTGGTAATACCCCTGACATTGCCTGTCTAACGGTTTTTGTCATTTTGGCAGCACTTAACTTGAAATGGTGGTTGCAGGCAGTGCTTAGAATGGAAAAATAGAAGTGCAGGTACCCTGTACCGGAGTGCGTCCTTGTTTCTGAGAAGTGCTGGTTCTCTTCAATTAAAAGTATGGCACCTCCCTTGAGCTGTGCAGGTTCTCTCTCTCAAAATAAAAAAGTACCTGTACGTACCTTTTGGTACTGCTCTATTTAAAGCACTGGTTGTAGCTGTGGCCCACCAGCACTTATTTTCGGGCACCAACATCTATTTTTTTCTGATCCAACTTTGACCCAGAGAGATAAAAACACAAAAAGATAAAGAGAAGGAGGAGGTGAAAGACAGAAAAATAATGACAAAGGGAAAAACAGGGATGAAAAAGAACAAACAGTAGGGAGTTCGAGGGACAGGGAGTAACTTGTAATGGAATAAAGATACATGAAGGGGGCAATATAATAATTCAAGCTAAAAGCCATTGTTTTGAGATCATTTCCAAAAAGTCCCTTACTGTATTTTAATATTTTTGCGGCACATGCAACTGTTTGAGAGTGATCACACTTTTTGACTGCTTGCCTTCCTCAGTGTAGTCTGCAAACAAAGCCCTCTTTGGGGTAATAAGAAAACCAGCTGAACATAAAGGGCCTGATTACAATGGCGGTCGGACGAGCTTCCGACTGTCATCACCGCAGGAATGGAACCGCCTGACATGTAGTCGGCAGTCCTACCCTCTTAAATATGATGCGATGTAGGCGATTGGGAAAAAGCCTTTTTCTATTGCTGCTTGTGCTGCAGTCCTGAAAAGTATAGCAGCACTAGCCTTTACATGGCGGTCCGACTGCCATGTAAAGGCAGAGGGAAAGGGACATCGTAATCCCTATGGCCGTGCTTCCGCACGCATCGTTCCCATTGTAGGGATTACGTTCGGACAGATGCCCTGACGGGCTCCTTGAACCTGTCCAAGGCATCGGTGGGCCCTCCGACCACATCATTCCGACCGATTGTATCAAAATGTGGCAGTCGGGCAGCTATCCTGGCTGTTCGGTGGACCGCCACCGACGGCCTGTCAGGGGCGTACCACCAGCCATCCTAATCAGGCCAACAGTGTTAGACTTCAAATACCTGTACATCCTTTGCCTGGACAACATGAATCTGTAAAGCATTGCAAGATGAACAAGCATTGGCAAAGCCAATGGGTCTTGCCTATGAAAAAGCTATTGAGTTTGCCAATGTCTTTTATCTATGTTGTACAGCAGCGTAGCTGTGCAGCATGGCTAGAAGTAAAGTTAGAAAAAAAGAGCTTTTTTTTATAACTACTTTTAGCCATGCTGCTGCCCAATGTACTATAATGCAGCAAGAAAAGGCAAATAATACAGTGTTTCATATGACATTCTGTGGCAGTGTTAACATCACTATTTTATTATTTTAACACCTGTTGATACAAATGATGTGCACAATTTAGAATTAGGTGCAAATTGCACACATGTAAATTACCTCACCTTACAGTAGCAGTACATAACAGTCGCACAATTATGAACTGTTAATTAGATGAAGTGGTGGTCAAAGTGCAACCAAATATCACACAACGGAAATTACACAGGGAAAAAGAGCCACGTTTGTTGGTATTCATTCGCAAGGAACACGTGCTTTGGTAAATGATATATGCAACCTTACTTAACTAGCAGGATCAAACACCTTTCACTGCTGAAGAGGATTGCGCAAAGAGGTCTGTGGAAGGAGATTTAACTGTTTGAAAACTCCTTCCTCACTTCTCCAACTTGTGGAATTTGCATATATACCGACAGCACATACATGTCAAGCCCTCAGAAAGCTCACACTGTTTGCTCAACTCCTCATATACTATAGCGCCTCATACTTATCAGTGTGCTGGCATCTTCCCTAAGAGCTTACAATTCCCTCAGGTCTCTCAGTGAGTAGCTCACATTGTTTACATTTTTGCTTTGCATTCTGGGACATGTAGTCCTGTTAACCCCATTCTAAACTCCAGACTTTAAGCTCCAGAATCCAAAACAAAATCCTGAACTGCTCACCATGTACCATGAAACTTGGGAACTCTGTAAACCATCAAGTTCCCAAGCGTTGTATCAATCACTGTATAAATTCTACAATGCATCTTACTCCAAAACCCTTCAGAACACAGTATAGACTCCTTTGCTTGTTATACTGAACTCCATCAGGTCTCAGAGGTGTACCAGTCATTATCACAGTGGAATTGTAAAATGAGACCTCCTGTGTGCTCGATAGGCAGAGCAGAACATACCACTCAAGTTGGTCGATTTAGCCCCCGTCCCCCCCCCCCTCCCGCCAGCTTATCCCGGACCTCTCCAGAGAAGCGTCTCAAAATGCTGGGCACATAGCCAAACGAATAAATGATTTTAAAAAATTGTGATCCGTCGAACGTCATCACGAAGTAAACATGGTTTGTCTACTACGTTTTCTTCTTGAACTTGCTGCGGCAGTTTGTTTTTGCATCTCAAAACAGGGGTTTTGTTGTTGCCAGTCTCAGCTACAACTTACTAAAGACGTGGTATGAACAAATGAACAATACAGTTTTGACCAGTTATTGGGCGTGGAATTCTATGACTGTGGACACCGTTTACGTTATATTACATCAGACAGTGTATGTAGCTAAGCAGTGAAAAGGAGAAAGCTGAACTGAAAATATGCAACACGGGAGAGGGTGGGGCAGGGGGCTGGTTGGAAACACGACATAGGAGGGGGTACCAAAAGCGGGGCAAAAAGTAACGACAGGTGCCAGCAAAAGAAAAAACAAGCATTTCCAATGCAATAGGTCTCGCATTTGTTAAAGTTAGAGCTGTTGGCTTTGAAAATAACAATGTTTTTTACTTTTGTTTTTTTTATTTGCAGTGGAGTTATTATATTTTTATAGCACTATTACCAATGATAAAAAAAAGCAAAAACAAAACACATTGACATTTTCAAGCTTTAACAAATGCGAGACCTAATGCGTTGGAAATGCAATAGGTCTCGCATTTGTTGGAGTTCGGAGTTATTGGCATTATAAATGCTATTGTTTTTAGGTCAAGCCTGGGCAGCGTATGTGCTGCTCTGCGAGGCATGCTGTATTAGAGTATGGACTTGAAACTCCGCCCATTCTCCGCCCATATTTTTCATTGGGCTTGTATCTTTGTCCTTTGTAAATGCTGGCTTCTGATTCAGTAATCGGCTTGTTAGTCCTTCCTTAGTACCGCTTTGTCTTTATTTGTAACCTCCCATGAGGACTGGCCCTTTTACTTCTGTACCCTGCAGAAGATATGGTAAATCCGCCCTACCCATAATGCATTGCATACAAGACAGTACCACGAGTACATTAAAAAACCTATGTCCATATATAAAAATTAGTAGCTTTGAAATGTGACAAAATAATTATTAGATTAATTCCAAATTAGGTTGTACTCTGTGTGGAGCTATTTGAGGGGAATTTATAAAAGGTCTCATATAAATGTGAGAAGTGCTAGTGAGTGAAGTAACCACTGCCAGCCTTACTTAGGACCAAGGGTGTGCCCTGCTTGGAACCAATTAAGAAAATAGTACTCTGAGGCTGTAATTAAAACCTAGGGAGTAACAACACATGTAACAGGGGGTGCCCTCATGCGAGGTTATAAGAAGCGACAAGCCAGTACAAAGGGAAGGGACAGGAGCCAATTAAAAAGATGGGCTGAATGTGGGCGGAGCTTTATGCCCATATCCTAAATTAAGCCTGGTTCGAAGAGACAGCGTAAGCGCTGCCTAGGCGAGACCTAAAAGGCGCTATGGAGGGAGATGCAGGCATTTTCATCCTGATTCACGCACGTTTTGAGCAGTGTTTTTGTGTATTGCACAGCCTGATTTTCCTGTCCAAACACACCCTCTTGAAAGGACACACAGGATCTGCTTAGAACAACAACTGGGAAACCAGACAAGGTAAGAGCGAGTGGGGGTAGTAGAAATAGTACCTCAATCACGCTACGAGCAGGGGAAGGGCACTGATTAAGTTTGATTAGTCTGTGCTTGCGCCCTGCTCCACAGAGGCAAACGGAGGTAACATTTGGGCTGCATTGACCAGTTAGGAGGCAGCAAAGAAGACTGAAAATGGAGCCAACAAATGGTAAGCAATGGCAGGCTGCAAGTCATTTATTGAACACAATAGCATTCATGCACTCGCAGGCTCAACCCTAAAAAGTTGCCTGTGTTTATAAGCCCAGGAGGCCCAAGAGAGGTGCACATCCTCCCCACTAGGAAGAGGCAATGGAAAATGCCCACAATTTCTTTGTTCAGAAGACATGTCATCTTTAATTAATTTAACGCAAGACAAAATTACACTTCTTAAATTTCAGAAACTTACCTAGTTTTTCCACAAATTGTTTTTTACAGGTTGAGTCAAACAGAACCTCTGCCCCACAGATTTCCCTATTGTAACTATTCTAGCCCTTATGAGCCTATTTACAATATTTACATTTAAGCAGTAGACCCATTCTCTGCACTCACATTCTGCCCAAGTCAAACATAGCTGATGCAACCCGCATTCAGGGGAGACAGTCCCATGCCACCTCCCAAATGGGCAACTGTCTCAGCCCACACCCCCACCTTAACAGTGTGGGTGTGGAGATGTGACCCCAGTAGCGAGGGCAGGATCACCAGTCAGGTATCTTCATCACTACATCACAAGTTGCAACTCTGACCCATCTTTGGCTGGGACCAATTATTGCCATATAATGATAAATGCAAATTCACTCCAGTGCAACCCAATCTCTAGTTCTTTAATGACTAGAAACATTGACATGATTTCTTTTTTATATTAATGCCCTTGACTCCTTTTTATTAGACTGTACCCCTGACGTCCCAAAAATTGGTTTGCGCCCATTCCCCGTTTTATTATATATGCGGACAATGCTGTCCTCCTGGCCCCCAGCGCAAATGGCCTGCAAGCTCTTTTAGATGGGTTTTAAAGTTTTATGCAGGGGTTAAACCTTAAGGTAAACACTGATAAATCCTACATTTTAACATGTGGGCTTAAGAACACTTGCTCAAAGACATTTTTAGTGGCTATACCCCAATAAAGAAAACAACAGATTTCAGCTATTTGAGCATTCTGTTTAGTGCCAATTTGAAGTGGGGCTGTCTAACTCTCCAAAAATAACAGTTATTGGAGGCAGCCTGTGCATCCTTGTTTAGATTCACCAAACATTTAGGACACAATCCTCCAAAAGAACTGATAATGCTATACAGAAGCAAATGCTTGTCGGTTGGTACATACGGTATGGGAGTCTGGGGACATACACCTGAAAAGACTCTTCAGGTAGCAGAAAACAAGTTTTTTGCAAGGCGTTTAGGTATTACCAGATCCACTGCAAGTTTTATTACTCACAAAGAAATGGTCCTTGATTTTATAGAAAATAAGGTAGGATCGCATCTATTTTGTTGTGGGTTGAAATCTGGTCCACTCCGGAGTTAAGCTTCACTCGGGGAATATTGGAGGAGTGTCTGAAACAGACTAACATGCTAGATTTCCCTAGGATCAAGTATATAAAAAAAACACACTTTATGATTTAGGATTACCTAGTGTTTTTGAGAGTACTAGCGATATTGGCTAACGCACAAAGGCTTTGGTAAAGGACACATACCATGACCGTAGAGATAAGATGAGACTTGAGAAAACTGTGGACATGGTAACTATCCACGCATATATCCCTTTATCAGCCTCTGAAGGAATGGAACCTTACCTATTATAGACAAAGGCACCAGACCATAAATTTTATTTAACCTGCCTTCGAATAAATATGATTCATTTCCTGGTGGCTCTCCCCCGTTACTGGGCTAGGGTTTGCCTCATTACCCTGCTGCCCATGTGATTCAGTGTCAATACAGTCCACCAAGCACTTTATGTTTTTCTGCACTTTATACATAGCCCCGTTTTTATGCCCTGTTTTAGTGGGGATATGTTTTAAAACCCATCAAGAAGGTTAATTGATTTTTGCAATGCTGATAGACTCCTACAATCTGTTTCGCAGTATTGAATTTTATTACCCAGGCGAGGGGTTTAAGGAAAAAGTATGCAGTGTGACTTAGTCACGACTCACGACATGACAGAATGACAATCGATGATGTCTCACGGAGTAGTTTTATCTTTGTGATTTCATCATGTGTGATTTGTTTGTAACTTGTTTTATCCTGTGCTTTTATGGTCCTCCCGACCGCATAAAGATTATTTGACTGCCTGACATGATGAGATCATTAATTCTCAATGGCCACCGACTGACCATGTGTTCCACCTTCCTAATCATGGCCCTGGCTCAAAGTGAAAGATCCATACTCTCTTCCGGTGACGTCGCCAACAGACACACTAGTGGCAGAAGTGATGCCAGTGTCCAAATGACGCCATTTGCCATGGAAAAGACTCTCACCGGAAGCAATCCGCTATGCCTGGGCCATCGTGTCTTCCAAAATTATGAGGACTCATAGTTCCCTGGACACCCTGCCTAATTCAGGTCCTCAACTTGTCAAGGGGCCTATTTTTTACTGTGTCCACTGGACTGCCTATAAAATGTTGTCCCTAAGAACTGTGCTAGTGAGAGAAGTGTTGCAGGGCATAACTTGAGACTTTAACAACGTTTTGTTAGTATTTTTGTCATTGACATTTAGTAATACATAGCAAAGCTTTTCAAGTGTAGTGTCACAATGGACAGAGCCCTCAATGTTCTTTCTCTGCTCTACGTCCAATATCACTGGATGTCATTCCTGTAATGTTGCGATTCGAACCAAGGTATGGAAGATCATTAAGCTAACTGCTGGTTTTACAACCTGAAAAAATCCTACCTCTTTCTGGTCTCAGAAAGATGGCAAGTATGTTATATGCATTTGTTAGAAATCAATATATCAATCAGCACTGTCAGGTTTTTCCAAGCTCATGAATTTGTGACCGCCTCCCATTATCAAAGATGAGATTGCATGACCAAGATGCTGTTTGTTTGTGCATAGGTGACTGAGGGGGAAAGTTTGGTCTTCGTATCCTCCTTGACTCTGGCAGGTAGCATTGTCGAACAACCTTGATCTGGCTCCTGGAATGTGGGTTGAAGTTTAAGTCAGCTGCAGTAACACAATCGCAACATAAACAGTAAATATCTCTACCCAGTTTGGCATATGTCTTGCAAAGAAGAAATACAAATTTAATAAATATCCTATAACTATGGTGCAGTAGGAAAAGAAGAATAGTGATTGCCCCAAGAGTCTAGCCCCAAACATAGATATTAATGGCCCACTGTGTTTGCTTCCATGAAGCTCTGGCTTTGACGTGCCGGGCTCAGTGTTAAATGTCCTGGATTCAGGAGTACCCCTTTTGATGATAGTAGGGGTTGGTACTTGTTACAACCACAAAAAGATGATTTGTTATCCAAGACTGAATTGGTTGAAGTTCACAAAATGGATCGCTCAGTCTGAGACCAGCACAGCGCCCTTGATGCAGTGTTCCAATGGTTGCTAGACTTCAACATAACACAACAGTCAGGGGAACCATGGTGTGGTGTAGGCACACTCGTCTGAAGCCCAGCCACCAAGCTGGTAGGGTCCATGCTCACATCATGCTAGACAAAGGCTAATGTGTTCCGGGGGTGTCAAAAAGAAGATCCCTGCATTTACCAAAAGAGGTACAGTGTTCACCAGGCAGCTTCACCACTCCAGGGGATGGCACCTGTACTCCTGCCCTGTGCTCTAGTCTGATGTCTCTGGTAAAGGGTGTTTGGAGACCATCAGGTGTATACAAGAAGCTCCTTTTTCCTCCTTGGCTTGACGTACCGTCTACTCTTGGGCAGCTTTATGTTCAGCAGGTGGCTTGACAGCACAGGGGCAAGGACAGGATTTCATGAGTTGTCACTCTCAGCCTTTAGGGAAGAGACGGCAGCTCTCATCCAGGAAACAGCAACAAGTCCTCCAGCATCGTGTTGATGTATCTTACTAAATTGCTGAAGAAGAGCGCTAGTTTATATTCCTAGGTTCTAAGGGGTTGCTGCAGAGTGATTACCGGTTTGTATCAGACTCGCCGCTCCTTTGCTGGCTCTCTTTTGGCCATGGAGTGCCCGATGTGAATTGTAGGAGTTGTCTTTTGTGTTGTAGAAGAGGGGAGAGAACTCGCTGACCTATTGACCGGTCAGGTGTAGAACAGAGTGCACAGTCTGAGAACACAACATGTAACGATTGAAAAAGAAATTGGCCAGACGATAATCCTCACACTAGCATCAGGCTGTAAATATCCTGGATTACGTAAACAATGGGGTGACCCTGGGTCCCTCAGAACCTGGGTATAAATGATACAAAATACAGTGGTTCTGTCGGGTATATCCAAGCAATTGCTTTGTTTTGCGATTGGATCAAAAAGAAACTAAATACATCAATCAAAAAGGGAAAAAGAACTAATCATAAGAAAAGTTGTATTTAAGAGGACCACATGAAGAAATGACAATGTACAAATCACGATGAAATCAGATTTGTAGTGTGGCAGAATATTCTTTATATATAAATTGCATCATTTATATCGACACCCATATCATTCTTTTTTGCAAAGCAAGGCTACCAAAGTTATAAAGATTAAAGTGAATTCGTGAATCAGTGACAAAGTGACATAAGTGACACAATTAGTGCATAATATATACAAAGTGAATACAAAAGTTTTTATATACAGAATAAAAAGGGCCAGTATTGGAAAGAACACAATCACCCAGTTTCCACGGAAAATTCAAGTTCTATATGAAACCGAGTCTTGAACTGGTCCTAGGTACTGTCGACGTTTCAACCCTATATATGCGATCTTAAATCGTCATGCGGGTCTTCATCAGGACTTAAAATTGATAGTAGCCGTCAAATCAAATTTCGAACAGGAGTTGTGGTTTCCCCACATTAACGAAAGGTGGCACAGAAGCGTGAATCAACACCGCTTGGAAGCAATTTGTTGCTGTAATTGAAAACGCAGTTAGATTTTTCTAACAACTCCTGTTCCAAATTGGATTTGACGGCTACTATTCAACCTACTAAGCTTTGTAGCTTACAAGTCGATTTTGAGAAACTCCGCTGGATGAGTGCATCGGATCTACTATGTGTGAATATTAGGCCATCCTAGACCAACGGCTAGGTTGCCATTGTCAATTTTAAGTCCTGATGAAGACCCGCATGACGATTTAAGATCGCATATATAGGGTTGAAACGTCGACAGTACCTAGGACCAGTTCAAGACTCGGTTTCATATAGAACTTGAATTTTTTCCGTGGAAACTGGGTGATTGTGTTCGTTCCAATACTGGCCCTTTTTATTCTGTATATAAAAACTTTTGTATTCACTTTGTATATATTATGCACTAATTATGTCACTTATGTCACTTTGTCACTGATTCACGAATTAATTTTAATCTTTATAACTTTGGTAGCCTTGCTTTGCAAAAAAGAATGATATGGGTGTCGATATAAATGATGCAATTTATATATAAAGAATATTCTGCCACCCTACAAATCTGATTTCATCGTGATTTGTACATTGTCATTTCTTCATGTGGTCCTCTTAAATACAACTTTTCTTATGATTAGTTCTTTTTCCCTTTTTGATTGATGTATTTAGTTTCTTTTTGATCCAATCGCAAAACAAAGCAATTGCTTGGATGTAAGTATCCTGGAACAGCAGCACCGTGCATGACCCCCTTGGATATTAACTAATATCCTCAAATTGACACATTAAAGGTTTAGTGCTCAGTGGAAGCCAACAGAGCAGTCGGCGATTCGTTGGGTGAACCCCAGTGGCACGAACAAAATAGGGTGACTCGCAGCGGTGGGATTCATGTGGCGGGCGTTGAGAACAGTGGGAGCAGCACCCTGAAGGGGTCCCGACAAAGCGTGATACTGCTGAAAGGAGTAGTCATGGGGTCAATGGTCTATATGGGTTTGTTACTGAGCTCTTCTCACTCCCTGTAGAACATTGACACTAGCAGTGGGCACAGATATTTACAGGACCCCCTATCCTAAACTCTGTGTAAAATACCCCGGGCTGGGATGAAAAAGAATGGAGTACAGTCAAGAATACCTAAATGTTACTTTTCCACATGGGCATGGGTTAGATAACAGTCTAACGCAAAAGTATCCAAATTTTCGAATGTAATAAAGAGCTATGAAAAAAGGGTTATAGCTCAGCCAGACGCATCAATTTATTTTCTGGTTGCAATACTTGTCATTTGCACAATTGATGGCTTTTTGCACCTCCCAAATAGTGTGTTGGGATGTACAAAATGTACCTTGAGGGATGGAAACGTCTGTGCGACTTACAAAGTATATTTTGCACCCCCATTTCAAATTCCAGAGGAAAGAGTGAACATAATAGGATCCCTTTCCCTGCTGTGAGTTTGGTGTGAGCTATGCAATGTATCACTGATTTGCAGCCGCAGCCATTGATCAGTTACTGACACGTGGACGTGTAGTAGCACGTTTGCACGGTTGCATCTGCCCTCCCCCCCCTTCCAAGGACAGCTTCCACCATGTGAATGGTGACTTCTGACATCAGTGGAAGCAGACAGTGGCTCAGGGGGCGAGCGCATAGTTTCGTTCACTACATGTTAACCTATTAATTTGAAAACAGCTTCTGTTCCTCAAGAGACAGGTCCTTCTTTAAACAAACATTGGCATGCAGTAAATGCAAATTCAGGTGTAGAGTTTTGCTGTCCCTCACAGACCTCTATGCCTGCACCCAGAGACTGCGGCAACACGTTGCAAAAGGGCTGAGTGAAAAGTACCTAAATGGCATTGTAAAATTATGCCAATAGGTGTGCATAAACACCGCCTGGTATGGGAGCGCACCTTCGTTGATAGGCACATAAACGTTTAAACAATCCTATTAGAACATACAACAACCTGTTCCCTGACTCTCTTAAATGGTCAGAAGACAAAACTCAGTGCTGTACAAAGTTTTTTAAATACATATTAAAAAAACGACATTAAAAATGTAAGAAATTGTTAAAATATGCATTCTCTTTTATTACAAGAGCAATTTCGTGAATACTCCCATCACATTACTATTTTGGACTTTGAAATCGCCCCTTACCACCAGTGCACAATGAGATGATATCCTTTCAGATCCGTTTCTCCTAGGCCAATATCAGCCCAGCCAATCTATCTGTACTCTTTTTTCAGAGCTCTCCATTCTTCCTTGTCAGGGAGGCGGATGCACATTTAGTACAAGTACTTCTTTCAAGATATTAATTTCTAACCACATTTGTGCCGTGTCTTCTTACTTCAAAGTTTCATTTAGGTCCACGCAAGCTTCGCACTTATCTCTGAGTGTGTCCCTCAGGTACTTTAGTTGCCATTTAACCAGTGGCGGCTCCTCGTGGGAGTGCTGCGGGGCGGTGGGGCGGGAGAGGGGCAGGGTGGGGGGTAGTAAATTCCGGCTTACTGCCGAACGGAGTTCGTACATACTGCATTGGTACATTTTCCATCATCCGTGTTTCTTCCATTAGGATTGGCTTATCGTTTTCGCTCCTTAGCAAAACCACATGAAAGGGGTGATCCTACAGTTTTCCATTGTAGTCTTTCTTCACCTTCTCTTACACGGAGGGTGTCAGGTCAGTTTGCTTTAGCAGATCATAAAGCTGTAAACATCCACTCTTTTATGTGCAAGATCACAATACTGCATAACACACTATTCCCTCAACTTGTTTCTACATTGCACTACTTTGTAGATTTTCTCCATTATCATCGTCCTTGTTGTGGACTCTCCTTACTCGTAGAAGATACTCACTGTGCAATAAATTCAAAAGGGTTGGCAAAATCTCGACCTTCAAGATATATCTAGACCTGGGGTCTCCAACCTTTTCTATATTAAGAGCTACTTATGGTTAATAAAATTCTCCCGAGCTACTAATATTATTAGAGACGTAATAGTTACCACATCAGACAAGATTACATTAGCAACCACAATATACAAAGTTCACTGGCGATGAACACTCCAGTGCATCAGATATGGTTGCTAGCAGTAATATAAATTTGTTTTTGTCAGTGTGGAGTGTCTCTACATAGGTAATACATAACAGCAATATCTGCAATGCCCATGGCACCAAGTTAATAATATTCGTGAAAAATCTCCCCGACACGTTTGATTTTTCTCACTCAAATATAATTTTTAAATGTATTTTGGAAATTCAACCATTTTTCTCCACACATCAGCCTATGAGTTCTGAAAATATAAACATTTTCATCTTAAGTACATGCTTTTCAATTTTCTTAGATTAATTTAACCAAGCACAATCTTCTAATTTAGTTGACTAGGCTGCACACACAGGAGCTACTTAGAGGTAGATGGAGAGCTACCAGTAGCTCATAAGCTACTCTTTGGAGAAGCCTGATCTTGACACTGCAAAGAAAACTTAAATTTCATCCACTAATATACTCCCTATTCATATGCCAAAAGCTATTCTGGTATCTTTTAACACTTTGAACTTGTGCATTACAATTACCTCCTATATTTTGGTTCTTCTCAAAACCCTCATGAAATCCTTTACTCTTTTGTCACTACTGGAGAGTGTCTATTCCATTGCTCCCAACCCTTTGAAATATGTCTCGCGAAAAATTCACAGTTAATAAATGATGAGTGCCCATGTTTGAGTATCTTGTCCTAAATATTTAATCAGATTTGCACACTTTTCAAAGTACATTGATTGACCACTGTCTGCATGCAAACTATTTGTTTTAATTATTTACGATTTTTATGCGGCACGTCACCGAAGTAGCTTAAGAGTGCTGGAACAGAAAAGAAAAATCTGACAATGAAGGTTCTGAAAACATGAACGTTAGATCATACCAGATGTGTAGGATGACCCTATATCAGACATTCTTCACTCACTTCCGTGACAGCGGTAAACTAAATTCAAAGCCTGTTTGCAAAGTTTGGTTTTCTTGAATTTTCTAATTTATCAGCTGGGTCCGACTGGGACAAAAAATAGGCCGGGCACCAAAATAAAAGTGGCCCCGTTAGCAAACAAGATAGCTAAAAAAGTGACCCACATTTGAAATCAGGCCTGTTTTGGACTTGTAAAGACACACTATATCGGTGTTTTGCCAGTTATGGGAGACTGCATGCATTTGTGTATGCATCAGACAATATTTGTGGCAATACCGGGGAAACCAACAGTAACAAGCATTTGCAATGCAACAGGTCTCGCATTTACGCGAGTTTGCTCTATTGGCATTGTAAATGACAGTGCCTTTTATTTATGTTTTGTTTTTTGAAACAGAAATAAACGCATTGTCATTTACAATGCCAATAGCTTAAACTTGTGTAAATGAGAGACCAATTGCATTGCAAATCCTGGTTTCTCCTTGTTGAATGCGGCCGGAACACAACCCACTCAGCTTTGCCAAGCGATCACTTGAGACTTACTTCAGCAGAGTGGCGTTGGCACCGAGGCGCAGTCTGAAGAAGGGAAGCCACACATGTGAAAATGATAGTGGGTTCACGACCCGCTGGAATTTGCGCGACCTCCCGCTTCGTCAGGAGTAAATCGCAGCCGTCTTTCTTGCCTGCCTTGTAAACCCACAAACTGATGAATTCTGGGGACTAAGGGGCACAAAGTAGTCAACTTGCAATGTTATAGCCTGAGAAAATATTTTGCCGTTCATTTCTTTTTTACTCGCAAGATAACGCAAGACATTACTTTCTCATGGCCCGGAGGAACATAACTTATGAAGAGCTACATAGGTGATCTCGCAGGGGCGCCAAGATTAAATTAGCAGTTCTGCCCACGCCAACTGCAATAGGATGCAAAATGCGCCCCCGATTAGCAGATGTCCTGCCTGGGCCCCTCGTTGGCAGAGAATAACATAGCACGGTTCTGGACTGTAACACACAGACAAACAAACATACATACACACACACACGCATACAGACACACATTGGCACACATACATAGATGCAAACAAACATACACACACAGATACACACACACACACATGGGCACACACACTTGCACACATGCACGCACACACATACAGGTACGCAGCTGAGTGATGTTTTCTGAGCCTGGCTGTTAGCGCTGCACTCCGCTGACTCTTCTAATTAAAGACAGCCTAGTGTGAGGGGTCTCCTTTACGACGCTGGATTCCTCACTCAGGACAAAAAGCCCTACTGACGGGCACTCGACATATTTCCAAAACTATTTCCAAAGGCCAACGTGGGACACGCTGCAGTTTTAAAGGAGGCGGGCTTAACAAAAGAAGCATTTCACACAGGGAGAGATTTCAAAAATGCCTTTTCCTTGTAGAAGCAGGATAATGTGCGCAGCCAGGACAGGGGCTTTGTCAATGGCGGCACGGCGCAATGCAAAAAATAAACATGCGCCGCCATTGCCAAAGCCCCTGTCCAGGCTGCGCATGTCGTCCTGCCCCTGCAAGGAGATTAACTCGCAGGGAAAACAAGCGTGAGGGAATGAAAATGAACCATAGGGGAGGGTATAAATGCACAATTATAGTTGCCAACATATAAAAACCAGGCGGTACCCGATTCCTTGGTGGAGCTTATGGCGAGCTGCATCGGTGCAGTGGCGGTATTGCTCGTAGAGTGTGGCGGCCGAGACGTGGAGCTCCAATGTCTGTGAGTACTGTAGGCAAGGGGAGGAGGTCGCGGGGGACCTCCGCACACCGGCAGGAGGAGGAAGGCGTGAAGCATGTCGGCGCTGGGGAACTGCTGCCCGGGCTGGCTGTGAGCAGCTGCAGTCGCACAAACACGCACAAAGCACCGAGGCAACCACAGGTAGGGTGCGTGCAGTGAGCACGTAGGAGGCAAAACAAAATTAACTATTTGAGCGTGGAGCTGGTGGAAAAAACAAGGAAGTAGTCCCTACATGACTACATAACACCGAGCAGCGGACCGAAACTGTAGTTAGTCGGTGCTGCTTCCTGCAAAAGGGAAGCAAACCGGAAGTGATGCATCGGAACTCAAACCAATGATAATCCTGCTAACAAAAAAAATGCCTGAGTTAACAAATGGCAAGCAGCAGCAGAAACTAATGCCAATAGGCGGAGTTTCACCTACCACATCAATTACTTAATGCCTCGTAGAGGCAGCGCATGCGCTGCCCTTTGCGAGACCTAAAAACCGTCCCACTAGGCCATAAAACCAGTCCTCAAACTGCTTAAAACAAGCATTTGCAATTCAATAGGTCTCACATTTGCGAGAGTTTAAACTATTGGCATTGTAAATGACAATGCCTTTTATTTATCTGTTTTGATAATTAACACATAAATAAAAGGTATTGTCATTTACAATGCCAATAGCTCAAACTCTTGTAAATGCGAGACCTATTTCATTTCAAAGAAGCGGCCGTCATTGTCCCGGCCTGCTTGGAAAGTGAAAGCCTGCATGATGCTTGAATGTTGCAGGAAAGCATGTTGTGCCTGCAGTAGGAGAAACTCATTAAAGAAAATAGTTCTTACAGACTAAATAAGACATACCGTGTAATAACAGAATTAAAATGGCCTCATGGGAGGTTACAAATGAAGACAAGGCAGTACTAAGGAGTGACTAACAAGCCTATTAACAAATCAGAAGCCAGCATTTACAAAGGACAATGTCACAAGCCGATAAAAAATATGGGGGGAATGTGGACGGAGCTTTAAGTCCATACTCGAATACAGCATGCCTCGCAGAGCAGCGCATGCGCGGCCCAGGCTTGACCTAAAAAGGACCCACACTGATCTGATAGAGTAGCCCATCGGGCAATGCCTGATTGCCCTGTGAGCCAGTCCGACCCTGTCTGAAGGTAACAAACGTGCATTTGGATACAAGGGTCAAGGTTGTTTCAAAGTCTCAGGCCTTGACCTGAGGACCTTCCACCATACTGTAGTTCAGATGAGCTCGGTAGGGACTCAGATTCCTGGCTGGAAGGCAGAGATGGGTCAGATTCTGAACACTGCCAGTACCTTTGTATACTTTGTGCACAATGTACAGTGTTTCGAGATTGATCCTGATTTTAAGCATACTTACAAAGCCCTTGATCTCAACAATCAGGAGTTGTACAAAAGTGTGTTTATCTGACTCGTAATTGCAAACCAAACTACGAATCTCTCTAGAATAATCAAAACGCCATCTGAATAGAACGGAATACGAATCAAACGCTTTTCAGCATCAACAGAAAGCTCCCTGTGGGAGGCTGTTTTTCTTCAGACTTTGATATGTCTTCAAAGGCTGTTTAGATATTTATTTTATTTGAGGCTAATGATTTAAAACCACAATGGTCTGGGTGTACTAAGTTTGGAAACAGTGAAGGCATACTTTGGGTACTTTTCCCCTAATATTTACACTTCACAGTTTTATTAGCTTGTTAGTCTGCACAGCACAGTGGTTTCAAAGGGGCAAATGATAAGAGTGACCCAGGCCAACCAGCCTGTCTCCAGCCTACCTTTGCTGCCTTCAGCTTGATTTCCTGGCTCGCGACTCAGTGGAAGATTAATTTGTATTAATTTGTTTTCTGTACCTGTGTGATATGCTTGCATTCCTCTACCGCCTCATATCATTTTCTTTTCTCTTCTCAATAGTTTTTTTTTAAAATGCCTTAATTACAGGTAATAATGTGTTACACATGAAACATAGAGTAGGTGTTTCAAAACTAGCAAAAAGGGACCTCTCTTCCGAGGCTCTTTTATTTGACTAATCAATATTTTTGGGGATTAGCTTTCAGGACCACATGTCCCGTTCACTACATCTGAAATTGATCTTTCTTTTTAGGGTAATCACATCCAATCTCGCGTGAAAGGCAAACACAGGTGAGCTAGAGGAAAGAAGCAAGTATTTCTGTTTGATGAAATAACTGTTTTCTAGACAGTGTGTAAAGGAAATGCGTGTTTCGTAAAAAGAGTGAACATTTATTTCTGTTTGGAAGATCATTTCTAATTGCAATGTTGATTTTGTAGCAAGGAAATGCAAGTTAGGTAAGAAGGGGGAAATTAAGCTAGCCAGGTGCCATTGAAAGGCTGTTGCCAGCTTCTGCCTCTGTGAGGCACAAAAAGATTACAAAACAGCCACCAGATTCTTCAAATGGCATAGAAATGTAATGATTTTACAGTGGAGCACCCAGTGGCAAACTGTCATTTTGCCACTGTCTTACAAAATCTTTGCACCAGAGCTGGTTGCTGTGTGTTGGGAAACATCCTTTACCCCGCAAATCTTTTACAACGCAGGGCTTTACACTGCAAAGTATTACAACGCAATTCCCAAAGTAACGCCACAGTGGAGTTAGAATAGTAAATTGTATTGTAATGGGGAATGCGTTGTAATAGTTTGTGGTGTAAAGCCCTGCGCTGTAAAAGATTTTGCGGTGTAGAAACTGTGGGGTAATGGCACTGCGGAGTAACGCATGTGGGGTAAAGTGTCCTATTCCTATGTGTTACGTTCAGCTGTCATTGGAAGCACTCACCTGTAATACAGGGCTAGGGGTTTGCCCTACCTAGACTGCCCTGTTTTGCTCACAGAAACCAAATTGGTGACCATCTTAACCTGCAACGCCCCTTCAACTCTTCCCTGTCTTTGTAAATGGCAGCACGTGTTAGTCCTCTATTCCTTTGCTGCCCCTTCGATCCCCACTGCTTGATGTACCAAGTCTGCAACAGAGACAGGATTTGGGGTTTCACACACTTCTCCCCAATGACTAACGGAGCGCAATCCCACCCAAAGGCAGTCTTTGCCTCAGACTCCCTATGGAGAGTAACATTCTACAGAAAGAGTAGACATCATGATTACTAGAGGAAAAAAATAATGACTTTTGGAAACATAGCACCAAAAATACTTACTGGCACAATAATGCACATAGCAGCAAGCACTAGAATTCATTATATGTTGAAATTTCAGCCCGTTCTTAACTTTCTAGTTCAAATCCAAATTCACACTGCCACTCTGTGTCTTGAAATGCAGGTGACGAACAACTGCCAAAAGACACTGTAAAAAAATGGGTTATTGATTAAGGGTAGTGAAACCCCCATTCAGGCAGCATCCACAATCCGTGTCAAGGTGAACCACAAAAGTCACTAAACAAACCTGTGCTTAACCCTCTGGTAGCCTGGCACAAATGCAGTCAGACTTAACTTAGAGGCAATATGTAAAATATTTATGTGTTAAAAAATTATGCAGAACTCAAACAGTAATGAAATTAAAACACAGCACAGGAAAAATCGCAAACCAAGTTAGAAAAATAGAATAAATGTTAATACATAAAATGATACCAGAATTACAAATGTACAAACATTAGAATCGAAGATATTGACTTTTAAAGATTTGAGTAAAAATAGCGCCAAAAGCACACAGTGCCAACTGTGGTTTTCTGGTCATGCCGGATCAGGACAAAGTCACAAGTTCATGCCGGCCATGCTAGAGCACAGGTCCTTATCAATGACAATGTCAGTCTCAATGAGAGTTGTACCCTATGCCCTTGATGTGAGGCTTTGCATCGCTCTGCGTCGATTCTGATCAGGAGACGTGCTGTGCTGTGATGTCAAGTTGCGTCATGCTGCATCAGTTCCAGTCAGGAGCTGCAAGTGCTGAGATATGAGGTCCAGCGTCGGCTGGTGTCACGCTGCATCAGAAGCTGTGAGGGTTGCAATGCAAGGTTCTACATTGAGTTGTGTCATGCTGTGTTTGTTGGATTTGATGGAACACACACTTAGGCAGGTAGGAGTACACTCTGATTCCAACCAAGGGTCTAGGACCTGGGCTACCGATTTGGGATCGGGATTCACTTCAGGCAGAGGCCAGCAGCAGGGCACAGATAGGTCTTGTTGTAGTCCTTCAGCAGCAAGGCAGTCCTCTGGCAGCAAGTCCGCCTTCTGTAACTTCCACAGGTCCAGGACTGTTCTGATGAGTGGCTTTGGAGGTCCAACATTTAAATCTAGTGCCAGCCCCTGTGTGTAGGGGGGGGTTTCCCTGTCCTACCCTCACATCTGGTTCTGGAAATGTCTTCCCCTTCCCTGGTCAAGGCTCCAAAACTGCTGGGTTGACAAAAGACAGGGCAGATCTGATTCCAGGTTCCTTTGTGTGTGCAGGAGGCAAAGTCATTTGAAGTGTAAGTAAGGCTGGGTATAGCTCCTCACCAAATCTCACGTCACCTAAGTCCCCTTTGTGTTACTGTCTGGAAGCAATTACCAAACCCTAGTAGTAGAGCCAAGTCCCAGTTATGTGTGACCCAAGACACTGGCAGAAGGCACACATGGTTAGGACAAGAAAATGCCAAGTTTCTAAAAGTGGCATTTTCAGAACTGTGACTTAAAAATGGACTTTACCGTTAAAGAGGATTTTAAATTACAATTTATTTGAGTGTAAATACCATATCTCTATCGGCTCTCAATCTAAAGTTATCACTTATTAGAACATTGGAATGTGGAGCACTCCATTGAATTCAATGGAGTGCTCCGAGCTTCTATGGGCTGGTAAAGGCCCGCAAAGCAGCATTCCAATGTTGTTTTCACAAAGGGCTCTCGGAGCCCGAGGGGATTTAAATGCCCTCGGGCTCCGCGAGGTATATGTTTTTTTAATTAAAACATTCTGCCCTCTAGTGGCAGAATGTTCTAATAGCCTTATAGCCCTTCATAGCTGGGCTATACCGGTTATTAAAGTCCCGCTCCCTTGTTAAAGGCCCGAGCCTTTAACGCTGGAGCGGGCCTTTAATAGCCGGTATAGCCCCCTACGGCGGGTTCTAAGGCTATATTAACTGCAATACAATAGCACACTGTTAGTCAATGGTAGAGGTAGGCCTTCAAACAGTGAAAAGCGACTTTAGGGCATGTAAAACTTAAATCCACTTGTCCTACTTTTTACATAGTTGCACTTTACCCTTTGAACCATTAGGGCCTACTTTAGGGGTTATGAATTGTCTTGAGAAAGACTGTATCATGAAGTGGCCATCAAATATTCTTCGATGGAATGCCCAGGTGTTTTGTGGCATGAAATAGCATAAAAGTAATTTGCCAGGAGATGCCACTGGGAAGCTCTGCCCTAAGCGTTCACGAGTTGAAATACCTGTATGCTTTATGACAGAAGGAAAAATGGCAGGAGATTAAAAAACATGACAGCAGTTAAAAGTCATATGTTTGGTTCTTGGTCACATCCTAGGCAGTTCGCGTGACTCTACCTTGGAAAGCTAGGCATAAATAGGCCAAGTGATGACCAGAAGGAAGGAGCCTTAAATGTCATGCACTTTATGAGTGGACAGCCAAACATCCACGAGATGAGCAATAAAAAAAGAGACACAGGAAACTGTTTTCCTTTGGGCTTGCTGCCAAAATCCCCATATGTAAGGTAGGTTTCATTAGGCTCCAGCCTGCAACATACGTAGCCACAGGGCCTGAAGCAACCAGATGCTGCATGCAGAAGCGATGTCAACCACTGCATTAGGTGAGCACAGGGTAGAAAAGAAAGTTAAGAGCAGCAAAGAGGAAATGGAGTATGAGGGAAACTAAAAGCACCACGAGACGTCGAGATGAGGAAAGTAGGTAAACCACGGGGAAAGTAAATGGATCGAGGGAACATTTGGGGGCAACAATGTAGAAAGAAAAATAGATTAAACAACCCCCAGACATACACAATGTACCAATTTGTGCTACATGAGTTAGTGCAACATGTGAACCCGACCCTGTTAGCAGTCACGGCAGGTGCAGGTAAGAGCAGTGGGGTGGGTGAGGTCGACAGACAACAACAAGGGAAAATAAATTTTAAAAAACCCACTTACCTTGTGCTTGCCGCATCGGGGACTCGGTGATGCGGCAAGCACAAGGTAAGTGGTTTTCTTTTCAAATTTTTTTTTCTTCCCCTTGTTGGTACTGTGCATGCTTCGATGCACCCTTGGGCGGCAAGGCAGAACATTGCATCCTGCACTTCGATCAGCAATATGTCGCAGTTTTTGTGTATCATACATTGCACCGTAGCCTAGCAGACTCTGGTAAGCCACAGCTAAAAAACATCCTTTCTCTGTTTGTCAGGGGTGCTGGAAATGCTTTTATGTGAGAGCTGTGGGTGAGAAATAATTTATCAATTGACACTCCCCACAGTGCATTGATCAGGGGAGAGGTCTTTAAAGAAGCTTTTTCATTGGAAATTATATTGTGCTTTTCTTTCTTTTTTCACCTTCTTTGAAGCCCTTAATCTTGATGTGATGCTACAGTCGATTACCACTATGATCGATGGCCTTATCGCTGTCTAATGAGAATAGGATATAATTGGAATACATTATCTAAGATGCCTGACCAGGCAAATAACACATTACATCAAGAGGCTAAAAGCAATGAAAATGTGCTGTTGATTTGAAGAGGAATTTTGGATTTGGAACACAAAGAGTTAGAAGAGAAGAAATTGAGAGCCAATGAGGATATAACGGCCTCACCAGGGCCGGACTGGCCGTAGCGGACACCGGGCATTTTCCTGGTAGGCCAGTAGGGTGGGAGCCGGTTTTGGACCGGTTGGGGACGTTTTTGTTTCTGAGGGTTGGTTTTGTAGCAGTGCTGCTATATCAGCCCCCTGTAACAAAAGCAGCGGCAGTGTTTCCCACCAGCAAACACCCCCCGTGCTGATCCGACTTAATTGCTATGGCTGGTTTGCGTTTTCGGTCAGGCCCTGCTACTCACAAACAGGTAGCGGCAGCGCATGCGATGATGTGCGGTGCTAATAGATGGAAGTTTATTTTCCTCATTGATTCATCTGGAAGGCTGCCAATCCCTAGTGTGAGAGTAGATTCCTAAGTGCTTTACACTTAGGCCCTCTTTACAAGTTTAGCGGAATAGGGAGGTGTATTTAACACACATGGTATATACCATTACCCCTGGGTGAGGTATTTATCATGTATGGCAAAAATCTCCTATTGCGAGTTTTTAACAGCAGGACAAGGCACATAGAATGCCACGTTATGGCTTTGTTACAGGCCTTTTCTCCCTATAAATTTCAGCAGGTTTGAGCGGCTGGAATTTATCAGGAGAAAACCGTGCGGGTGTGATAATTTTCACACAACTCATAATTCTGATATCTGTGGAAACACCTGTTGACACAGGGATCAATATTTATCTCTGAACTCATAATCAAGGCCTTAACAGCATTCACTCAAGTCATGCTTTAAACAAACTGATTTTGGAGAACACTTTGCCCAAAATGAGCTTCTGCACTCAACAAGGTATCCAGCGATTGATGCTTCCAGGCTGTGTCGCAGCTGGGTATCATTTACGTTGTAAGGTCTCCTTAATTCGTGATCTAAGAGTCCAACGCCAGCACTCACAGCAGACAGCCATATTCTAACCACACAGGAAAACAATTGTTATGCGGATGTATGCTGCAGTGTGGTATTGTTTTAGGATTGTTCAATGTGGGGAGTGACCTAGACTCATGAATGACAGACTCAAATGGGTCATGATGTGCCCTGAGCAAAGACATCGAAAATGTAGAGCACAAGTCCTAAAAAAAGAAGTGGTGGGACTCACCCAGATAGGCAGTATGCAAATGACATCAGGGTGCATCGGATCACAGCACGTGACATCACAGGAAGTAACATCACAGGAAGGGACATCAGATCCTACAACCTCTGATATGTTTAGCAAGTCTGTCACGAGTATACTTGAGCACATTACGAGATTTAACAAGTGAAAATGGATCAGTACGTAAGCCTGTGACTCGAATTTGCTGTTTGAAGTAATTAACAGCTCAATTCCAGATAAGGTTTTATGTCTAACTACAGGAGACAAGCCACTAATGGCTACAAGCTAGGCAGATTAAACTTGGCACCAAGATCAAAGTACAGTTCATGAATTGGAATAAAAATGCTAGAAACCGCAACTGCGAATACCAAAACTGTGAAATATATTAACCTACCTAACTTACCACCATTATATACACTGATAATTATAAATACGTTGACCATTTAAAAATGCAAGTTAAACACTATGTTTGATATATTGAGCATGGGGAACAATATTCTGCACATATATTAATACAGACATTAACATATGGCACTGGATTCCAAAGCGACAGAGGAGGGCCCATGAGATATACGCACATTAGTGAAGAAAGATGTGCAATACTAACACAGTTTTGTATGTAATGAGAACACGCTGCTACACAGACCAGCATCAACCAATGCCTGCTAGCAGACACTAAAATGCATCCTGTGCTGTGCCCATTTATGATCCAGTACCCTAACGAACAGCTTGCCTAAGATCAGATTACTATTAATAACGCAAACAGATGGAGATGATGGACGGAGCACCGTAACTTTTCAGACACTAACCCCCAGTCACAGATCTGGGTTGAATCCATTATCTTTCTTTAGCTCACTTCACCACGTCAGTTAAGACCCAGCTATATGCAAATCAGTCTTGACCCTGTGCCTCATGGGAACAGTCCAGCCCGAACTGCCAAGCCAGGTCTTCCCTGAACAGGAAACAAGCATTCTGGGACCGGTTTCAGGGTAACACCCCTCATCAGCCAGGCTAGCTTGAATCCAGTGGCAAAGTGAGCAAGGGACCCACGTCTGGGCATACCCTGCCAACTTAGGGCAAACAAAGCTGATTACTATTAATATCCATACCCTGATTGATGACACTGCCGTCTCATACCTTAGTTTCTAAAACACCTGTGCATCCTGGACACTAGTACTGCTGTAAATGCAGAGGGATAGGAATTGAAGTCCCACAGTGCAACCATCAAGAAAGAGGTTATTAAAAGATATACCAAGATATGTGTAGGTAACTCACTGCTTGTTCTTGTAGCAGGGATGTGTAGTGGAATTAAGGGAGTAGCCAGAAAATTAATATACATCCCACTTTGAACAAAATGGTTCAAATAGCACTAAGCAAGTAGCCCGAAACACCCCAGAAAAGCTCCCTTGCCACTTCTAGCCAAGCATCTATCCATTTATCCTTCCACCTTCCCAGCCACCTGCTCATATCCACCACTTCACCTTTACATTCTGTCATCCATTCATTCTTTCATCTATCATTCAGTCTTTCACAATTCCATCCATTGACTGGACAGTCCATCGTCTGTTCACACATCCATCATCTATACATCCACCCATCCATACAGCCATCATTTGACCTACCCCATCAATAAAACCTTTCATCCATCAATTGATCCTTTCGTCCATCCACCGATCCTCTCAGTTATCCAGTTACTCTGCCATCCAGCCATCCTCTCAGATTTCCATTTATTCTGCCATGCATCCATCCAGCCTCTCAGATTTCCATTTACTTTTCCATCCATTCACCCACCCACCCATCCTTCCTAATTTCCATTTACTGTGCTATCCTTTCCCCCACCTATCCACTCATTTACCATTCCTTTATCCATCCATCCTTTCACCCACTCATCCCTCCATCTTTCCCTTTTCTAACAACTCTTCATTCTTCCTTATAGCTTTAATTATGAGCTTGTATATGCCATGTTGTAGACAGAAGAGACCCATAAGGAACCCCACCCTAAAGCTACTAAAGGGGTTAGGATGCACCTCACTCCAAATCCTTGGTTAATAGACAGAATCTTCATACTGCTATCAATGAATAGGTATAAATATAGGTCGGCAAGTCAACACATTAACAGTGAGAGCAAAGCCAGACGCCAGACCCAAGCCAAGGATCTGTCTTAGCTCTAAGAGGCCATGCGCAAGCCGAGCCATGAAAATATTTGCCACATAAATCATGGAACACTCATCATGTAAAAATATGATGCCTCTTTAAAATAAAGAAAAAGTGCATTTCTGTAACGTGCATAATCGTTTTATCTTTGTACATCAAATATAATATGACTGCATTGAGAGGTATTAAAGGTGCTAATTTTTAAATATGAATTTAGAAGAGATTCCTGCTCCCCCGAACTAAGAGGCAAGTAGATTGTCATGTGTACCCAGTGGTCGTAGTGGGCGGGAACGGCAGGGCACGGCGTGCCCCTACTTCTTTAATTCTATAGATTCCGTTCCCCTACTTTTTTATTTGGAACATGCGTCCCGGAACGTAAGAAATATCCAAGGCCTGCAGAGAAGGCTCTGCATTTGTGGCTGTTCGGGGACGGGCGGGGAGCAGAGAAGGAAAAGATCTCCCTCTCTTGCTTCCTGCCCAGACAAGACAAGGAAGGTGTCCGCTTCTGCTCAGCCGCTGACAGCTGCCCCCCCTCTCTTTCTTACTCTTATTCCCTCTCTGTCTAACTCCTACTCACTTACCGAAAACCGTGACTCAAGAAATGGTTCTCACCCTCTCTTTCTTCCTGTCTTTCATTTGTTCCCCTTTGAAATGGATGCAAAAAAGAAAAACACTTTTGCTGGAAATGCCGTTTTGACATTTTTCTATTCCAAAGTGCAGCCACGGAAATAAAAGGTTAAAAATATGAAAAATCAATAACTAAATAAAGCAAGACGGAGGGTTCTTAAAGTGGCCAGATCGGTTTTATTCAAACCCCAAAAACATTAGCATCACTTTACTGAGTTTGCCAGTGAAGCGCTGTTTTCCCCTGGTGGGGAAGTGCGTCAAACCTGGAGGTAGTGCGATACCTGGTTGATGGGTGGATTGGAAAACAAAATGTGTATGGCGGTTTTGTGTTCACGAATGTGGTCTTTTTAAACCATACTGCTTACGTTTTGTAAGCATATAAGCAGTGGACATTGAAATGGGTCCTTTCTGGGCCCTGTAGTTTTCAGGCAGAAGCACCCACTAATTTCTGAATAGTGAGTGTAAAAGCGTTAAGTTCACCATGTTGTTTCTGCTTACATTTCACATGCTTTATTTAATCTTTCATTTCCTATGAGTGTTTGCTTTTTCCAGGATGTTGTTACTTTTTCCTCTAGGCAGCATATTGCTCTTGCCTAGTGCTTAATTTGAATTGAGTCGTATCCAGTTGTTTATAGCAGGTCAAATTGGATTGTAGTTGAAGGCAGTGTGAATTTCTCTCAGTGGGGCAGCATGGTGTTCAGTGAGGAGGCGGATCGTAGCACTGGGGGCAGAGCTGCCGAATTTAGAACTGGGGAACCAGGTTCAGCCTTCATGAGCAGTCTCCCAGACCACTCTCCTGAGGGAGCACATTCCCACGCTAGACCTTAAACGGCCAAACCGGAAAAGCCCCGGTGTCTTAACACCAGCATGTGGACCCTAGCAGTGGCAAGTGTGGGCTCACCTTGAAGGCTTGCCCACCACAATCCATACTGAAGTTCACCTCCAGTCTTGCTGGCAGGCCTACGAAGTAGCAGACCCTAGAGCAACAGTGAGGTCACAGGACCCCTGAGAAGAGCTGGCACTAGGGTGGTGCGACCGGTGTGACCGCAACGGGTGCTGACTTTGAGTGGGGGCGTTGTAAATTATGGTTTTAGAAGCACTTGCTGCCTCCTTCCTGGCCTACAGCAATTTTCTGCAATAATAAAAATGTCATGATAACTCCGGTGAGTAAACGTCTTACTAGAGCGAGATCAGAGTTTTGTCTAGTGGAAGTTTTGACTCATGGAAAGATAGCGCAGAGGGTTAATGTGCCTGCTGCTAAGAACATGTACCATGCCCATCACAAAGTGCACATATTGTAAATAGGTCAGTGGGTTACTGCTTTTGTCAGTAAGATCCTTTTGCTACTTGCAGTTTATAAGTTAAAATCCTAACAAAGAACAGTGAGCTATTAACTTTCATCTTAGAGCTGAATACAAACTGCAAGGTATAAACTAGAGCTTTATGGTTTTTTTCCCTAAGCCTTTGATTATCCTAATGTTGCAAAAAGTGTTCATTTGGATAGAAATCAATAATGATTATTAAAGTGAACCCCCAATCATGGTATTAAGTTTTAAATTCTGAGTTTGTGTTTCTCCAGATCAATCATTATTAAACTATACTGCCTACTAATAAGGTTGTCATGTGACTCCTACACCTTGTAGTCCTTTGTCTTATGTAACATTTCCCATACACTGATTTACACACGTAAAATTGATTGTCTCTGTGTATATTGCTGACAACAGAAAATCCATGGCTCAGAAACAAATGGCTTGTGCTTCCACTTTTAAGCATATTTGGGACATTCTGTGATTAGAAACATATCCCAGTTTGTGAATTTATTTTAATGTCAATAACTCATATTAATCGTTAAATAATCATGTGTATCCATTGGTTGAATTACATAACATAATAAGCTGTAACTGGTCAGTGAAATGCCAAACAAATACTAAAGATTGGGATGTTTTGCCAATCTTGGCCACACCTCTAACTCCGCCCACTGATCCAATCCTCAGGTTATTCCCGCCCTCTGATTCTCCGCCCACAGTTCCCCTACTTTTTTTCCCCCACTTCGACCACTGTGTGTACCCTACATATTACTTGGATTCTTCAGATACATGGAGAAACAATAGTCTGTTAAGTCAAACACAAGAGAGGATTTTGTACAGCATACTTCTTAAACTTGTGTATTTGAAGGTGCTCTGATGTGATAATGAAGATAAAGGGAGCATGGGAAAATAAAATATTTGCCTAGGATCACACAGTTTGGTTATGGAGAAGCTGGGATTGATATCGGGTTTTCTTGTTTCACATTGTGCAACCGAGCCATTAGATGGGCATCTCCCTCTCTCGCCCGTTATAAATCAAAGGTCACTGGTTTAATTTAATTATTGGCACGTCATGTATGAGCATGAGTGGCAGGCAGAAGCTAACTTAAAGCTTGCTTGCTGTGATGAAAGATGAAGTGTAACTGAAAGAGAAGGGAGGGCGCCTAGAGGTGGATGGGAAGTGAATGGAGGAAGGAGAGTGACAGAGAGAGGGATGAGGTTAAGTGAAAGGCAGGGCCGGACTGACTACCGGGCGTTTTGGAATGCTGCTGAGCTGGTGGCTGATTTCGTTGATGGGGACCTGCGTGTACTGAACTAAATTTGTTTTGCTTTAATTATTTCGAAGTACACGCAGGTCTCCATGAACGAAATCAGCCCCCACCGCAGTGAAATCAGCCCCCTGCTCGGCAGAATTCCAAAAACGCCTGGTAGTCAGTCCGGCCCTGGTGAAAGGGGGAGGGGTAAACTGAAAAGAGGGCACAAAGTAGGATGAAGAGAGAATGACGAAGGGCGGATAGTAAATGGAGGGGGAGAGAGGGAGTGGCTGAAAGAGGGATGATGGGAAGGGGAAGAAAAGTAACTGAAAGAGAAAGGACAGTCAGGACATAGAGTAAATGTCCTTACTTAGGGACCTTTAATAGCACAGTAAGGACACAGCAAGCCTGAAAGAGCACAGCAAGGGATGGGGCTTGGCCAGTGCAGAGAGGGACAACTGACTCTGCTTCCAATCCTTTGCCGTTTTGATTCAAAATCTTTATTTCAGCATGTTGTAAATCACACACATGACCATTCCACTCACCAACATTTTCTCACACAGTCACCCAGGCTGCGCAGCAGTATAACACAGCACTATCAGCATAGACCATAAAAGAGCAATTGGTTAAAATACACTACATCATAAATTCGGTTAAAAGAACAATAAAATATACATCCAAGGCTCAGTATCATACAAACAAAACGATGCTACTGTTGATAGAGAATTCTTTTTCTAACACAAATTGCTTCCCAAATGTAAGAGGCAACACTAAAACATAATGCAGGGGCCACCATAATGTTAAAAAAACCCATGCAGCATTGTAATCCCTGGTATTGTGTGCAATAAAGATTGGTTTTAAAAGAAAGCTTCCTTGAGTCAAGATAGAATTGGCAAAAAAGCATAACAAGTCTGTTTTGAGGTTCCTTCACATGGGCACGAGACAAACATTCTAAACCGTTGATTTATAATAGGGTGAGTGACGAGATGATGTACAATACCTAGCCGCCGTCTGGTCAAAACAAAGCGATGTTGAGTGCTTGTCACCAGAGACAGATACATTTGAAATCCCTCGGGAAGGGCACATGACAAATACATGAAAAACATGGATTTCCTGATATCAACAAGGCCTCTTTTTTTCTACCCAAATATCAAGTAAAACGGCCTTCACCTCAGATTTCTGGTGCATAAGAATTCTAGAAGGCTCCGGAAGCCCAGAAAAGCCAAACACCAGCTTGAGGATGTCGTTGATTTAAGACAACCACAGGATATTAAAGGCATAATCTAACGCCTAAACAGCCCTGTATGTTTGCCTTCATGAATTCTGTTTTGGGTTTAGCCCATATTAAATGCCACAATATGATAGGTTTGAGTGACAGCATGTATTTCAGGTGAGTTAACCCCACTTCCTCATGACTTTTAGAAGATGATGATGAAGAGGAAGTCCACTGAAGATGCCTTAAAAAGGTGTTTTCCTCAACCTGTAAAGAGCTTCTAGGCATATGACCCCACAACCCGCCATATGGTGCAGCTCCTAATGCTATTGCTTTACAAATGGTGATCATATCCCTAATAGGGTGGCACCTGAGTTTACAGGAAAACCCCTAACACAACCTCACACACTCTATTCATTTTAAGCCAGGCATTCTGCTTGTTTTGGACCCAGGAACTATTACTAGCAAAAAGAATGCCCAAATAACAAAGCGCTCCAAAAAAATAGGGCCTAAACTTCTGGGGAGTTTTCCAACAAGACATTATAAATGTTTTGGATGTATTAATCTTTCATTTCTATGATTCCATGAATTCAGCACAGGTATCCATTAATCGCTATAGCCTGATGGAGGTCCTAAACAATAGGACATCGTCGTCTACATACAGGAGGACAAGGAATGGGCGACCAGCAACAGTCGTGGATCGACCTGCAAGGACCAAAGAACATCATCTACACCATTTATAAAAAGTAAAAACAAAAGCGGGGCCAGTGTACACCCATGTCTCACGTCCCACCTAATTCATAAAGAGGGGAAGCATTCCCTGTTGGGACCATATCATACCTTAGCTAAAAGATTCTTATACCGCGGCAAGGAAGACAGACAATATTTTCAGGCGTTCCATATGAGAGCAAAGTGTGTCACAGAATTGAATGGTCCACCAGATCAAAAGTACTACTAAAGTTTGACAAACCACAGTGAAGGGATCCTGGCTTTGCCTTTGTATAGCTCCCAATAAGGAGTTTGAGGTTTACCCATTATTCCACCATCCCCAGTCCCTTCCTGAATCCATACTGGATGTCTGACAAGATAGAATTATCGGGTGCCCCTTCCTCCAATCTCTGCAAGACAACTCTGCCCAGGAGTTTCACAGATGAATCCAGGAGGGAAATGGGATGGTAACACTTTGGATCGGACCTGCCACCCTTCTTGAAAATGGGGACAATGATGGCATTAGCCTGCATGGAGGGTACTGAGCCCTTTGCCACTGCATTAAAGACTTGAGTCACAATTGGACCTCATAGCTCACCCTTACCTATAAAAGCATCAATAGGAAACCCGTCTGGTCCGGGAGCTTTACCTTTGGCACAACCTTTTAAAGCTTCAAAGACCTCATACAGGTAAAGGTCAAGGGGCATGCTACTCTTAGAAATAGAAGTCATTTCTGCTGCCTTTAGAGCCGGGTGGGTATACCTCAACTCAATCTTAACCAAAGGGTCAAAGATCCTTTTGAAGTGATTGACCCAGGCTTGGAGGGAGGCGTGATGTTAATTCAGGAATGCAATCATTTTTGAAACACAGGGCATTTACAGTCGTCCAAAACAGGATATGGTCATTAGTCTCAGTTGCCTGGAACAGGGTCGACCAGGCCTTTTCCCTTATCATTGGATATTAAAATTATGTGAGTAGTAGAAACCAGTCTGGGGCAGTTAACTTATTCTAGAGCCCCGAGATATTCAATGAAACAAGGCCACATAACCCATTATAGCCAGATTGAACTGAAGGGACAGCTGGACCAGACAAACTAGAGTTCCTTGCCAATGCCCCATTGCCAAGCAGAGGGGAAGTATATCGAACAGGAGCATTAGAATTCACTGGCGACGTATTTGTGCAGCAGGGAGATAAAGTAATAGGGCCTGCGGGGTCATTCCAGCCAAAAGGATAAGGCTTGACCCCTGCATCTGAAAGTCAGCCTGTAAGTCATTCAAAGCATTATACTTGTTTGAGAGTGTAAGGGGGAAAGGGTGGTTACCAGCAATAGGGGGGTCAAAGGATCGATAGTCAGAACCAGCAGGAGCCTGAGATAGGTGACGATAGAAAAAACCCAAGAGGAAAAGCAGAACTTTACCCCCTTGGAGAAGTCAGGCGAAGACATATACAGAATCTTCCCTGCAAACCTGGGATGCCTAAAATGAATAATGAGACAATCCCCATCAAAGGATTTCCTAGACTGACCGATCCCGCCCACCCTACGTGTCAACAGGATTTGTTCAGCACAAGCGATTGGGAAAATAGACTTAGACTGCAATCCTTTGTCATCAACCCTCATAATCGTGCCAGGAAAGTGGGAACAAGTAGTGCCAGACCAGTTATGCCGGTGGTGAGGAACAAATGTGGCGTCTTGGGTGGGCAGCACAAAGATATATGGGTCAAAGAAGAAAGAAGACATTCGGGCAAGCCCAGAAAATAAAGGGCCAAACAGCAGAATAGTGAAATTGTAGAGGTGCACACATGCCTACCCAGTGACCTGTTATATGACCACTGATTGGTCAAAGGCATTCACTGGGAGGCAGGCTGCAAGGTAACAGGGGTGCCAGAGACTGCCCATAGTGCTGCTGTGAATGGGCAAAGCAACTCCTCCATTGCAAAGAAGAAGGTGCAGGGGGCATGGTGAGAAATTATTCTGGAAATTTTGGGCCAAAATAACTAAATGTACTTTGTGCACTCTCGTCATAGTGGCCAGCTGGGTGGCAGCTACCATCTGGATGGATGCCATCTACCCACGTCTACTCTCGACTTGTGCCCTGTATACAGGACTTTTCAGTAAAAAGTGTTGCTAAATCATACATTGTGCGGACTGTCGCTTTGTAAAGAAATGAATATTTAAAAAAACTCACAAAACAATGTTGTTTCTAGCTGAAGTAATTGAAAATAACACTGTCAGAGAATGTGCTGCATAATGCAGCAACATTTAGCTCTTGTTGCTGCACAATTTTGACAACCTGCCGCATAATTTAATCCTTCATTGCCACCTAATCCTAGTTGCCCTGACAACGGTAAACTTCGGCAGAGTGGTTTGGGGATTGCAAATAGAATGAGACTGTTATTCCATTGGAAGGGACATATATTTAAATATAAATGTGAATGTCACGGGCGAAATTGGGTAGTGAATACAATTTCTGACCTAAACTAGTACACTTTTAGACACATTTCGCATTCTGTCCTCTGTCCTAGCTAAGGTTACCTCAAAGTATATACTACTTAGAAGAAATGAAACAGAAAACTTACACAGTCGCGGCCGGTGCAGGTAAGAGTGGTGGGGCAGGAGCGCGGTGGTGAGTCGACAGACGACTATAAGAGAAAAAAAAGAAAAAAAAAGAAAACAACTTACCTTGAGCTCAACGCATCTCCGACTCTGCGATGTGGCGTGCACAAGGTAAGTGGTTTTCTTTTTTTTCAATTTTATTATGTCAGTCACTCGATGACAAATACTATATGACAGAGTGAGATTCGCTGTCTGATCATGTCAATCACTGTCTGATTTGTCTTTCACTGAGTGGTGATTACATACACTGTGGAAGAATTCTATTTATTGTCTCTTGATGTCAGTCACTCCCCTGTGATATTAATCACCGGTACACTACTGGAGGTTTCTGTGTATGGGCAGGTACTACCAGCTGCTCCCCGTGAGGCCCCTCACTGCCCGATGATACCATTCACCAACTCGGGGTGCTACTAGCTATCTGATAATATCATACACGCACTGTGAAATTGACATTTTCTATTGCTGGCCTTTAGTTTTTCATTACAAGATACACTCCTGATGATGTTAGTCAATAGCTGAGGATTTAAATGGGACTTTAATATGTCAATAAGTACCTGATGATACTGTTCACAGCCTGCAGGTGCACACACACTCCATGACTCACATCAATGAAAGCCTAAGGGTATCAATATCTATCTGATATCATAGACGGCTAAGAAGGTCCTCATTACTCATGGTTCAGCGTCAATTTCTCCTCTGGGAAATCCTGATCATGTGGAGATCACCATGGAGAAATTCCCAGTGAAACACAAGTTTTTATCCTCGCAATGGAGAAGAATAGCGGTAATGAGAATTTGTACACTGATTCTGCCATGTTTTCCAGGCCTTTTCCTCATGTACTTTTTTTAATACCAACTGAAATGTTTGAAGGGAAAAGCAAACAGCAGTGCGCTTTGAATGCACAACTTGTAATTCATCCCCATATCAGAATTACAGGGAAAGTTCTAATGAGGGCCGAAAAGGCCCACTATGAGTGGACCAGGAATCAGTACAGTGTTTCGACCCCTGCCCTAACCTAGAAGTACCGATACTATGGGCATCAATACTTCTGGATGGGAGAAGACTTACTGCTTGATTAGGACTTACTGCTTGATTAGAAAAGGTTGATGGTAAGTATCAAGCAGAACCTGTTTTTCCAGGTAGGTTCCCTCATGTTTTTTCCCGGTTTCAATTGGCCATTTTTCCTGCTTCGAGCAGAGTTCCTAGATAAAATCTCCGGACCTGTGGTGTGCCCCTGTATACTGTAATTAGAGCTCCTGGTTTTATGGTATTCATTTTTTCAACATTTCCCTCTGTATTTATCCATACTTATTTTTTGCCCATCGTATTAGTATTTATCCATATTTATGTTGTAGTATGTGAATGAGTGGAGTCAAAAACTGTACATTTCTACATTTATTTTACTGATAAACATGCACTCATACTTTAATGGCTGTCAAGTGTTATCAAACTCAGCATCCAAATATAGCAAAACACTACACCCACAAGTAAATATTAGCAATTTAGTACAAATATATTTTAAAATGTGCATGTATTTAAAGATATCTTAACCTGTTTTGAAACTCCCCATGCTGTCTATCTGCTTATCTGTGGTCTTGGAATTCACAACAGACAGCATGGAAAGTCATACTTTAGAAGCACAGTTTTCAGAATTGTTCCACTTTTGAAAATAAATACAGACAGAAATCACATTGTTTTCTGTCTGTATTTATCTGTAAAAATCAGTAAAAACAGAAAACTGGGAGCCTTAACTGCAATCCAGTAGAGCAGGGTGCATCAGGAATTATGGAATACTCATAATGAGACCTTAGATGGAAACTCTGATGTCAGTCACAACATGGTGCTGCTATGCACCGTGAAGGATCCAGTATACTGATGGACAATGCCATACCCTGGATGATGCCAGTTACCATCTAATGACGTCATTCACTTCTAAATGATGTTGAGCACCGAATTCCATTCCTTTTACTGAAATTGCATAAGCGCTTTTGCCAAAGCAATGTACAGAGACTCCTAAAACAGATGTATTCAAAGTTGATAGGAAGGAAGCAGAATTTAAGACAAGCTCATAAAGCAGTACATACAAAGTATTCGAGTTCCAAATGATTTTACAGGAAACATAAGTGGGATACAAGCAGGTTTGCAGCATCACTGCACACAATGTCCAAATTAAATCATACAGCAAGAATATCAAAAGAACATGGTATTGAGTTTGTATCCTTCCAAGTAAACACATTAATTGGTTCAATAGATATGTACTCTGAAAAGTTCCTTAAAAGTGACACAGTAATTGTGTCAAGTTAATTTTGGTAGAGGTGAGTTTTCAGAGAACCCTCAAGTAGGTTTAAGGATTTAAACATTTTAATGGCAATTGGAAGGAACTTCCATAGCTAGAAAAAGAACATGCATTGGCAGATCCTTTCTTGACTTATTGGTTCTATAGGTGGCAGTTGACTTATCTTCTACGCATGCAGGAGCTCCCAGAGATGGTCAGTTTCTTTGGAAGTTATTTAGAAGTATTCAGGTATGTTAAGCATAGAATTCCATAAATGCATTTTGCATTGATTGCTAGACATTTTTAGGAGCAGAGTTATGTGATATAGCCATATCTACAGGAATTGGAGACCATCCTAACTAGACCTTGAAATACAGAATTTAAAGGTGCTGAGCTTTACTATAGAAGTTAGATAAGAAAGATAATGCCTTAGATGGTGTAAAAGAGCACAAGGGGTTGCACTGATGATTTTAAATCATTAGATTCTAGGAAATGTTTGCAGTTATGAAATAATTGAGCTAGAAAAATGAACCTGTGGAAGAATCCTAATGTGACTTGGATGGTTTAGGCCAATTCAATAACTTGAGGCTGAAATTCAGTAGACCGAATCACATTTAAATAATTTCCATACATATGGAAGGTCGGTTTATGATGAGAAGATACAAAGTTCTGTTTTTAATTCATTTAACTGCTTCTGTTTTTGTATATTCGTTAGACAAGGGTGCAGAATTAAGCAGTGAGAGTTTTCTGCCTCTTTAAGAAATAACTAGATCTCAATGGAATAAAGATAATAGCAGATTTCTAATTCTATTAGAAGAGACCAAAGGTATTCAAGATATATATTGAACAGTAGCAGTGACAGTAATGAGCCCTGAGTTGCACTATGGGTAAAAGGGATCTCTTTAGAGAGACTACCATCAATTAGTATGTATTAAAACCAGTCTGCAAGAGAGAATTCAGACCACTGTAGAGCAATGTTCTTAATTCTAAGCCTTTCAGTGCGGGTAAAGATGAGGACTCTATTGGCCACCCTGTTAAATGCAGCGGATAAGTGTAAAAAAGTTTGGAGTTAGGATCTTTCAGCAGATGGAGCCTCTGGGTGAAACACCACAGACCACTGGAGTAAATGGTGTGTACCTCTCTGCCATTCCTATGGGCAATCACAGGCACAATGTTATTCTCTCTTTAAAAGGAACTTTCCTTCGCCTGGCTTCTAATTCATCGTTCTTCAGTCACTACAGCCCCTTCTCCGCTGAACTAAAGGCAGTATTCGGTCCTAAGGGTTGAAACTGACCCTGGAGCAATGACTTACTAATGGGAATCTTGGTAACTATGGATGCCACACCCTATTGATGGAAGGTGGAAATGGAAGGATGGTCAGTTTCCCCTATGTACATTTGTCCCAATGTGACACCAAGAATGTTTTGTTTATGCGTATTTCACTCTATCCACCTTTGCGCTGCTTTTCATCTTATTTGTCGGCTTCATTAGTCAACTCTCAGCGGCTATTTAGCGTCCTGGCTTCTTTCTTTTTGGTTCGTACACTTGAGGTTGAAGCCCATCAGCCTTTCCCTCCCCGCGGCTCGGTAAAGGGTCTGATTGCCAGAGCCCCGGGCCACCTCTTCATCCCATTACGAGAGGTATGGGTAATTTGAGGGTAATTGATTTCGTTGTGTTCTGTGTCAACCAAGCCAGAGCCTTGGTTGCCATGGCAACTCCTTCCCGTAATTTTCGCGAGGCTGCTGAGGACTACAAGTCAAAGAGGCTCTCGTTTTACTTTGTGTAATTGACTTGCCAAAGTTGGAAGTTAGAATGGGAGTTAATGGGGCTCCCTCTGCACTGTAGAAACACAAATCAGGCATAGTGCATTCCCTGGAGAATAATGCCCCATGGATGGAAACAAATGTTCTAATTAGCCGAATATTCTCCTAATGAGAAATCTTTCCACTGGAAATAATATGTTGAATTATTGAGCCATGAACCCGTGTACGAGGAATGTTCTTATGATAGGAGCACATAGCAGCAGAACCAGGGGTATTTAGAACGAAATGGCTCACGACCCTTTTACAAATGGAGCAAGGCAGACCCCGGCTTCCCCTATTTCTTTTTCTCACTGTAAGGTTAACAGTTGATGCCATAGCAGCATAGATACCACTTTCTATTTATTACAAACAATAGAGTGCATTCTAAGATGTGTAGACCGTGTTCATATAAGGTGAAGTAATTGGACTAAAGACCTAGATAACAGGGGTGAATAGAGGTATACACTAGATTGCAAAATAGTGCCCTTGATGACTTTGAGTAATGGAGTGTACTTCACATGTTTATTTGATTTTATTTCATTGCGAGTATATATATATAGCACAGACGGGGCCTTAAGGGACAGTAATGCCCTTTTCATGAAACAGGGAGCTAATTAACCTCAGCACATGGGCTCTAGGATGGCAAAGGACGTTTGCAGACACAATAAAAAAGAGTATGCAGCGGATAAAAGAGAAACATCAAAGTTATGAAACTGTGAAATTTGAAGGTGGTACACATAGGGAGAAAAAGCCTGTCAAGTGTATTGGAAAAGATGGTGATTAGAAAGGCCTCGAGTCCTTACCTTATGGACCAGTCTCAAGTGAGGGCGAAGGCTGTTCTATAGAAAAGGCGTGAGGGATTGGATGGTCTCGCTTGCTTATTCTCCACTTTCATCTTCAGGGTCTCCAGCGTCCAAACGTTTATTAAGAGGGTGCTAAGTAGTTTTTGTTCAGTGAGGAATTCTGTTTTAATTAAGTAATGGCTTTGAAAACAGTGCAAAGAGCTTTGATTTTGATGCAGGCTTGGACTGGGAACCAATTAAGGTCATTGAGATGGGGGGTGTTTTAGTCCTATTTGTGTTTACCATTGTTCGGATGAGCAGCATCATGGAGGGTGACCTTTACAGGGGTCAGTGTGGCTTCAGGGATCCTGGGTATGTGGGCATTGTCTGCTTCACTGTGGGAGAGAATGAGGGCCTACACTGGGGGGCTGTGAGTCAGGAGACTGTGAGTTGGAAACAAAACTTCAATGCTTCTAAGAAGGCTGGTCTTCTACCAGGTGATGTGAACTTTCTTTGAGCATTTTCTTTGGAGGTGAGGGGTGGATTAATTTAACAATCCAATGACTTGGCTGAAGCGTCAAGAGTATGGGAGGAGCAGCTACATTTCATTGTATTGAGACAGTCTTCTATTTAGGGCTGAAGCCTGCACCCTTTATGAGGACAAACTAATATTTGGCAGGGATGCACTTTAAACAGACCGCTGAAATTGTTGGTGAATTTCACATGCCAACAAGATCTTAGGAAACATAAGAGGATCACTGGTGTTAAAATGCAATTTGTAGTTGAGTTCATCCATTACAATGGCAAAGGACGCTGTGCGGTGCCATGAAATACCATTTATACGAGGGTGAAGCCTTGAGGACTCCCGTTCTTAAATGACAGGTGATGGTATTTCATGAAGTGCCTTTAAATATATTGTCTACTTGTGAGGATGGTGCAGAATGAGTTGAGACCTACATTGGAGAAGATTGGATAGGAGGCAAGGGTATGAAGACCACTTTATGCATCTTTTAAAGCAGCACTGAATGGATACCTCCTGATAGCATTGTGGCGAGTATAAGCGATATGGAAATGTTTTGGCATATAGTCAAATGAAAATATGCCAAAGTGGCAGTTTGCTAAAGCACATGTCATTTGAGATTCAGAAGATTGCCATATCCCCACCCACTGCCCGCAGCCACTTTTTTGACTTCTGTCTCTATCAACCCCCACTTGCTTTTTGGATGGAATTTTTTTTCTTGGTTAATTGTTATTTAGTGTAAACTTCATATTTGAGGTGTCCATACCTTTGCATGCCCTCAAATCATAGCATGGTATGTTAGAGGTCCCTGTGGAAAAGGTACAGTTAAAAACGTGCTTATGTCTGGCATTTGCTCTCAATATATTCCTCTGTTATGGTACATAGTCTCCATTTTTGAGAAATGCCCAGGTCTTCCACAGAGGAGGTCTTTTGCAAGCCTGGATAATTCAGCCATGATATTCTGTATAACTTGATAACCAACACATTTACATCAATATTTATTAACCACTGGGTTAACCACTAACATTGGGTTACATAGTAGCATGCTACCCACCATAAAGCCCTTCAATGCCTCATCTGGTAGTAATTCTGTATTAATTCAATTACAAAGCAATTCAGTAAAATTCAACAGGTGCATAATTGAGCATCCTCAGAAAATACATACCATGATGTTCAGTGGAAGCATAAGTCTATCTAAAAGAGACATCTAGCCACAGATTCCTTACTTTGGAATTATCCCCAGATGTAAGACAGGATCCTGAAATCTTTTGTGAGCAGTACCACTGTGCACTGGTAGGTGGCATATTTCGGCTCTGCATGGCAGCATCAGTGTCATCGGCGCCAGAAGTGACATGTCCGGTGTCTATTTAGGCACCACCCCAGTGCGCTGATGCCAGTGCTTTTCTTTCTGCATCTGTCAGCGCCGATCTGGAGAGAAATACCCCCATGCAATTTTTGACTGACCTTTTTTGATTTTTGTCAAAGTCTTTTTTGAGGGATCTTCTCCTGGTGTGGCATGGATGTTCACTAGGAAGGCCAGCTTCAAGCCCTGTGGCACCTGTCATCGGCAGATGTTGGTGAAGGGACTTGCATCTTGTTTGCCTATGGTTCCTTGAGTGTGACCACGACGCCAAGACCTGTACCAATTGCCTCGCCATGCACACCAAGGCCTTGAGGGAGCAGTCCCTTAAGATCCTTGCTGCTCAACGTGTAACACCACGACAGTCTCAATCTCAGCCTAGAGGAAGGTCCTGGGATCGGTCACTGAGACCAAAATCCTTAAGGGTACTCAAAGTCGTCCAGACGTTCGAGTAAGTCCCACAAGAAAAAGAAGAACAAGAACTTAAAGAGGTTTTCTGCTTTGCCCCATCTATTGTGGTCTTCAGACGAGATGAGGGAACATTGTCATTCGAGGTCAGGCTCCGTGGTTGAGTCTGCGCCTTGGCCAGCTCAACACCTCCCCGAGATTCCTGGAGCCACTGCGCCCTCATCCAACTTCAAGACTTTTATGAGGCCATGCACCTCATATTTGGATGGCCTAACACCGCCAGTGGGCCTTCAGGCCCTGCGGTTTCGGGGGGGGGGGCCCTACTGGTTCACTGCTGGCGGGTCCACCCCCTGGCACCAGTCGGGCACTTGGATCCCCTCTGGCAGCGCCATCCCCATTCTAATACCCAACTCTGACACCGAGCCAGAGGGCCATTGTCCTACACCGACTCCAGTGCCAACTGGAGCCATGCCTTCCAGGCCAGAGCCTGACCCCTATTCCTATGGGCTAGGACATGAAGAGGATTGGGAAGGGGTCACTGGACCCTGAAGAATACCAGTCCCTAGATCCCAACATGGACTGTTGTATAGACTTTGCAGAGGCCACTGGACTGGAATGCTCTGCCTTCATGTGTGGAGATGGAGTGGCAACAGCTGACAGCTTTCGACCTTCCGCCTGAAGTCTGCAATGTTATCTTGGCAGCCAGGTGTCCCTCCACCAAGATGGTATAGGCATGCTGTCGGGGAAAGTTTGTGGCATGGTGTTTTGATAAAAAGGTTGACCCTATTTATTCACCCCTGCCTCAGGCCCTATCCTTTATCTTTTCCCTTGCCCAGCAGAGCTCTGGTCTGGGAACTTTAAAGAGCTATTTTTCTGCCATCTCAGCCTTTATGGGGTTGCCTGATCAGCCATCCCTTTGAATTCCCTATTGTACATAGGTTCTTGAAAGGTTTGCAATATTTCCTCCTTCACCCTTCATCATGCTTCAGTGAGACCTTAATCTACTTTTACCCTCCGCCACATCCCTATAAAGAATGAGGAGCGACTTCCCCGACTGAACACAAAAGAGCGTTGTCATTCTACCTTGAACTTGACTGCACAAGAGAATTTCGGGTGGACGACCAACTCTTTATGGGGTATGTCAGAGTGAAGAAGGTAAAGGCTGTGCAGAAACAGACCATCTCCTGAGGGATCGGTCTCTGCATTAAGATCTGCTACACATTGGTCAAAAATCAACCCCCTTTGGGGTTTGTGTGCTCATTCCGCCAGAGCTAAGGCTGAGACCACTGTATTGGCATGCAGAGTTACAGTCCTAGATATTTGCTGGGCAGCAAAGTGGGCTTCTCTTCACACATTCACAAAGCACTACTGCCTGCACATTCAGGTCCATTGGGGCTAGCACTTTGCTAGCTCGGTCCTGCGGGACTTTTTAAGTTTGCAGACCCACCTCCGTGGAGGTATTGCTTGGGTATTTATTATAAGGTAAAGAATCTGCAGCTAGTAGTCGCTATTAGATGAACAAGTTACTTACCTTACGGTAACATCTTATTTAGTAGAGACTCTATCTAACCACAGATTCCTTACCAACCCACCCACCCTCCCCACTCTACAAAATTCTAGGGACAGGGCAGGCCAGGGCCCTAGTTTTCCACTCCAGAGGCAGTGTTCTTTATGGCTCTGTGCTCCTGATGTGGAAAGTCATGAAAAAAAACTCACATCAGCGCACTGGGGTGGTGCCTATATAGGCACCACACACATCACTTCTGGCACGAATGACGCCAAAGATGCCACATGGAGCTGAACAATGCCACCTATCAGCACGCAAGGGTACTGCTCACAAAAAAATTCCAGAGCCAGTCTGATGCCTGGGGATAATTCTAAGGTAAGGAATCTGCAGCTAGATAAAGTCTCTACCAGATAAGGTATTCCCGAAGGTAAGTAGCTTGTTCTTTTCACAAAAACATAAAAATGAAGCCTTATTTTCTTGTCTTGCCATCAGGGATCTGCAGCAGAAAAGTATGACCTTTCTGGAGAAGCCAAGTTGTTTTTGCTATGTTCGTGTTACTTTACACATGCATATATGTCAAAACAATAAAATTAGATCCCCTTAAAGTCCAGTCAAGTATTACTGAGTGTGATGTGACAAATATGAAATAGGGGCCTGCCAGTGATTTGTGTACTTCAAAAGAGTTCCTTTATTGAAGTCCTGGCTAGTTCTCATTAACCTAGATAGTATTTCTATGTGCTTTTTGATAGACTTTCCAAATTCCTGAGGTTAATTTGTCTCAGGGCAGGGGTACATGTCGACAACATGACATCTACATCCTGTAATATGCATATCAAAGATGAAAACAGCCCATTCGTATTCCCTGCTAATACCAGTATGAGCCACATCCTGTACCTTGCTCTGCCTATTGAACATGCTCGCCTTTGAAGGTGGAGGTAAAGGACAGAGGGCATGGCTTATTTTATTTTTCTCCCTCTGATCTGGTGAAGGCAATTATGCCTCACTTCAAAGGAATATGAAACCATTGCAGCCTGAGGATTCCCTAAGGGGGGTCTGAGAAGGATTGTCAGTCCTTTTCACACGCTACAATTCCCTTTGGTGCTTGTAACCCTACAGTTCATATTAGAAGTGCAGCATTCAGACCACAGAACTTTGCAGGATAGGTTGAAGTGCCATGGTAGATCTTATATTAGCACAAAAACCTTGTATTCTAACATACATTCATGGTATGTAAACTCATTAGTTTCTAGAATGCCCGACTCACAGCAGCGGCTGTTATTTGGAGGTGGGGTGGGGGGGGCGAGTCGCGGGAGGAGGGGGAGGGAATTAAAAGCATTTTTAAATCACACTTACCTGTCTGCCACCCGCCGCCGCCTTCTCATAGTCCTCTTCCTTGTTCCCAGGGCAGGAAGCAGAATGCACACAGCTCCCAGCCTCCCGATAGCCAATCAAAACGCTGCAATGCAGCGTTGTTATTGGTCTGAGCACCATGGATCGGCACTCAGCCAGTGAATGGGAGGCTGAGCATGTTCTTCATGCAGGTTGTAATGTGGCCTAGATGGAGGACGTGCAAAGTGTGCATGAATGTTTGACCGCCCCCAGAGGGCTGGCCAAACATTCATGCGCACTTTAGGGAGTGCAAACCACTCCTCCCCTCCCTGTTCTGTCAGCAGAGCAGCCCCGCCCCATCCCACCCGCAAAGCTGCCTAGTGACACTGCTTGAAAGCAGTGGGGCAACGCTCATCCGCCTTAACCGATGAACCCCCACTGACAGCTCATGGTCCACAGGGTTGAAACATTAACATACAGTCAGTTTGTAGATTGGTTGGAATTGTGAACACATAGCTAAAGTAAAACATTCAACAGCATTTCCATCTTGGGACCCTGCTATAAAGTTGTGCCTATGTGTTGCAAAGGTGTGTGGGTGAGACTAGTATTGGCTTCTTCAAATCTTCCTAAGAAAACGGCTGGGACCTCAACTAGTGAAGTGAGTATCAGAAACAACACTCACTAATATTTTATCACAAAATCAAATTCCAGTCTCTTGTGTTACACTTTCAATCTGCAACCACAGCCATAGCACCCTACTACTTAGACTGGCATCAGGGTGGGTGAGGGTGGGCAAAGGTGCTCAAACAATCACAGAAGCATCAAGACGAGACTTTAAAGGTGTAACTTTATAATAAAATTAAAGTATATTTGAGATTATATATTTGTCATGGCCAAATAAGAAAATTGAATTCAATCAAATTCTGCATAGCCAGACAAGAATAGAACAAGGTACAGCCGCCACATATTCCTTAATAGAGGAAGGTCCTCAAGCATATATATTAAAAGCACTTGCACTTTGGTTGATTACAGTTGCATAGTTTTATGCTCCAACGTAGAATTTAAGGGCTAGATTCTAATTGAAAGATCTGCACCCAGAGGCCTATGATCTTTCATGGGTGTATATTTACGACTTTCTAAAATTCACAAACAATTACACAAGTTCTATTGAAATCCTACGAAAGTGGCTGGTGTGCAGACGTGCTCCTGGCAAACATTTGTGAATTTCATGGTTGCATACACAAATATGAGTGCTTATTTGCTCATAATAAAAACTGCTGAGAAAATGCACTTGATATTTTTTTCTCCACAGGGAAATTATTTATGAGCTATTGGGGAACTCCTTCCTCTAAACTCCCAACAATTTTGTGGCATTCCAATCCCCTCTCACGCTGGAAGGGGATTTACCCCTGATGGGAAACAACCTTTACAACGCGGTCATTATACCGCGATACCTTTACAATGCGGTCGTTACATCGACCGCGTTGTTAGTACGCAATGCATTTACATCGCAAGTCTTTACAACGACTTCCACTAGGGGCGCTGAGGTATTGGAAATTAATTCCAACACCTTCCCTACTGTTGCGCAAACTGGAGTAGGAATAGTAAATAATACTATTCCTAAGTCCAGCTCGCTCCCTAGTGGAAGACGTTGTAAAGACTTGCGATGTAAATGCATTGCGTACTAACAACGCGTCGTTGTAACGACCGCATTGTAATAGCACGTAATGTAATACATCGCGCAGTAAAGTGCTATTTTCACCCCTGACATTGTCCGAAGTACATTTTCAGCTTTTTCCAGAGTAGGAGTAGGTCAGAAAGAGATGTGTGGGGGACAACAACTTCACTGGGTAATTCAGGCATGGAAATCCAACTCCTATCCCCCAGCTCACCCCACCTCGCCCCCTCCCCGCGCATCCCCACCTGTAATAAAGATTTGTATAAGTAAATTCTTTTAAGAATACAAAACCAACTTTGGAAATCAAAAAGTGATTTTGTGCTCATAAAAAAGGCTAGTGGCTTTTTTAAGCCAAACATTCGCACATAACTAACTTTTAAAATCGGGCCTTAAGTGTTAATCAAGTTATGGGACCAGGGCCCATATGTACTAATGCATTTTCCCATAGACACCGATTTAGAAAAACTCTTTAATACATCAGACCCCGAATTTGCTGCCACTTATGCGAGCCAGAAAGCCATTGCGATCAGGAACGTGTTGTCCACTTCACAGTGCATAACAGTTCGCATTTCAAAAATGAACATTGACCTTGCAGTGAGTGAGCTCTGGGGATGGCCAAAACACAATGATGGGTTATGATGCGTTGTGTGCAAGATGCTTCACCTGTATTTATTATGGAAGAATTCCTGAGTTTGTTTTTCCCTTGCAGATCCTCTCATCTGTGGCAAAGTGGAACACTTCAAGCGAAAAATATGTCGCCTGCAGTATAGTTTTTATATGTTTTCAGATTTACTGGCTGAGGGTGGACTAGTACAGCTTTGTTGTTGGAGCGCTGTACAGATAAGACCAGGGGGCATATTAATATGGGGAGTTGTGTCGCTATTGCACCAGCCGCGGCCGCTGCAGGTAAGAGCGGTGGGGCCGGCTGGGGGAAGGGAATTCTGAGAAACGACTGAAAGGGAAAGTTTTATAAATAATACATTTTCCCTCGTGGTCATCTCTCGAACCCTCCCCCCCGCTGGCCCCACTGACCCACCGCTCTTACCTGCAGCAGCCGCGGCTGTATTGCCCCACACAAGGTGGTGCAAGGGTGACGCAAGCCCAAAATGCAATTTATGAAGCCACGCATGGCTACCTTGTGTGGTCCTGAGTGGCTTCATAAATCAAACTTTTAGTACATTGACAGGAACCATCATGGCAGCGGTTCCTGCCAAGATGTCTGATGAGCTGGCGGGCATTCCTAGATTTGGAAGAAGGATACTCCTTCAGGCCGGTGTAGTTTTTAGGTCTCGCCTGACCCAGCGCATGCGCTGGTCTGGCGAGACTTATTGAGAGGGCTCCAAAAAGTGCTACCAGGCCAGCCTGGAGCTACAGTGCATGTGCGCGCGCGCGCGCGCCGCGCTTTACCGCGATTACTTTCACTTCAGCGGCCGCTTTGATGTTTGATCGTGATCGCGATCACTTTTACTTTCACGGCCGCTTTGCATAGCCAATAGGTCTCGTTTTTGGGACCTTATAAGTATTTAGTTATGCAACTGTTGCATGGCTAAACACTTATAAGGTCCCAAAGGCGAGACCTATTGGCTATGCCAATGCTTGTTTACTTTGCCACCCTGAAAAGACTCTCCTTAGCAGGCTAAATCGGCCTCATGGTTTTCTATGAATGCACTTTACATTTTGGGTTAACACGCTCCAACAAAATGTCGTATTTTCGTGAAGTAGCCTTCTTTAATGCAGCTGGAGTACACCCTGCACTACAGGGAGCTACTTCCATGAAACTGACAAGCAATCAGTAGCTCCCGAGATACCCGTTGGAGACCCCTGGTATAGACGGTAGTAAGGAGTTTTTGGTATTTAGGGAGAGGTAGTCCATCAGTATAGTGGGAATGTTTAGGGTTAAGGTTTGTAATTTAAAGTAGTATATTAAATGTATTTAAATTAAATTAACTTAAAAATAGGTGAAAGGTATTACTAATGTAGTAAAGAAAACTTATTCCAAATATTAAAATACCCTATTATATTTAAATTAAATTTAAATTACATTTTTACATTAAATATATCTTTTTTAATTTCACATTTCATGAATGATGTAATATGCGAGGTCACAGGCAGTGCAATGGGGGCACAAGTTATAGTTAGAGTATAACTTGTGATTTTCATTGTTTTTTGTTTATTAAATATTTGCTTTTATCTTATTTCAACACCTAAAATCTTATTACCATACCTAACTATGGTGTCACTTTCACCTTTTTTTCCCAGTGAATTCCTGTTTTTTTTCTTTTAAATCATATTCAAACTTGAGCCCAGTGCAGAGGATGGTGGGCTACAGATCCTGGCTGCAGGGCCTATAGCCAGGACATTTACCCAACTCTGCTGCAGCTGGCCAACACCCCACTGGGCACACCTTCAGGCCAGGCTCTACCCACCCCACTACAGATGCCCTGCCCCAATGCAAACCACATTTGAGTTCTGTCACCACTCTTTCTGTTATTAATCTAGGCTTAATCCTGGATAAAGACTTTTCTCTTGATCCTCAGAGGAGCAGACTGACATCTGCATTTTTTGTTTTTGGGGCTACAAAAGTAAAAAAGGCCATCCTAGCTACCATTCCCTCTCATTTGAATCATGGTAATGCATTTTATTTAGGCTTGCCAAATAGAGGCTCATCCAGAACTTTTCTGCCTATCTGGTGCTCGGTTTTGCACACTGTGATCATGTTTTGAAACTTCTTTCAAGGCTTCTCTGCCTGCCCATACACCAAAAAATCTTTTTCAAGTGCACGTGGATTTGCCACTGGGTCGATACATCCTTTGGGTCTGGTCTGTTGGGAAGTTGTCTACATAGATGGCAGTTTCAATGATTCAGTAAGTTTGCTGCAGTGGCCCATCCATAGCCTGAAACGGCCACAAGTTCTAGAATAATTTTCCTCCCAATCTTAGGACCCGATGACGACTTTGGCGCATTTGCGCCGGCTCTCCGCCAACACAGCTGCGCCAAAGCCGTGCAAGGACCGCCCGTCTTATTATGAGTTGAAATCGTGTAAGGTCCTTTGCCTTTCCAATGGCGGTGCCTGGAAAACAGGTACTGCAATGGGAACGGCAAAAAAGTTCCAGCCTGGTATGGAGGGTTATGTCCATGCCGTACTGGAACCTTGGGTGACTACAGACAGGGGGGGCACATGTTGTACCCCCCCTAAATATATTCCCATGGCGGGGGCCCTCTTTGTTCCTCCACCGCCAGCCTTTTCATGGCGGGCGGTGGCGGAACTCGTAATATGCTGAGCGGGACAGTCCCGCTCAGCATGTTGCATTGTGGTGACTGTTGCCTGGCACAGCTGGTGGTCGTCCGCTGCAACGACTTTTGAGGTCCACCACCGCCAGTCTGGCGGTCTTACGAATACCAGTGTCTTAATCAGCCCCATTGATTTTTGATGAATTATTTACCATTCTCAAAAAATTGGTTTTATTATTTTATGTTAGCCTCTAGACTTCTCTTTGTGATTTTTTTCTCTCTAGCGCTAGAATACCCTTCTGGACGACTGTTTTGTGCAATAGAAATCTGGTATTCATTCATTGTTTCTTCATTCATTCATTAGTAAGCACCACATGATATCTATTGTTGCAACTGCATAGTGATTTAATAATAAATCTGCAAATTGCTCAGACATAAACAGGCCAAGTGGTTTCAGGTGGGAACGTGCATGCATACTTACGTGTACGTGTGTGCACGTGTGGCAGTGCTCTTTAGTGTAAGCCTCCTCGCTGCGGGGCTCGGAGTGCGCTGGCCTAGGTGCGCGCGTGCAAATGATAAGACACCACACTTAAGTATAGTTGGGTGCCGACTACCCATACTCAGGCACGCCCCTTTTATTTATAGTTACGCACTCTGCCCACCATCGCTGGGAGCGCGTGGGTGCGACATATCCGGTCGTAGCCCAGACAGAGCGCTAGACCACTCAATCATTACATACCATCCCAACTTAGTCCTTGTCCCTTTTCGTGGAAGCCCACCATCTCCTTATTTGCCATACACAGTCCTTCAGGCGGGAGATGGGTCTGTGGTTCCCCCTCAGTCTGTACCTGGGGTGATCACCTCGGATACCGATTCTGGAATCTGGTGGTTCAGGGGCCATTGACGTAGCTTCCCCGAAGCTTGGCATTGTTGGTCCTGCTTCTTGGCACGTTTCTCTGCGTGCCGTATGGCTTGTTGCCGGCATGGTGCTCATGGGGACTTCCTCTTGCTCTGTACCGTTGCTTTCTCCGGGGTCCTGGACACTGTCGACTTGCATGTTAGAAAGAGGTGGAGGTACTCTTTTAAACCAGGAGATGTTTTGGGTCACGTTCTCTCCACCTTTCTCTACTGTTATCCTGCTCCCTTTTACACTGACCACCGTCCAGTGCCCCGGCTCGTACCTTGTTTGGAACTTTCCTCCTGGTCTCCGATCTTTCATTATCACTGTGTCCCCTCTTTGCATTTATCGGGGCGCCGCACTCCTGTTTCGGCTGGCGGTGACATTTTGTCTCTCTCTCCCCTCAAGGGTGTCTTCTTCACTATATGGAGGTGGGCTCCATCCTGGGCATATGGGAAGGGTGTCACGGCCGGCCCCATTGAAAATCAGCGTGCAGCGTGTGGTGCTTTGGGGGGTGCTTCTCTATTCTCGGAGGAATAGCGGGAGGTGTCGCTCAGGGTCCGCGGCCACTGTGGGGTGATACAGCGGTGACATATGCCGTGGTGCTGCATGAAGTCGTGGGATTTGTTCCCCTGAAACGGAGGCCCATTGTCGCTTTTGATTTCCTCTGGGCATCTGAACATTGCGAAGGTCTTCTCAAGCACTGGGGCGACCCGGGAGAATGCGGTGGAGCTGACGACTTCAACCAGGGGATATTTGGAGTAGCTGTCGATGATGACCACGGCCGCCTGGCCATCGGGAAAACTCCAGAAGTCGATGCTCACCTTCTCTCACGGGCCTTCCCGTGTTCTTCCCTCTGGACTGGTGCTGGTCTTTCCGAGACGCAGGTTAATTGGCAGGCTAGGCATCTTCTCATGGCCTGGGAACCGCACCTTTTCTCGCATCCGGGCCTTCATTTTTTCAACTCCTTGGTGTCCTCCGTGAGCCAGCTGAGTTGCCTGATGTTGCAGGGCCGCCAATTTGACAATTTGTGACCCTCTTAACAGAATCCCTCCTTGAATCACGCTTAGTTTGTTCCTGATCTTCCACATCTTCTTCATGAGGCACTCCCTCTCCAGTCCGGCCCAATCATTGGCCAATTGCAAGAACTGGTGCCTGTGTCCCCCTTGGACAGCTGCACGTACTTTGGTGATTACGGGATCATTTTCCGCCGCAGTGGCAACGTCCTCCAGCATCAGTACTTTTGGGCACGTTATGGCTGAGATTATGTTCAGGTGGGCTTCAAGCGCTTAGACATCTGCCTCCTCACTCTGGTCCTCATTGGGTGCCAGATGTCTTGATAGGAAGTCAGCGGGGTTTTTGGCCCCTGGCTGGTAGGCCACTTCCATTTCGTATTGCTGGAGTCCGATTGCCCATTGCTCGATCCTCGGGGGTGGGCGTGGTGCTGATCCCTTGAAGAGCAGCATAAATGGCTGGTGGTCGGTAAAAACCCTGAATGGCTGGTCGCAGACATACAAATAAAAGTGACGGCACGCCCAGCGGATAGCCAGGGCTTCCTCTCGATCTGGGCGTAACGCCTTTCCATGGGTGAAAGCGCATTGCTGGCATACGCCAGAGCCGCCCATCTTCATGGCTCCTGCTCCTGGGTCAGCACGGCCCTGAAGCCTACGGGGCTGGCGTCAACTAGTATCTCCGTCTGCTTGGCAGGGTCGAAATATACCAGGGTGGTGTGATCGAGCAGGGTGGTCTTAATCTTTTGGAATGCTGTTACTTCCAGGGTTCCTCACGTCCACATGGCATCTGCTGGGGTGAGGTTCCGGAGTGGTTCTGCAATGGTGACCAGGCCTGGGATGAATCGGCCACAGTACATGGCCATCCTGAGAAAGCTTCATACTTCATGTACGATCACAGGGGCTGGGGCGTCGTTGATCGCTTGGGACTTCCGTGGGTCCACTTGGATGCCTTCCTGGTTGAACAGGTATCCAAAAAACTCTATCTGTTTTTTGGAAAAAGAGGAACTTTTCCCGGTGTAGGGGGACACCATGGTCTTGCAGCCGCTTTAGTGTAGCCCTCAGATGGCGATAGTGCACGTCCGCAGTTTCTTAGTCAATGAGGATATCATCACTCACGTTCAGCACTCCTGGCAGGCCGGATAGAATCTCCCTCACAGTGTCCTGGAACACCTCGGCTGCAGACGATATTCCGAAATTGAGACGTTTATACCTTCTCAGTCCAAGGTGGATACTGAACGTGGTGATGTAGCGGCTTTCTTTGCCTAAGACTAGCTGATGCTAGCCTGCATTCAGTATGTCATTTAGGGGTATGTTCGGCTGCCTTAATATGAGCCCCTGCAGTACTTTGCGGCTGACTACCTGGATGAGTTGCCCGAATCTCCTCCGTGGCCCTTTAGTTGACGAGATGCCTGTTTGCCAGTTCCCTGAGTCTTGTGTGGAATGCGTCGAAGAACTCCCCTTCCCTTTGTCTGGCTTGTCGCAACTTGAATCTCTCGTAGTCTGAATTCAGTTGTGGGTCGAAATGCGCGTTAAGCGCAGCCACTGCTGCGTCGTAGTCGGTTGGGCCACCTGTGTTCGGGAGGTGTTTCAATAGCAGGTAGACCTCCTCCCCCGCATAGTGGAGTAGTAGCGACTGCCTGACCGCCCGTCCTTTTCCCTGGTGGCTATGAAATAATTTTCTAACCTCCCAGCCACGTTTTCCACCTTGGGGACGCCGTTGTGGGGTCAGCCGCTTTGCTGAATGGGGACAGCACGTCTGTGGGCGCAAGTTGCGTAGCGACTCGGACTGGTGCCAGGTTCCCATCGGGGTTGTCTCCCATCTTCCTTTGTTTCTTGGGGGTATCAACTGCTGGTGCTGGTCTGCACTATGCGCAGGAGTGCTGTTGTGCTTCATGAGTGTGTGTACCCCAAGGCTTGGCTCCTGCTGTCTAGTGAGGTCACAGGGTTAATCCTGGCTATGACTATCACCTCCACTTGCTTTTATCTTCCTCTGCTGTCTGTCTCCGGATTGCTGGGGTTTTATGGCCTTTCTTGCCTCCACAGCGTGTCTGGAGTGCCACGTGTTCAGGCTTGATTGTTTTTGGAGGTCCCTGCCCTCCTGCTTGCCTGTGACTGCAGGGGGGGGCTGGCACAGATACGCGGCCGCGCGCAAGCCTCCGGTGATAATGAGGGTCATGCCTTAAGGGCTCTGATGGGTATGTCCCTGGGGGCCGCCGCCATAGCCGCTTTCAAGTCGCACCTGCTGGTAGTGTGGGGCAGGGCTGTGTCTTTGCGCCTTGCTGACGTGGTGCGGGCCGCTGCCGAGGCTGCGTCAGGGCCGAACATGGTGCTGGCTGGTGCGCGACAGGCACGGGAGCGTGAGGTTAGCTCCCTCGTTGCCAATGTAAGCCCCCTCGCTGCGGGACTTGGAGCACGCTGGCCTATGCGTGCGCGTGCAAATGATGAGACACCACACTTTAGTATAGTTGGGTGCTGACTGCCCACCCATACTCGGGCACGCCCCTTTTATTTATAGTTGAGCGCTCCGCCCGTCTGTGGGAGATCATGGGTGCGACATATCCGGTTGTAGCCCGCACAGAACGCTAGACCACTCAATCATTAAATTTATTTCCAATGGCTGTGGACTCCAGGAAGGAAAGACATAATCTGAAGTAAGAATGTAGAATTGCTTGCCACGTGCCGTTCAGGGACAGTGGGTCCCAGCCTGCTTATATATTCCATGTTTCCCTTATGAGATTTTGGAGCACGCTTATCTATTGCTTTTTCCTTCTACTCTAGAAATTGCAATAATAAAAATGTACCGACAGAGATTGGAACAAGAAATTGAATTTGAAACTGGTGGTGTGGTGTTTGCAGATGAAATGTAAATCACGCTGCACAATGGCAGCCCTGATAGATTACCAGAGAAATACACATCAGGAACCCGGTAGAAACAGCGCCCGGCCAATCGACTTTCTTCTGGGGTGGCGTGAGACTGACAGGGCCTCCAGGAAATGTACTTGTAGCGGCGGGAGTGGAGGAGTGGAGCGCACGGTTTTCAGTTCCTCTAATCGTTTGAAAGAAACATCATGTCCTAAAAATATCATTCACGAAAATGCCACGCCGTTGGAGTAAATGATATAAAAGCTACACCTAATGGGACAATGTTTTATAAACAATATTTAGGACATGATATTTCTGTCAAATTATATTTTTGTGTGCGATATTATGACAAACAACCATTCCTGGGGCTAAAATGCCTTTGGCCGTTTTACCTAATCTGCACTGGGTATTGTTGCCATTCACTGGAAAATGACTGAAATATTCAGTATTAAGAACAGGCAATAATGAAAGACTTTCAAGAGAGGAAAAATAGCAATTTTCCACGATACTGTTCTGGTCAAGATTGAGTTGCTTTGGCAGAACTCTGTGAGGATCCCAGTACTAAAACAGCTGAGGTTTGAAGGGTAAAAAGAAGGAAAAAAATTCAAAAAGAACAGATGATGGTCAGAATGCTGAACAATACAAACATTCACCCCTAATCACAGACCTGAGTTTAATCCATCATTTATTTGCTCACCATGCCACCCCAGTTCAGATCCAGCCATTTGAAGAGATTAAAAGTGTGTCAACAATGCCATCAAAAAGTCCCATTATAAAATATAAGTTGCTGTCAAGCATTGGCAAAGTCAATAGGGCTCGACTTTGACTTTGCTAACGGAGACCTATTGACTTTGGTGATACTTTTAGTCAATGCTGTTCAGCATCGGCAAAAAGTAGAAAATGGTGATTCCCGATGGTGAACGTCATCTGCAAATAAAGAATAAACTTAGTGATATATGTGAGTGCATGTCTCGTCATTCATGCACATATACGTCATGACATTTCAGTGCCCCAGTGTGATGATGTGTACAAGTGAATGCGCCACAACACATGCACATGTACATGATGATGTGTACGCCATATTGTCTTTTTCTTCATTTATCATTCCAAGATAACGGACTCCCATCATGGAGCAGTACATTTCTTTAAATTAAATTGCCTGAAAGTGCATATTCAAAAAGGGGAGTCTTGGTAGCAAATCGCAGGTGCATTGATCTCCAAAGAAATTAAAAAATGTATAAAAAAAAAGAGCAAAGAGAGATGGCATAGCAACCCAGGAGGGGGGATGCCAAGTAAACTCCACCAGCAAGCTGTGGCAGCAGTAAGCATGGAAGGGCCTGGGACCAATGGATGGGTGAGGAAGAACTATTTAAAAAGCTGATTGAGATGGAGAAGGCTCTGGAAACAACAGAGGTGATATAGGGTTGGGAGAGCAAGGGGGAAGGCAGTAGAGCAAGTAATGTATACACTACCATGGAGTATTAAAACCAAAAGTAAAAAGTAATTCCTGAACGTAAGCAGTTGAAGGATATAAGTCATCCAGTCAAAAGGACGGTAAATAAGCTAAGTTCCAGGGGAGGGACAAATACAAGAAGTGTAAGGAAAGCTAAAAAAAAAAAATAAGTAAGCAAGGTTGATAGGACAGCCAACCAATGATAAGCAATCAGGTGAACCAAAGCTCAAGTTCTGGTATTGTCCAAAATGGGTCTTTCAACAACAGAAAGCTAATGATGTGAGCTGCATTGTCAATAGGCTATAACTAAAAAGGAAAGTACATACTAATTAGGTCAATCATAGAAAGCTCTTGGATTTTTCAAGGCAAACCTGAGGATGTTGGGAGTGATCTGCCAGACCTCTTTGCTGTTTTACCAATGAGCCCTAGATGACAGGAGTGAAGTACATGGGCAGTAAAGACAGTAAAATAGCAGATGCAAATTTCAAATGCTATTGAACTCAGCCATGGTGCATGTGTGCTCAAGGAAAATGCAGCATGGCTTTCTTGGAGTGGTGTCTAAGGGACTAACTTTTAAAATTCCATGAAGCACATCTAAAAAAATAACCTCTTAAAACACAAAGGGGTCACACCAAAGGACTCCAGCAATACAAAATTCGATACAAAAATTGCAAATTAATGAAGCAATAGACAAATATAAAGGATATCAAGCGAAACATTTCAAAGTGGCCAAGCATAACAACAAAATGCTGAGCAGGCAAAAAAATAAACGAGATGGGTGTAAAATGATATTTTCCGCTCATAAGTTCTCGGGTAGATGAACATGTGATTATTGTTTGCACATACGTTTTGGTCAGTTTTTTATAGTCTTGTATTAATGAAAGTAAGGCAAAACTGCAGACTGGGAAATGATTATTCCAGTGACCAGTTCTCGTCAATTGCTAATGAAAAAGACTAAGAGGAATATATGTGTATTTAAAATGACATCAGTAAACTAAGTTTCAAAGTCGAACATTGGCTCAAAAGGTAAATCTGGAGACTAAAATGGATGCAACTTTGAAAAAAACATAAAATGACAAATTAACTTACCGTCCACACACGTTTTAGTTTGGGGGGATCTGTAAAATGTAAAATGTATAATGTTTTATAGGATTTCATATGTAAATGTTGGGGAAACGTCTCAGTACACTTTGGAGAAAGCATCTCATATGCTGTATTTGACCCGCATACATGTGTGAATTCTAATGTGCTTATATATTTATAAGCGTATATAACTTTAGTGTACTTATCAACCAATAACTGCGTTGCTTGTACTTATTTCTGTCTATATGGCAATATAGAGAGACATATGTATATGAACAAGAACATTTGAAAAAGAGCAAAAACAAAAAAGTTTCATCATATTATCCACTCTTTTTTAATTTCCTGGCAGCAATAGGGGGCGCCCCAGTTTTAGATATGTACTCTGGGTTGACTCTTACCAGCACTACTGTACCAAGCACATTCACCCACATTTCTATCCAAGCGAACAGAGCAATGTTGAGTGCATGTTTATCAAACAGGAGCATGGATTCCTCTTCAATGAAGAACTGAAACCTCTCTTCCTCTATGAAACAAATAATGAGTGTAGTTGTCTTCACAATCCCCCCAAAAATAAATTTACAACTACTTTTGTATATTTATTATTCCATTATTTAAATATCAAGAAATATAATAAGCCCCATAGAAATCCCCAATAATTGGGATTAATTAATAACCTTTGCCACTTATATGATAATTGTATTAATTATCCTATAAGTGGCAAAGCTGCTATTTACTGTTCCATTCTCTAAACCCTCGTGTTAAAGCATTCTAATTGCACCTCTGTTAATAAAGAAAGGTCTTCGTTGAAAATCGCAACCCTTGTATTACGAATATAAAACAAGAAAGACATTTTAAATGTTGTGCTACTATTTGGGTTAATCTCACCATTAACCCACTGTCTACATAATGTTTACTCACACATAGCTGTCTTTAAGGTGTGTGGATTGTCTTCAACATGAAAATAACACTCTTTTCATCAAGAATATGTGTACAATTTCTCTTTGTTTAAGTGAATAATGGCAGTCCTAACAGGGCACAGTATTCTAGCTTAATGTTTGATTAGAACTTGGTGCTAGAATACGTTTAAAAGCTCTTTAAGTATTATACATGGAGACAATTTAAATGCACTTGCTCAGTTTGTAAATTGTACTTTGCGCAAAACTGCTGTGTGTGATTTGTAGTAAGTTGTATTTAAATAATTTCCCATAATTTTCCTGCATAGAAACAATGAAGGTAGCATTGTAAATTTTAATTTTTTTTAATTTAAAGTAACCATCTTTCAGTTACAGTTTCTGATATTTTTTATATGATGGGGCTCCATTTCTAGAAAGGGTAACAGTCACCATTTATCAGCCTATTTTTAAGTAGGTAATGCTACTTCCCATGTTGGCTTTTTCTTTCTTGTTTCCCCATCAGTGATCTTCAGTATATAGGGCTGTTTGTACCAAGCCATTTCTCTTATGACTTGTCACAGCCCCCTGTGAGATGTGGCTGTATTTATTAATTGGAAGTAGTTTAAATATGCACTGATAGTAATAAGAATTATCCTAACTCTCTGCTAATCCACTAAATACCATCTTTCTTGTCATTGCATGAAAGCACACAGTCCTCTTCAGACAGGTTGTCCTGTGAAGCTTACAGCATTGTTAGTCCTTATTGTAACCCAGCCACTCCAGCCTTAAAGTGAGGACCTACTAATAGCCAGCACTGTATTTCTGTGAGCTAAATTCATGTATATCTGCGGCAGGGGAAGTTCTCTCAAAATTATTGCAGCCACTCTGTGTGTTAGGGACTGTGGTACAAAAGAGGACATAATTTGTAGATTTTTAGTTGTATTCCTGTCTGAAAACATTTCTATTCATCAGTACATTTCTGATTAAGTTGGCATTCCTTGACAATGTTTCAGATTAAACATATATATCTTTCGTAAAGTCTGCACTATCTCTGATCTATTCTTCTTGGAGGATTTGAAGCTTGAGCATGCAAAATATATTTGTCTCATTTATCCAGAAAGTTTTGGAATTTCCTCTTCATAAGTGCAAATCACAATTGTTTGAAACTGTTTCAAGGATACTCGTACTTTGCTCTCTTCCACCTCATCCTGGAAAAGTGCACTGGCTGATATGAATGTCGACATTACTGTACACGTATAGGGTCAGGATTACAAGACTATTTCTAGGGACATCACATTGATGGCCCACGTCTCATTATGGCATAAGTACCACAAATATAAAATGGTAAACATCGTGTCCTTTTTTGTCTTCCTCTGATAGCAAATTGCAGTAGACCAGCCGCGGCCAGTGCAGGTAAGAGCAGTGGCGTGGCGGGGCCTGGTTGTGGGGGATTTCGACAGACGTCGATGAGGGAAAATTATTTATTTATTTAATTCCCCTTGTGGTTGTCTGTCGAATCCCCCCACACCTGGCCCCACCGCTCTTACCTGCACAGGCCGCTGCGGCATGTACTGTTTCTTGAAATCGAGCATTGACATGCATTTGTAGTAATGGGTCTTCAATTAAAGCGCATGATACTTTGTCACTATCGTCTCCCTTCAGTTTCATTTCACGTATTTTACGTGAAATCCCTCTTTGGCACTAGGGTTTGAAAAATGGTTCATTGTAGTTCAATTACAAGTGTTCAAATGAAAAGTCAACAAACATTGCACTTATGACTTACATATTTTTCTTACTGTAAAACTGTAAATGTTTTTCACTAGCAGAGAGAAAATGACGAATGTGTGTTGTTATTCCGCATTCTTTTTCCCCGGAGGGAATCACAACGCGGTCGTTACAACAACCGCGTTGTGATTCCGCATACCATTACTCCACAAGTCAGAACAACGACTTGCGGAGGGGAGGGCGCTGGATGTTGGAATAGTATAATTTACTATTCCAACTCCAGTCTGTGAGGACAATAGGGAAGGTGTTGGATTTTAAATCCAACACCTCCCCCCCCCTCGTTGTTCCGACTTACGGAGTAATGGTATGCGGAATCACAACACGGTCGTTGTAACAACGGTGTTGTGATTCCTTATGGGGAAAAAGATTTGTGGTAAACGTTGTTTACCGAAAATGACCAGTAAATAAAAATGCATGTGCAAGAGTAAGCATTATTCGTGTTCCCGTAAATTATTCTCCACCAAATCTAAATCTGGGGGTGAATTTAATACAGAGGGGGAACTTTTTACTGCTGTGTGGTGCTACCGCGATAGTGTTATTAGAGTATCTAAACTCTGATGCAGACCACTTGCCACAGGTTTTTGTTCTGATCCATGCCAAATGTATTGATCTCAATTTCCACGCACTACTACATCTACTAAAATGTTTTTTGTTTTCTTTGTTCTTTTTAGTTCAAAAAGCCTGTTTGGTGGATCTTTCTAATATGTGAAAAGTTAAAACCAATGCACACATTGCACAGATTGTGTCATAGGCCAGAAGGTGTGCATGGATGCATGAAACACGTGACACGATTACTAATTAATTTAATGGACTGTTTCAAGCGAAATTTTAATAACTTAATCGTTAGAAATGTATAAATAAATGGGAAATGGCAGTGTGAACATTTATTGAAAGGTTTAAACCTTTGATAGTGTGTAATTGCATTCTTATTTCTTATTGGAAGTATGGGATTTCAGGGTCATATAACTCCCCTTTTGTGTTTTGATGGACATGTTTGTTTTGGAAAAAGTAAGGTCTTTATAAAATACATCAAATTATTTTACTTTTTCAAAGTCTGAAACTGAATAGATTGGTCCCACATGAGGTAGCATGCAAATTTGTTGACTGATAATGATATTTTTATAGTGAACTATACACACAATGCCTCTGGGTGCTGTAAAGCTTACTTCTAATATAAAGGAACCAAATCATAAAAAACAAATGCGCCTAGAGGATTGATTAAATTCAAGAATAGAGCCTTAATTCTTTAGAGTCTCAGCTAGCAGCCTTGGACTGGCCTACCAGGAAGGGGTTCTCAGTAGGTTGCTTTCACAGTTCCTGCCATACAGCCATCTTTGTTCCACAGATATTTTTTAAAAATCCACCAGATTGGAAGAAATAATTTTTCTGGTATTGAATCTTAAGCATAGTTCTAATGTATGTCTGTAGAGTAGTGGCATGAAACTTAGAGCTGGCATGCTCTCTTTATCACTCTGAAAGGTTTGGTACATTTTGGAACTGTAAAAACCAATCTCACGCCTAATGTGCCATCCTTGAGTCATCAGACTTCAAGAGCAATCTTGATGTCCCATCAGCTAGCTAGTAAAGAGGTTCTGGGTTTATTTTGACCATTCACCTAGGTGCATGGCAGCATCATGGTTGGAGGCTGTCAGCATGACCCTTCCAGATAGATGTTGAGCAGTAGCATGGGCTTCCTCACCTACCTTTCATAAACACTACTTGTAGGTGGTGGGAGACTCGATGTGAAGTTTAGTACAAGGGTTCTGTAGGCTGTTTCACTTGCTTATGCACATATCATTACTCAAATTCTGTCTTCCTCGGCACACTGCACACCGCCAAACCTCAAGGTTCTTGGTTTTGCCCAAGGACTTTGGCCGTCATCATAGGAGGAGCAATGGATGGACTTTCACTTTACAAGGGACTGAACGCTAAGAAAAATATATTGCAATTAGTTTGCCTGTCTATGGATTTAGTAGTAAATGATAAAGGCAAAGTTGGAGTAATGATAACGCCAGCAAATATACCTGGAATCGCCCCGCGTATGATCTTTGCAAATCTTTACCCCTAGAGCCTTCTGCATTGTAATATTTTCTAGCAGGAATATTTCGAATTGCAAAACCTAGAGAAGGTGCCAGGTGCCATCTGTGTCACTGTGGTGGTAAAGTGCAAAATAACCCCCTCTGTTCAGTAATACTGCAACTGTGCTGCAGGCAAATCTGATTTGTCTGCCAAATAACATTATTCCTCAGCTTTAGCCAGGAACTTCTGTGCGTGGGTGGCTTGAATGCGATGAGCATTTCTCCACATAATAGTCCTCCCTTGTGCCCATGTGGATGGTACAGTCTGTTCTTTTAGCAGTACAACACTACATCAGAAAATACAAGACACAGGATCGACAAGTAAGAGATCAAAGGAGAGAAGGAAGAGAGAAGAAGAGAGGGTGAAATAGAAAGTGGGCAAGAGAGAAATACAGTAGAGAAAAAGGAAAATAACTGGGGCAGGCGAAAAAGAACAGCAATTCGATGGGGAGAGGCAAAGGAAGAAAGAACGAGAAAAGTTCTGTGGACAGAGGGGCAAGTAAAGAAAGAACTAAAACAGTATGAGAGAGTGAATGCAACAAAAACTGAAGGTGATATGCAAAAACACTTGGAAAATACTATCTAAAGTGTGAAAAGGGTTAAATAAATGCTTCATGTAAGAGTAATAATTAAAAGATCCTGATAGTGTTATTCACTACAAACCATATAACAAATGATAGAATGGAAGGTCAGCTGTACAACAAAACTTTGTTGGGATTGCAAAAGGCCCGATCACGGAATCGGGTCTTATGCGACTGCGAATAAGCTTTTCTTGATGTTACCGAATCGTAATTTGCATTTTCGACCCAGTTCCGAATTGGTATTTGAAGGGCTGTGTTTAGCGTGTCCCTTTCAAATATCGAATCGCATTGGTATGTATTGATGTTCTGCTACCTGATTTGGGTCGCAAAACAGTAATACTTTACCACCAACTCAATGCTGACGGTAACCCATATGAAAATAGAAAAGGAATTTGAATTTGGAACACATAGCAATCACAGACATGGTGGTCTGCTGACCCCAACAGGCCACCACCATCACTGTGATGGTTGCAATTCCTAGTGGAACTCAAACTGCAACCTACCTCAATATTTTTTATGAGGTAGGTCGATTTGGGACCCACAAGGAATCGCAATTTTAAAAATAAAACTGTCATACATTAGGAATTGCAATTCCTAATGTTGATACAACTGGGCTGAAATAACATAGGAACAGCTTTATGATGATAGTGCACTATACATGCTGTGAGTTATAACTTTCCAGTACACTTATTACTATATGAGTATGACTACCTCTAGTATGGACCTCTTCCTGTACTTATTTTAAATGCCAGATAAGTTTCTACGAAATGAAATTCTGCGGATGAGGGTGGGAAATGACCCTCGGTGAATAGCGTGGCTAAAAACTGAAATATCTGAGAACCATGGTCAATACCCCTGTAAGCAGGGTAGGAAATGTTCAGTGAGTCACTTATCAATAATCTGTGTTTTCTTTCTCGAGGAAAGGAAAATGATTCTCTGGCCTGTATCTAAAAAGTATGAGATATGGTCGAGAGGAATGGGTCTAAACTTGATATGTGGCCTCAAATATCAGGATGCAGCCATTGCCACTGGTCAATACCTCTGTAAAAGAACATCCCATGCTAGGCTTCCTTCCTCTTAGTGTTTTTAGATCTAAGCTGGCAGTCCTCTCAGGTCAGTAGTGTTGTGTCTATAACTGGTAAGCAGATGTTGACCACACTAAGGGGATGCCCTGATAAGGACGGATCCGGGAATGGGAAATTTGACCTTGTCAGTAAGGTTGATTAAGAGAGTTCCTTGTAATTGTGATAAGTTGCTACTCATACTGCACTTTATAATGTTTTATGGGGGCAAAACGAGTTGCATGCTGCTGGTTAATTTGCTACTTTCTTTATATTTAAAATGTTTTTAAATATATGTGGGATTCTGGGCTGGTGACCTTCTATTGAGTTTTAGTGTGGAGAAATTTTAAATGATCATATTGCTATATATCCTTTATAAGCTGAATTCATGTGTTGGTTGAATTGATCCAACTCTGTGCCGCGCACTGCTGATTTTATGAAGCTCGTGATTATTTATATTAATGTATTGGATAACATGCAATATTTCTGTAAGATTGTATTTCTTGGAAATAAAGTATTTTGACTTTGACTACATCTACTATAAATTTAAGTTCGTTTTTCCTACAATTGTTTTTAAGCAGAAAAAAACATATTTTCCTCACAGGACATTACAATGCATTTTATTCCTTTAGTTAATGAAGCATTTATATGAAATCTATTTTTCATAAAAATAGCATTGAAATAATGTTAATAAAACAAGTAAAGATCTATGAAGTTCACACTATGCTATTGGATGAGAAGGTCTGAATCAGGTAGGAATGGCGGATGAACTGATATGCACATTTCTGAGAGCGAGAAGGAAGCTTAAGTTGAGGTTCCTGCCCAGCGATCTTTTTTTCTGGCTCCGTCTGGTTGTTGCAAAATTATAGGGAGCATACAATCACTCCACCTGGCCATGGAAAAAATGCAGTGCAAACCTTAAATCCCCGCTAATTGACTAATTCTAATACCCATTTTCAACCACTATAATGCTTGCATGTGGGGAAATACATTATACAAAAAGAGTATCCTGTGACACTGGAATAAACAAAAATCCCACTCCGAGATCAAAGAGCTGCAGATGGTGGTAGAATTTGGATGAAGAACACTTGCAGTATGATCACAAAGGATTTGGTTTCGAGCGTGAGAAATGAGCGGGAAAAGAAAGAGTACTGACTACAAACATTCCCCTAAACGAAAAAAAAGTATATTCTGGCGAACCTACATAGAAAAATGCTATTACTGTAAGGGAGAAGCAAGAGATACTCTAGATTAAGGAATTCATGCAAGAGCAGCAAATGTAAATGCTGTTGAATCCAATTTCACTCTCTGTCTGTGGTTGTCATAGACAGTGTCACAAGGCCTCACTCCTGTAGCCAGAGGCAGGACAGATTGTGTCAACATCACCTACTATAGGTATGATGAGACCTTCCTCTTTCCTTCAGAGGAATGGCAAGCGGCTGGACTCAGCAAGCTATATTCAGATAGAGCTGCTGCAAAATGGATAGGTCTTCCATGGATTGCGGTGGTGACCTTGGTGTCACAAAACCAAAGGTATGGTGTAATGTGGTGTAAAACCTGGAATAGCTGATATTGTGTCTACAAAACTTTTAGTTGTTAACTGACTATGCTTGGAATTCTCAGCTAACGCTGTGCAGCAGTGTGATTCCCATGGCCCCTGAAACACTGAGGAGCTAAGGAAATACATCTGCCCTCTTAAAGGGTGTTTAAATGTTCCTCCTGTTGAGCTACCTGCATCATGTAAAAATGTAAACCTTCTTCTGAATAGAGGAGGGTACTTGCTGATATTTACTGGGGACTAGCTAAATCATGGGTGATAGTGGGTAATCTCAATCTGCTGCTACTCACGCCGTCAATACGAACTGAAGAAAATAACACGTGCATTAACAAGTACTTTTATTAGTCTCTCCAGTGGAAGGGCGAGTCACACCTTTATTGGATGAACCTGCAAAGCAGTTGTTACCTTTTGGTTCCTGTCACTTAAAAGAATAGTCATTCCTCGAGCCTCTTCTACAGCCAAAGCTGAGGTTGGAAGAGAAGCAATCAAAAGAGTATTTGGCCTGAAAGTGAGATGTTCCCATTGCTCTTAAGGCCATAGAGCAAAAGAACAAAAAGAGGAGTCTCTTTGTTCATCATAGACAGGTTTAGCAGACAGCTGAAGTGATGGCATTAGTGAGGTAAGATTAGTAAACTCCCCTAGTGTGTGGCTCCACTCTCCTCTAAGACTAAGCTGCAGAATATTTGTGATTTCTACTGGCAGATGTACCCTATCATTTTATCAAGATTCCATCTGGGCATAGTGCAACTCTAAAGATATTCACCATAATCATGCCATGGTTTGAAGCACTTATCACAAAACCAACAATGAGATCTGGCCGACTGATTGACAAGGGCTCCAATGCAGGAGGAGGTTTGCAGCGCTCTGGAAGTTACTGTGAATGTTGGTCATTCTCTGGGTCTTTCATTCAACACTAGCAATGGCAGTTCATGTTTGCACACCCAACCTCACTCATTCACCTCTTTCCCAGGGGCTTCAACTGCAAGGCTGAAGATTCCACTCACTATTAGTCATGATTGATGTGTTCTTTGCTTGAAAATATTCTCCTGACTTCATGTTGTGCCATAGCCCAAGTTGATGAAGTTACTGCTTAAACAGCACTGCAAAGAATATTTAGACAATTCACAGATGCTTTGACACAGATTGTGCCCAAGTATGTGCTCAGCGGAGTTGAAACGTGCACTTGCAAAGCGGCCCTTCAACTTACCAAATTGTAGCCAACCTCACAGCCCCCTGAAGAGCGTCAAGAAGTATGAATTCCAAAGGCTTTTGATGAGTACCGCACATTCCCAGATTGATCTTCAGAAGCCTTTGTCCAGGAGGAAATTAATTTGTAGTTTAATACCCTGAAGTCCAGAGCAGAATGGATTTCTCTACTAGCTTTTCTATGCAGCGTTTAAGGAAAGCAAGAATATATGCTTTTCGACTTCAGGACATCTCTGTGCTACATCCACAACGAAAGATGGTGATGTCTTGTCTCCTCTGAAAGGCCTTTCTTCTTTCGAAATGTATGCTTCCCTGTTGAGTATAACCCTTCACCTGACACCTGTCAGAAAGAAGGGCCTAAACTGACCCTTTGTGTGCACACACAGATATCTCACGAATAGCAGATCAAACAGGATACACTGAAGTCTGTCTCTCAGCTCAAGGAGCTACCATAAGTTCATCTGTCCAAGATAGAAAGGAGTAAAAACTCTCAAGGAAACAGTCACCTCCATGACTGACTACCACATTATCTTCTCCTAGAACCAGAGCAGTGAAGAAAAGCTCGTAATAATGCTGGAGACATTCTCATGCAGCATGATAGGCAGCATGGATATAGAAGAATTTTAGAAGATTCACAAATAATCCCTTTATTGTCAAAATCAACCTCATGGCATGAAGGTAGCTCTAGACCTTGAGAATATAGGCTCTTCAGGTGTCCTTTCTGAGTCCAGCTCTCCTGTAAAGAAATATAAAACTACACACACAAGACATTTCCATGCTTCAGGACGGATTTGTAATTGTTCTTTTTGAAGAGATATTTGTACTCATACCAGAAATGGACGGATGTAGTGTGGCTTACAACATAACACAAACATGCTACAGGTGCATACAGATAAATGCACTGATGACCTATCCGTCTTTTGGCTCTTGCGCAGACCTTTCTAAAAAAATGCAAATAATTTGCTTGGACTGGCTACTATCCTGCTTGCGGCTCAGACTTTGTCCTTGGTGTATTAAGAAAGTCTACGACTGAGACTTAAGACAAATGCCCTTTAAAATTGATTGCTCTCCAAGGCGACTCTCTTTGTTTCCATCCCTCTGCAAGCTTAGTCAGTGACATTGAAGCTTTTCCTGCTGATACTCTAATTACAACATTACATAAGAGCAGGGTTTTTTAGGAGAATGTCATCAAATGTCAGAACTATGATGGAAAATAAAGCTTCAGAAGCAATCCACACAAAATTCTGTTAACTTGTGACTAAACTTTCTATCTCTCTGTTTTTCAAGATTCAACATCTACTTGGCTTGCCCTATGCATTGTTTTCTGTTATTCAAAACAGATAAACTATCCCTTGCCAAAAAGTGAATTGGGACTCTCTCCAACAGGATGAAAAGAGCCAATTTTGCTATGGTTTGCAACTTTCCCAAGATCGAAATTTGGAAAGTTGTGTTGCGTTGTTTGGTGCTTTCAAAACAGTGTTGTGTGGCCATGGGTGCCAAGGCTCTAGCTGGTTTTGCAGCAAAGTCTTGCAGCATCTCTTTGCTATAGGCTCTCGGTAGAAAACCATGTAAAGAGAGGGGACCTGCATGGTCCATGTGGTGAAGGACATGGACAAGGTACTTACCTGTAATTATGGAGGCAGAGCCAATGATGTATGCAGATTATCTCTCGTCCTTTGTTGCCTTCCAATGTTACCTTTGAGCTAGCCTGTTTGAACGCAACTGGTGTGGTCCAGAATAGAATATAGAACCACTGGAGATTCTGGAGGGATCCGTGATTGGAGGACTGCAGGGATTTGTGGAACAGCGATTTAGAAAAGCACGCACTTCTGCGATTGCAGCGGAGTATCTTGGGGCAGCACATTTAACACAAAAATGTCACTCAAAATATTTATTTGAGTTTTTTTCCAGGGAATCTCACTTTTACCAGGTGGAGATTGGAAGAGTTGGATCCTACTAACCACCTGATGTTTTGTTACACAGGCAAGATCAGTGAGAAATGTGCATTATATTTAACCGTTACACTAAACTCGACTTACAATATTGAGTGCAATGATAATCATATTGATAGTGTGGAATTGTAATCAACCATGCAATTATGTAAGGAACTCATTACAGGTCCAGGGCACAAAGCTCTTTTATTTTTTTTTAGAGCACTTCTGTCTTTCTCCTGACTTTGATTTGTCATTCTCCTGAGTTTCCTAGGAGTAAGGCGGGGTCAATGTTAAAAAAAAAAGATTTATGAATCAAACCTTATATTCCTGTCCAAGTCTGGCACCATCTTGTTAGCTTGTAGACACTCCTTCTTTAATGGTTGCATAGCTTTGTAGGTGTATTGCTTCATTTTGTTATCTATAGCCACATGCTTTACAATAAAGTAAATTGATGACTTAGCATAAAGGCTAAGGCAATGTAGGCCAAATGGAGGTTAATGGATAGCCCAGACATTGAGGCAATGCAACTGCTGCAGATAGTGGCGTACAACTTGAAGTTTGAGGGTTTGAATCCGAGAAGGGATGGCGCAGTCCTTAGTCCCTCCAGGATTGGTAAATGAGTGCCATTGACTGGGGCAACTGGAAAATGTGATATAAGTAATTTACAACTCAGGTAAATTGGCACAAAACATAAGACAAATTAGTATTAAACATCGAGACACTGTCTGCAGTAAAGAGTTTGTAATAGAACGATTATAAAGACATTTGATTTTGGACCTTACTATTGTAACCAAAATATTGTCTCACAGAAATATAGTGCCTTAAACATTGTTCACACAAATGTGGTCCAATTAGAGTTATTATTTGCAAATAGACTTCCAATGGCATTATATGCTTGTAAACAATATTTAGGATACAGTATTGCAGTCAGATGTTATTTGTGCTAACAATACTCTGACACACATTTAGCCACACAGGGTAAAGAACGCACACGTGAAGAGAGCGGCACACGTCAGCCGCACATGAGCGTACAATCAGGCTCCCCAGCCTTTATAGTAACATTGGCCATTCAGGAAAAGAGGTTTTACGCTAGTTCCCTCTTCCTAGAGCGAAAAGTAGCACATGCCATTCAGGCAGTGAAAAGAAGTTCTTCATACATTTAATGGATAGGAAACAATCATTTAAGGTCAAGGCATGAGTGGCAACACTATCTCTATACAATTTATTGTAATATAGAACATTCCAGAACAGAAGCTATAGCTATTGAACGGACAGCAATTATACGTTTCATTCCAGCACAGAGAGTGGGAAGGTCCTCCATTTTTAAAGTACTTACAGAACCACTGCCGCCCCCCCCTCCCTTGCTCCTCTGCTCCCTGAGTAACATGCTCACACTTCCGCTTGGATCTACGTGCCTGTAATGTGCCTATTTTCATTCATGCTTTCTTTCCTAAGGTTCTATGGTGAAGAAATGTCATAACCCTAGTACTGATGCCATTAAGTTATTGTATACTGTGTCGTGCCGCCATTTGCCTGTTTTGTACTGTTTCTTTTTTAAATCAATAAATAAAGTTTTTTTTTTAAAGTACTTACAGAACCACAATTCATTCTAACACAGGGAGTGGGAGAGTGCTCCTTTTCTTTGCAACATAGAATAGCACAATTCCTCCTAACAAGCTCAGCGAGACACAGCTGCCTGGCTACAGAACGTACATTAGCCTTGATTCAAGTGCGAGACTGAGACGGTACTCTTTTCCTATAGTACTTACAGTAACACAATTCATTCCAACATAGGCAGTAAGAGTGCTCCTTGGCTATAGAACTTACAGAACTACCTTTCATTCAAGCATAAAGAGTGAGAGGGGCACTTTTTTCTATAGAACTTACAGTATCACAATTCATTCTAACATAGGCAGTAAGAGAGAGCTCCTTGGCTATAGAACATACAGCACTACCTTTCATTCAAGCAGAAAGTGAGAGGGTGCACTTTTTCTATAGAACTTACAGTATCACAATTCACTCTAACATAGGCAGTAAGAGAGTGCTCCTTGGCTATAGAACATACAGCACTACCTTTCATTCAAGCAGAAAGTGAGAGGGTGCACTTTGTCTATAGAACGTACAGTATCACAATTCATTCTAACATAGGCAGTAAGAGAGTGCCCCTTGGCTATAGAACATACAGCACTACCTTTCATTCAAGCAGAAAGTGAGAGGGTGCACTTTTTCTATAGAACTTACAGTATCACAATTTATTCTAACATAGGCAGTAAGAGAGTGCTCCTTGGCTATAGAACATACAGCACTCCCTTTCATTCAAGCAGAAAGTGAGAGGGTGCACTTTTTCTATAGAACTTACAGTATCACAATTCACTCTAACATAGGCAGTAAGAGAGTGCTCCTTGGCTATAGAACATACAGCACTACCTTTCATTCAAGCAGAAAGTGAGAGGGTGCACTTTTTCTATAGAACTTACAGTTTTACAATTCACTCTAACATAGGCAGTAAGAGAGTGCTCCTTGGCTATAGAATTTACAACACTACCTTTCATTCAACCATAAAGAGTGAGAGGGTGCACTTTTTCTATAGAACTTACAGTATCACAGTTCATTCTAACATAGGTAGTAAGAGAGTGCTCCTTGGCTATAGAACATACAGCACTACCTTTCATTCAAGCAGAAAGAGTGAAAGGGTGCCCTTTACCTATAGAACTTACAGTAACACAATTCATTCTAACATTGGCAGTAAGAGAGTGCTCCTTGGCTATAGAACATACAGCACTCCCTTTCATTCAAGCAGAAAGTGAGAGGGTGCACTTTTTCTATAGAACTTACAGTATCACAATTCACTCTAACATAGGCAGTAAGAGAGTGCTCCTTGGCTATAGAACATACAGCACTACCTTTCATTCAAGCAGAAAGTGAGAGGGTGCACTTTTTCTATAGAACTTACAGTTTTACAATTCACTCTAACATAGGCAGTAAGAGAGTGCTCCTTGGCTATAGAATTTACATCACTACCTTTCATTCAAGCATAAAGAGTGAGAGGGTGCACTTTTTCTATAGAACTTACAGTATCACAGTTCATTCTAACATAGGTAGTAAGAGAGTGCTCCTTGGCTATAGAACATACAGCACTACCTTTCATTCAAGCAGAAAGAGTGAAAGGGTGCCCTTTACCTATAGAACTTACAGTAACACAATTCATTCTAACATTGGCAGTAAGAGAGTGGTCCTTGGCTATAGAACTTACAACACTAACTCTCATTCAAGCAGAAAGATTGAGGGGGGCACTTTGTCTATAGAACTTACAGTATCACAATCCATTCTAACATAGGCAGTGAGAGAGTGCTCTTTGGCTATAGAACTTACAGTAATACCTTTCATTCAAGCAGAAAGAGTGAGAGGGTACGCCTTTTCTATAGAACTTGCAGTATCACAATTTATTCTAACACAGTCAGTGGGAGAATGTGCTCCTTGACTGTAGAACTTACAGCAATACCCTAGATTCAAACACAAATGGTGTACTTTTCTGTAGAACTTACACTACTACAATTAATTCTAACATACACAGTGAGAGAGTGCTTGTTAGCTATAGAACATACAATAATACTCATCATTCAAGCATAGAGAATGAGAGGGTACTCTTGTTCTATAAACCTTACCGTAACATAATTCATTCTCACACGGGCAGTGAGAGAACTTACAGTATCACAATGTACTCTGACACACTCAATGAGAGAGTGCTTCTTAGCTACAGAAAATACAGTATCACAATTCATGCAAGGAAACAGAATGCTTCTTAGAGACAGACCTTCAAGTTACAATTCCTTCAAGCACAGTTGAGGAGGCACTCCTTCACTATAGCACAATTCACGGATGCCCCCACGATTAGAGGATGCTCTTTATCTACAAAACGTATACTTGATTGGAGCACTAGTGAGATTTTTGTCTAATCTACACAGTTTGCAGTAATTACATTTTTTTTTGTTAGGGTTTTATATAGCCCAAACTCGACCCGAAGGTATCAGAGCTGGTCGCGTTACCGAGGGGCACGTTCATTTTGTTAGGCATGGGGAGTTTCGGTGATTTGCCCAGAATCACTGGATGTTGAGCATCCCTGCCAAGACTCAAACCCCGTTCCCCAGCTTTGAGGTCGACCGCTCCTTAACTATAGTAGTTACAGTAATTCTATGTATTAAAGCATGATGAGTGTGAGTCTGCTCTTTATCTACAGAACAGTACCAAATAATTCAAGTACAGAGCGTAAATCTTCTGCACGCCAGCAAATATCGACTAGGTGGAGGGCCCCTTCACATAGATCTTGCTTTGTGAAGATACAGCCTAAGAGAATAGTGCATGGGATGGTGTTTTCTAACTGTGAGGGCTTACTTTAGCACAAATCATACATGTAGTTGATATATAGGGCAGATCTTCACATAGCTTATAGTGTTTCAAAGACAGCCTTGTCAGTGAAATACCTCACTATATGTAATGGTGTAGCATTGTGGAGTTAGCAGAAACTTCCTGAGATCTCCTTTGGATTCAGTGCTCCTGAGAGATGGCCAAGGCCTGCTAATTGGTGACCTCTTTCCTCCATACCCTCTGATCTGTAGGTTCTGAGGAGAAAGAAAAGAAAAGTTATTCAGACTTAACAGAAATCCCTTAAACATGGTTATAAACTCAGTAGAGAACTAGTTACTGTTGTATGAGGGTGATATTTGTTCAAGACTGCATACAGTTTGCAATGGGTTCTCAATTATAAGCTCAGGTCTGAATACGTTTTTGTCATTTATTTACAGAGATGCTTTGTGTTTTACAGGGGGTGTGGGGGACAGCAGGCAGGGGTCTCCTACCACACCAAGAACATTTTTGGAAATGTTATGAATTCCTTCCAAATTCCTCCTTCTTGTCACACTCCCAATAGGATGACAGACGCAACAGAAACATGACAAGTAAGAAGATATGGTGTCATGCAGAGCTCTCAAGTTTCTCAGATCCATGTTTGAGAAGGTGATCGTTCAACGATTTTTTCTTTTCTTTACATTGTTAAGTATTTACTATAGCCTTAGAGCCCGACATAGCGGGCTCTACCAGCTATTAAAGGCCCACTTCAGCGTACAGCGAGGGCCTTTAACAAGAGAGCAGGCTATTAGAACATTCCGCCCCTAGAGGGCAGAATGTTCAAATTTGTAAAACAAAGGACTCACGAAGCCTGAGGGGGTTGAAATCCCCTCGGGACCCGTGATGCCTTTGTTCACAACTGTTGCATTGGAATGTTGATGCTCTAGGCTACTACCAGCCATTAGAAGCCCGGAGCACTCCATTTTCTTCAATGGAGCACTCAACAGTCCAATGTTCTAATAAAAATAAGAGTCCAGGTACCAGAATAAAAACAAAAATCTTATATGAACTGGCTGAGCTACTCACACATGGCACTGGGAAACTTGAAAGAGCTGTTTCTAAAGCACCTACATTGGTGGTGTCACGTTTTTCTTTTGTTTCTGCTGTCCACCAATATTCACATTCAAAGCTAAGTGGAGGCGTTCCGGTCATGAAAGCTGTCTCACCTGCATTCTAAAACTGACTTGTCGGGAACACTAGGCCAAAGCAATAGCTGTGCGACAAATGATGAGAGAGAACAGTTTTCTAGAGCTCTTCCTTAGCCAGCTGACCAAGCATTTGCAATGCAATAGGTCTCGCATTTGTGAATGACAATGCCTTTTATTTATCTGTTTTGATAATTAACATATAAATAAAAGCCATTATCATTTACAATGCCAATAGTTCAAACTCTTGTAAATGTGAGACCTATTTCATTTCAAAGAAGCGGCCCCATTGTCCCGGGCTGCTTGAAAAGTGAAAGCGTGCATGGCATGCTGAATATTGCAGGAAAGCATGTCGTGCTTGCAGTAGGAGAAACTCATTAAAGAAAATAGTGCTTACAGACTAAATAAGACATACAGTGTAACAACAGAAGTAAAAGGGCCAGTCCTCAAGGGAGGTTACAAATGAAGACAAGGCGGTACTAAGGAGGGACTTACAAGCCTATTAACGAATCAGATGCCAGCATTTACGAAGGACAATGACACAAGCCAATGACAATATATGGGTGGAGAGTGGGTGGGGCTTCAAGTCCATACTCGAATACAGCATACCTCACAGAGCACCTCATACTCTGCCCAGGGTCGACCTAAAAAAAGCTGGTTGTACTCCTTAGTCTGAAGCCATTTAGGCCAGTCTCAGGCGGCTCTCTGCCCATTCCATTTGCACCATTATGTAAAATCCCACAAAATTATGCTAAATTACTTGAAATGTAAAACTGGAATTTAACACTATATTTAGCAAGAAACATGTCCAGGTTTCAACTTTAGGTAAGAAGATGCATTTTGCTAAAATTTGTATTTATGCCACAATGCGTAATGGTGTAATTTTGGGAAACTTTGCGTAGCACGCCAAATGCGAAATGATGTGAGATCACGCTGGCCCAACAAGAATTTCCCGTGGAGCTAATTCTACGTTCCCGGCCATTTATTTTCTTTTGGGTTCAGTAACCCCTTATGAAGTCCCTTGAGCAGGAAAGATAAGAACTTTCACTAACATGAATGAAGGTAAATGTATGGGAAGCACGTTTTATTTTTCCTCATTGTTTCCGATTCATGACGGTGACTGCTGTAGCCGAGGTCGAGGGGATGAAGAAATCACAGAACCAGACTAAAGCATCAAAGGCTGCCAATTAATTTTTTTATTGTATTTCTCGCGGCCTCACCTCACCTTTGAGGCCGATGCCACTTTGTTTCTGTGACTCCCAACAGGGTGGAGGTCCACTTCCGGTGCTCAGTGTTGGAGTGACCATTGGGCGGTCCATTACTGCCACATGGGCCAACTTGAAAGGAGCAGTGCGTGGGCTGTTTTTGGTATTGTCACAGCCCCATGGGACCAAAAGAAAATGGTCCACACACTGGTCCTTTCAAGCTGGAACATCAGTGATAGGCAGTCAGACTGAAAAGATGGTCTAACCCTGCAGATGCCTTTCTTTTGGGTCCCTTGCAGGGATGGACTGGGAACCCAAAGCAGACCTGGCAAATTTCTCAGACCAGCTCCTGGAGAAGCACTGCCTGGCTCCGGAAGGCTGGAAACGCTCACTTGCCGGCCTCCACCCTTCCAGCCTCCCGGCGAAACGCCCAATGCCCGATACGGCCAGTCCGGCCCTAGTCCCTTGACCAGTTGGATGATGGTCTGGGGGTAATTCCAGCTAAACATCACAAGAAGAAGAAAATCTGCTTCTGGTCAACACGTAGGGCAAGTAGTAGTTACAAACTGTGTACATCTCCCTTGCACAGAAAAACAATAATTGGAAACTTACGGGGAACAGCGAGTGGTACACAGTCCCTGAGTCTTATTCGCAGTATTTCTGCTGTCTGCTGTAGAAAACGAGCAATGCAAGCAGCTTGCCTGGCTAGCTGGAAAGGCACAGCAGGAAACCTTGCTCTTAATGAAAGAGCCCGGGGCACCAGGACTGTTGTTGATTTCAAGACTTATTTTTGCAAAAGTAAAGCTTGGACTTTTGTTATACTTGTGCAAGTAACTGACTTTGATTTTTGCATATTAAGTAGACACAATGTAGATGCTCATGAATGTATTTCAGGGTATTTTGACCGCATGACAATTGGTGGCCACCTGGAACCTCATTTTCCCACGACGTCTGTAGGTACAGCCTTATAATAGGGATTTGCATCATTGGAGTATCTTATCGCCCATTCTATTAAGCATCTGTGTCGAAGTGACCATACTACCAGAGTATTGTGGACAAAATATCATCCTACAAAAATATTATGGTAAAAAAATAAACTACCAAAATATCACGAAGGTAAGATTATATATAGATAAGTATACGTTTAGTGCATCTAACTCCGTTTGATTGTACCTCAACAATATATATCTTCAATGTGTGTGGATGTGGAGTTAATAGTAAATCTATGCTTACCTATATATACTTACCTGCACAATGTTGTTTTCTCAATATTTAGGCCACGATAATTTTGTTGGATAATTCTTTCCTCGAGAGTCCTACATGCAACTGTTCAAGTGGCCATTATAATGTAACGGCTCAAATGGCTATATGTAAGCAATTAGCTAAAGCACTATTTATCGATTTTATGCAGGTAGTGCCTTAGCAAAGGAGGTATTGTATTGTAATTGTATTGTAATTGCATTTATATAGCGCTTACTACCCCTGATAAGGCGTCGAAGCGCTTTTTCGGCGAGCAGCACGCTACTCCGGGACCCATAGATGATTAGTGTTGAATTAGTATAGTGAAACATGCAAGTAAATTTTAAGTGGTGGATAGGTTAGTCAGTAATTTGGATTCGGAAGGATAGCAGAAGGATAGAAGAGGGGAAGACAAAAAAGGTTTGTATTTATATAGCGCTTGTTATCCCTGATGGGTGTTGAAACGCTTTTCTGGCAAGTAGGATGCTACTCCGGAACCCATAAAGGATTAGTGTTGAAAATTACTATAGTGAAGTATGAAGTAATTTGAGTGGTGGATATGTTATTCAGTTATTTGGATAGAGAAGGGGAGGTTGCGGGATAGAAGAGGGAAAGAGGTTTGTATTTATATAGCGCTTGCTACCCCTTGATGGGGTTTTGAAGCGCTTTATTGGCGAGTAGCACGCTACTCTGGAACCCATAAGGATTACTGTTGAATTAGTATGGCGAAACATGAAAGTAATTTGAGTGGTGGATATGTTGGTCACTTATTTGGATTGAGAAGGGTTGGGGAGGGGTAGAAAAGGGAAAAGGTTTGCATTTATATAGCACTGGTAACTCTGATGGGCTGTTGAAACGCTTCATTTGCGATTAGCACGCTACTTTGGAACCCATAAAGGATAAGTGGTGAATTAGTATAGTGGAATATGGAAATTGATAAGTGAACGTGTTAGTCTGTTATTTTGATTGAAAAGGATAGTGGAGGGACAGAAGAGTGAGATTTTTTTTTGTTGAGGTCATAGCAGTAGGGGGAGGCTTTTGGATGAGTAAAAAGGGTTTTTTGAGGGGAGAGTCAGAGGGGAGAGTTTATAAAGGTTTGTTTTGGGGGATCGGTATAGTAAAAAGAGGTGTCAGATGATGAGGGTAGAGTAGGAGAGAGTCTAGAAAGGGTTATTTTGGGATCATAGTAGTGGTATGGGGTTTGGGATAAATGAGAGAGTGGATGTAGAGGATATATTGATAGATGTATAGGGTGAGAGATAGGGTAGTGCATTGGAAAGAGTGGTAGAAAAAAGTTTGAGATGAGTCAGAAGGTTGGGCCAGAGGATATATTGAGAGAAGTATAGGCTTAGAAATAGGGTAGTGCATTTTAAATGCTAAATTAGAAGAATGTGATAAATATATAGATCCATAAGTACATTGAAAGTATATAGATGCATAAAGGAGGTAAGTATATATAGATTAAATATATTGATAGAGGTACAGGATAAGAAATAGGGTAGTGCTTTGGATATGCTTTTTCAGGAGAAAGGTAACAGACACACATATCCAAGTACATGGAAGGTACATAGATGCACAATGGAAGTAAGTACATGTAGCCCAAAGATGATTTTTATTTATTTATTTCCAACAACATAATTACTATACATGTTTATAGAAAGCAATACACAAAGATAGGTACATATCTATAGTGAAAATAAATGCTTATATACAGAGGAATATGCTGTAAATTTGTGTTTGCGTATGGTGCTTATGTGGAGAAGGGCAAATTCTTGAGTAGTTTTCTGAAGATAAGGTGATTGTCGGTGGATCTTATGTTGGGGGGTAAAGAGTTCCATAGTTTGGCTGCTTGAACAGAGAAGGATGTGCCACCCATGGTTTTTTTCTTGTATCTTGGAATTTTGAGGTGAGATGCCCCTTTAGGGCGTAGGTTTCTTTGTTGAATGTGTTTGGTGATTTTATTCCTGATGAAGAGCGGTCCCATCCCATGTATTGCTTAGTGGGTGATACAAAGTAGCTTGAACATGAATCTTCTGGCAACCGGTAACCAATGCAGGGCAGCCAAGTTCTGAATCCGTTGTAGTCTTTTCATGGTTGTTAAAGGTGATCCGTGGTAGAGGCTATTGGAGTAATCGAGTTTGGACAGAACAAGGGAGATGGTAGCTTGGATATTGTGTGGAAATCCCAAATGAGGGAAAATTCGTCGAAGCATTTTTATAGTGACAAAGCTTGATTTTGCTAGTTTGTCCACTTGGGCATTCATCGACAGCTTGGAGTCCATGGTTAGTCCGAGGTTTCTTACTTCCTTTGAAAGTTTAGGTGGTGATCCCAGTTCATCAGGCCAGGCGGCAAGCGGGTCGTAATGTTTCCAATCTCCACACGTGAGTATTTCCGTTTTTGAAGCATTCATTTTGAGATGGCTCCAAGTCATCCACTGATCCATGGCTCTGAGACAACTGAAAATTGGGCATTTTTCAATGTCTTTAGGGCATTCCAGTTGAAGGAGTATTTGAGTGTCATCTGCATAGTTATAGTACGTGAGGTGAAATTGATTGATCAGTACCGGTAATTACTTCATATAGATGTTGAAAAGCATGGGCGAGATGATAGAACCTTGAGAGACCCCTGCTTTCGTGGAGTATGGTTTGGACGAGAAAGGTGGGGTATGGATGACATTAGTTCTGTTTCGGAGGTAGGACACGATCCAGTCTAGAGCAGTTCCCTCTATGCAGGCTTCATAGAGTCTTTGTTTCAGAGTGTCATGGTCAACCGTGTCAAAGGCAGCTGAGAGGTCCAAGAGGAGTAGCGCAGCAACCCTGCTGCGGTCAACTGTATCTTTCAGGTCATCCCAGATAGCAAGGAGGGCAGATTCAGTTCCTCTCCCCGGACGGAATTCTGTTTGGAAGTCTGAGAGTATGTCATTCTCTTCAATGAATTGGGACATCTGGGCGAACGCTTCTCTTTCTATCAGTTTGCCCAGGAATGGTCCATTTGTAATGGGTCTGTAGTTGTCAGGGTTCGGCGGGTCCAAGTTTGTTTTCTTCAGTAAAGGGCGTATGTGTGAGTTTTTGTGTTCTTCTGGAAATATTCTGCTAGTTAAGGAATCGTTGATGATTCTTACAGGAGTGGCAGCAGAGGATGTTAAAAGAATTGTCTTGAAAGTTTGTGGTGGATAGGGGTCAGAAGGGCTGCCGGCAAGCCATCTTGCTTTGAACAGGTCCATAAATTCATTGTGTGAGATGTATTGGAAGGAACGGAGAGCCTGGGTTAGAGTATTCTTGGATTGTTGTTTTGTACAGGGGTTAGTGCTGGTGCTTTGTTTCTGTTTTAAGTATGAGTCCAATGTGTCTGCTTTGTCCGTGTAATTATTTGCCAGTTTGTCTGTGAAATCTTGAGTAACAGGATGAGTTCCTTTTAGGCAATTTGGTTTGCGAAAATCATTGAGTATTTTAAAGAATTCTACTTTGCACATTTAGCATTCTGAATTCTGTCTGAATAGTACCTTTTCTTGGCTTTTGTGCTAGCTGACCTGTATAATCTGTTAATGTTTTGTAGGTGAAGTTTGTCTTGTTTGGCAAGTACAATGGCCCCCCAGCCTCTAATTTGGTATTAAAACTCAATTATAATTGGGGGGCTGTGGGAACCTCAAATCCTTAGGCTTCAGTGTCACAGCACCTGATGCACCATTGATAGCTACGCACCTGTGTGTAGCACATAAGCAAGGCCGGGCCTGGCAATTTTGAAGGATCATCCCCAGAGAGGAGGGGGGGGGAGGGGATTAGGGAGATGCAAGTGTGAAGCACTGCTGCTTTTTGTTACCGAGGGGGCGATAATGCAGCACCTCTGAAAAACTGGCCCTGGGAACAAAAAAACGGTCCCCATTGCTGCAAAACCAGACCCCACTCTTCCAGCCTCCCGGGAAAACGTCTGATGCCCGCTACGGCCAGTCTGGGACTGCACATAAGATGATTGAAGCAGGAAAGCCCTGCGGTTCCTATACAGTTGTTGAAAAGCAACACGCTGCAACACAGTGTATGCTGTTCAAGTTTGGGAGATTATCAAATTGATAAGATTTATAAGCCGATTATGCCATTAGAATGTTCTTCTACAAAGAGCAATGTTGAAACTTTGCAGATATGATCTTAATCGTAAATCAGGATTGTACATCAGTGATAAATAGAATGAGTCGGGTATTTAGCTGATGCTGATATTTTTCTTCTTCTCTCCCTGACCAGAAAAACCCTGCAGGTGAAGATAGTTGATGATGAAGAATATGAAAAGCAAGAAAACTTTTACATCATCTTGGAGGATCCGAGATGGCTGAAGCGCGGGATTTCAGGTAGCATTTAAGATCATCTTGTCTAGCACATGCCTAAACAGAAAGCATAATTTACATCCATGCCCCTCCATATGATAAGCTTCATGTCAGTCATTGTATATCCCTGTCGCCCATTCTTCTCCACGATAGTTTTAGAACAGCAGAAAGACCTACTGAGATATGGAGATGAGTTTGGGGTGGGAGGAATGATTTTGTTTACGTGTTAACTCTGGGAGATGGACCAGGCTCTGATCATTCAAACAGGAAAGTCTTTAATGGCTACAAGAGCAATACTGAAGCATGCTTCTCGGAGACTGAGGTCTTGTGAATTAATGCCTTCAGCCTGCAGAAATTAGAAAATGTTTCCTACCCACAAGGCCACTACGCAGGATGGCCACTAGGTGTTGACCATGATCATTGTATTGGAAGTGGAGTGCCAGAAAAACACTAGTTTAGGATTAGGTGTTTCTTTGATACCCTTTCTTAGCAGAACCCATTCCTTTAATTTTCAGCTGGAAGATATTATTAACAGATTTCTCTTCAAGGCATCTCACTATAGATTTCTACCCATTTTATGACTCTAGATGAGCACTAATTGGCTGGTGAAATTACCAAAACCGCTGCCGCAACTCCTGTACAAGTTTGAACATTTAACCAACAGGAGAAAATGAGATGTCACACTGTACCTTTGAGAAAAGAACCAGGAAGGAATGCTTCATATGTTTATTGTGATAACTGGATGCCTTTCAGGGGAACGTACCTCCTAAAATTCACCCCATGACTTCTTGGCATAGTGATACATTTTCTCCTGGTTTGAAGTCTTTTGATTAGAGAGCAATTTGAGACAACCTAACTGTAAGTTGTTTTATGTGTAAATATTTGGATAGTGCAAAAGCTTATTGTATATCCTCTATTGAAACAATCATTGAGAAAGTCAATAGGCTTGGCTTGTATTTTTAGTTATCACTAATACTTTAAGGAGAACCTCTTGCATTGACAAAAAAACGACAGGTTTCAGTAAACAATGAATTTTTGATGTAGAGAATTTCCTGTGTGGGGATTCAGTGTACTTTTGAAATATAATTTGGTAACAATATGACTTGCAGACAGCCGTGCTGGCAAGCCAAACCAGGAAGACCTCAAGCCATTCTCAATTCTCAAGTTTGAGTTACACATCTATAGATTCCATTGTTATTGTTAGCTGTCATCTACTTACAGCACACAATCAACTTCTTGGACTTAAATTGTTACTACATACAACACACACCACATGCACAATGTTGACATATCAATATTTGGAGGGGAAATATTTGTGTTACCAAGGAGAAAACACATATATTGGAAATTTACATTTGAAACAAAGGGCATGGGTCATGTCATGCCCTGCTCCTAGGTGGAGGATCAATTCTTAAACCCCAAAGCTGTACTGACTTTACTCAATAAGCCCCTTCGCTGTCACTGGTTTCCTATCAAGTTGAGAATCTTGACAACTCTAAAAAAGTTTGGATTACTTCCATGTTAACATGCAATACTTTTGTAATGTTTTCCAGGGTGTAATTACTTTGGAAAGACACAATGGGGTTAGGAAAAGGTAGTAAAATGTAGTTTCTAAAACCTTAAAAACATAACATAGAGATAAAATAGGCAAGATAGAATGAATCATAAAGCGTTAATTATTAAATCTGGGTACATAGTCACAGGGTTAGAGTAGAATATCATCCGTTGCTATCCTCTAGATATAGGTTTTTGTGGCGTTACAAAGTTAAATGGTGCATAACCGGAAAAGAGAAAAAGTAGAGTTTATGCTCCTTGCATGAGCGTTCCTCCAGAATCTTCTAAATCTCTTTTAGCTTTTAATGCTTTTGCCACAAAGACGTCCACTGAGCGGCAAATGTACGGTCATCAAAGCATCAATAAGTGATTGAGAGTTGGTCTATGTCTCCTAGAGCTCAGAAACCTTAAACCTCATCAAAACTATCTTACTGGGTGATCTTACTGGGTGTTATATGGTGCTACGTAGTATGTGCAAATGTATCAACTGTAGTCTGTGTACATATATGGAACATGTATCTCAGGGACGGAGGCCACAACCTGACTCAGATACTCTACAGTTGGGTATGCTAACTGACTGTTTCACAGCCCAAGTATGAGTCTTTTTGTAGCAAGAAAACAGAGCTTCCATCAGTTGTTGTTCTAGGAAATTATTCACAATATCCAGTATGCAAGAAACTTGAGCGTGTCCGGTCCCACCTAATGTGAGAATATTTTATTACATAAAGCTGGCTAAGCCAGTTTGGTCACCTTTCCATACAGGTACTTGCATACAAAAGCAATACCAAAGAGAGGTTGTAAGAGCAAACTAATTGTATTCTTTTCAAAATAGTGATGTCAATCACTTGAAAGTTTAAAACATAAACAGAATTTTTAATAGTGCAAATAAACACAATGAAATTTGAAGAATCGTGAATGGGCACATAATTGTATTTACAAGTAGCAAAAACAAATCTTACATACATGAGAGGAAATATGTTCAACAATCACAAAAACAACCAATTGTCTAGGAGATGGGAACGTCCATTTGTCAAGTGTAGAATCTTTTCAGTGAGAAGAGGAAGATTATTTACACTTGAGCAGAATAAAAAAAGATTCTAACAGTGCACTTTTGTTGCCCAAGTGAGTCCTACAGATATAAGTATATGGGACAATCAGTGACCAATTTCTTATCTTTAACTGCTACATCTTTAGTACTAAAAATAAATATCTTGACTTTATGTAGGTGTACAAAAGCACCCTCCATATAACTAAACCAAATAGATAGAATTAACATTTGCTGAAACTAGGAGATCACCCTACTTATATCCATAAGGTCAGTGGCCAAGTGTGATTCTATCATCTAAATACGGTAAGCAGTCTTCCTGCTGGATAGAATATCCTGAGGCTGACTGAGGGAAGGATTAACAATCCCCACAGGATCTTGACTCTGTAGAAAGGCAGAAATAGCATAACCTGAAATTCCAGACCCATAAACGGTAGAGGACATGTTTTTTGCATCCTGAATTTTTAGTACTGCTTCTACTTGCTTTCCCTCAGTTTGTTGATCAAAGTTAAGAATGGACCCATACATCTGTGCTAATGATGTTAAGGGTGCCCCACTCAATGTAATATCGAATTTACCATCTGGATAAAAAAAAGGATTTAACATTTCCCCATCTGGTTTTGTTAATCTTCAGAGGCCTAGTTTTTAGGTTTGCTGGCACACATGACATATCCTGAAACTGTATTAGATTGGTCTGTAGGCCCAAGTATCCATTAATTTAATATGATGTATTATCAGCTACTAAAGGCCATTCGCTTTCTGAGAAATACATGTAAGAGGAAGGGCACATTTCTCAGGCTCACTTTAGATGAATCATTATTTGTTCAAGTCAGAACACAAAGAAAAAAATGTGCTTTTCATCCATTAGATACATTTATATTTTAGAACAAGCGGAGTATCTGATAGAGTGAAAATACCTGCTTTGAGCTGTGTGTCAAGTGTTGGATACTGTCCTACATTTAGACGATGACCATCCATCAGTCACTGAATGGCTGAGGATGGAGGACAAAGTGATAGCTCTTTGGGCTACTAATAACAGTGAAATGAATATGTGGATACAGATAAGGAAAACTCCTTAACCAGATGGGGAGGCAGAATGATGGCTAGAAATCTTGGTGCATCAACACTTATGGCTTTAGTCCAGAGAAAATAAGACTTGGCCGGCCTAGTTTGAGAGAAACAGTGCCAAGTCAATATAACATTGGTAGGCCTTGCTTCTGCCAAGAATTGGAAACATTACGCATTCTAGCATTTATCTGACTCAAGTAATATCATTTTGTGGGACTTCTATCCAATTGCATATATGAAATTTGTTCAGTCTGTAAAAACATGAATTCCAAAATATATGCAGACTCAAACCACCATAGTTAGAGAAGGTCTGCTTATGATTTTTGATTCTCTGGTTAGACGTTTCATTGGTATGCTTCCCATATTTTCAGAAGAGGCGTACTGTTAGAGAAGATCAGTTAAATTCAGTTATGTCACTTCCTTTACAAATGCAAGGAGGGCTGTGTGGATCAGAGAAATACTGGCTTATATTCAGTTCTTAAAAACAAGGGCAGGTGGGCATGCTTCTTTCTGCTAACCAGGTTTTGTGATCGCTCATTTCCAGTTCCAGTTTCCATATGGCAGCTGGTCTCCAAGGAACAGAGACGGGAGGTTTCAAAGCGGACGACAGACTGACGTGTCGTTTGGGACAAAGTGATCCTAGAGTTATCAGTTGGGGAAACGGTCTGAGGGCTGTTCTCTAAAATGATATTTCCTACCTTCTCCTAAGTGTGTTTTAAAATAGACTCACTGTCCTTTTCCAAAGACAGCTTCTGTGATCTTTATGTACCTGCTGTGCTCATAGTTTGATCTTTCTTTTTTGCCCTCTCTCTTTTTGTCTCTCTCTCTCTCTTTCACCTCCTTTTTCACAGCTCTCTTACTCAACGAGGGTAAGCCATTTTAATGTCCATGACACGTCCCTTGCATGTGCTACGCTGTACCCACTGCTTTACATTCTGTGTGTGTCTACTATCATCTGCCTCCCTCCTGCTTGGCCAGCAGACAGATCAGACCTGGCTAGCAGCAACTATGAACGTTCAAATGTGTGTCAACCAATTTCTGTCTGCTGTTCATGGAAACCACTGTGGCAGTAACTGGTGCGTGCCACTGTTTCTCATATGAGCCATTGCGTACCACTGGAGACATGCGCAAGAGCTCAAAATTAGAATAAATCTCCTGGGATCACTCCATGGCTGGCATCAGCCACTAGGTTACTCTTATCGTCCTGCAAACTTGTTTTCACACATACCACAGGTTCAAGAATCCTCTGGCACTAAGCTTCATTATGGTTTGGCAACTGCACTCACAAAGTAGAAATTGAAAGAACCCAAGGATGATCCTTTAACTGCTAGGAGAGGAGAAGGAGGAGAAATGAGACTCTAGGAAATGAACATTAATTACCCACACTCCTGTTAGTCCAATTGAGTGTAGGACAAGAAGTGAAGTTAACCCTCAGGACTCTCTGGTAGAGCTGGAGGCATGAATATTTGCATTGCATGCAGGTGTAGGAACACAATAAAACACAAAATGAGTAGAGTGTGTTTAACAATGGACATTTCTCCTATAAAGGAAACTTCCTCCATGTTTCCAGGCCAGCGCCCCAAGACTATACATTGCATTGTTGAGCCATACTCAGCTGAATCATACAATCCGTGTGCTAATATAGTGAAAACCTATGGATTCAACTATGTGGAAAACAGCACCATAAACAGAAGGGTCACCACAAACTCATACCTCTTTTACTGATGTGCTTGATCCCACTTCCCCTGCTCTTGACTCCTGTTCTCCTATACCAATCCAATCTGTCCCTATCCCCTTCTGCTGTGATATCCCTATGCTTATATTCCCACTTGCCAGAATTCTTTCTGAATGTAAGAGTTCTAAACTGTAAATGCACCTCCAAAGAAAGTGTCATTAACGTGGTCAATAATAGTTTACCAGCATATTGAGTTGCTTATTTTTTCATTGTAGACCTGTCATGATTTCAGAAAAAATGAAACCAGTGTGTTACAGATACACGTCTATGTTTTCTGCAAAATCATGTGACCCTTCTACCAATGGGTATTCACTGAATTAACGGAAACAGTTTAAGTTACCAATAACAAACAGGAGTTTATGAAGGCTAGGGGATAGGTGTGGGTGGGTATTCATGTATAAATGTTGCCAAATTTTTGAAATGTAAATGTGTTTGTGAGAGTAGTCTATTCATACTAGAGTCGTGAAATATGACTCTTTTGTTGAGAAACAGTGACGTTTTGACCTTGGGTGTAGATGTTATTTGCCGTCACCCACACGCTTCTCACAACGGCATCACTTGCTCTGGTAGGGGAAACAATATTTTTGGGTTTGCAGGTGAAATCTTTTAACCTCGGATGTGCATTCTTGGTACATGAAGGATACCTGGCCATTAACATGTGTACTGGTCCTGTATATGTACATTTCCTTGTGTAGTTGATGGTAACTATTGTAAACATGTAGGTTTGAAATGTTTTATGGTTGTCCGGATGTGGTGACCGATGGTATAGGGCATACTTCACAGATATTCTGATCTTGTTTTAACAAGGGATGCAGGCCATTTATATTTTCCAGTTGTTCTGTAATCCGTAAGGGTACAAGAAGAAGTGACTTTCTCTAAATGTGTTAGATTAGTTTTTCTGAGTACTTATTTGCATTTCACCTTCTACTCTGCTGCCTAGTTGTCTCCACTGTGACTCCGTTTGATCAATTCTTTTGATAGGAAAAATAAATGTTGCTCTCTGTGTGCACCAGATCATAGATGGTGGTATAGGATGGTCTGGCAGGAGATCAGAGGTTTCATATTGGAGGTGAGCAGGACATGGGTTGTGGTTTGATGACTTCTTGTGAAGGGATGCTCTGTCATGTCCATTCTGGTGTGTGATTCCTGTTGCTTCCTGGGAGTTTTTCTGTTTAAATATGTTTAATGTAAAATGTTCGAATCAAGTTTGATGGAATAGTGCCATTTGTTATTGAGTCATCCCTACTAATTTAGATGGGTGATTTGTCATACTGTATGTCACCCATCTGAGTCATTGGTTTAGGGTGTTGCTGTTTCCACAATTCCTCTTGCAAATAGCTGTGCTATACCAAGTGAGAACCAATGTGCATGCTGAGCCACTAAAAAAGAAGATTTTTATATTTCTATTTTTATTTTAGTAAAATAATTAAAATTACTAGTTGCCTGACAATAAATTGGTGAGTCAAAATGTGCTGTAGGTGCATTATCTTCAACATTGAACAGCTGTCACATAATGCAATTAAAGCTCCATTAAATTTTGAAACATTGCAGTTAAATCCTAGTATGTAAGACTTTCTCATAAATAATGCTAAATCTTCAGGCTGGCTGTGCTGAACACCAAGAGATCATTAAATAAGGCCTGCCACATCGCAAAGGCGAAGCAAATAAATGTCCAATCCATGTTTGCAAATATACAAATGCGAACTAATTAAGGAATGTAGTAAACAGACGGCAGGCTAATGGCTGTAAACTTGTGCTTCACCTCTGAACCCGAAATTCATTACTATAAAATGGCCCTGTGGGCTGAGCAGGCCCCGGGGATCCAGGGTTGCATAGCCGCCTGCTAAGAAACTGACCTGTGCTCTCTTACTCAGATGAAGAGGATAAGAAGCTGTCAGCGGAAGAGGAGGAAGCAAAGAGGATCGCGGAGATGGGGAAGCCAATCCTGGGCGAGTATTCCAAGATGGAAGTCGTCATTGAGGAGTCCTACGAGTTTAAGGCAATTTGTTTTTCTCTCTCTATACTCTTGTTGGTGCTTTTGCTTCCTCACATGAAGGGGCCTTAGGTACCATGTCATCTTGAGGTTTGTTGTACAGATTACATTTTATTTATTTTCTTAATGCATCTTCTGTAATCCTATGTTGATGAGAGCTGTCATTCTGTGCGAATTCCGTGGATGAAACGTTGTAGTCCTTCTTCTATTTGTCCAATATGTCCTGTTTTTGGGTTCTCAAGATCTGGTCACCCTACTTTCCAGGCATTCAGAAGCAACCGGTAGGATCTCACAATAAGGGGTCTCATTGGAGTAATTATCACCATCCACTGTACTACTACATAAAATCTATCTCACATATATGAACACGGATGGTATAACAGAGTGGGGGGAAGAAAGCGTAAAACCTGGAAGCACTACTGTGTTAAGCCCTACTGTGTTAAGACAAGAACCCTCACTCACCCATGGGTGACATTCTTCTGCATTGGGTCCGCTCTTCACACTGGGACCGTAAGGTACCCAATGTGCGCTACAACTCCCCCACAGTAGAGGAGCAAGAGGTATTTTGTGTCATCCAAGCCAAGGTTCGTGAGGGGCAAAGTGCATAAGAAAATGTGTGAGTTAAAACTATCTCTTGATGGGTGTAAACAATCTTTATTCTGATACCCCCAATGGATAGGCTGAAACCAAGCTAAGTGAAATAGGGATATAGATGTTCTCCTATTTTATGATCTGGTCAACATGTTTCTGCCTATGAAGACCAAAAGGTTCTTGGCATTCTTCAGGACCTATATGACAGCTTCTCTGTTCCAAAATGGGAATTCTTGGAACCGTGTACTCGCTGTCTCTTGTAGTTCGCATTAGAGGAAATCAACGTTCACAGGCACATTAACCACATGAGCGTTCTATCGTGTACAGTATATCATTAATAGCACTCTAATGAAAACGGGAGACCAAACAGAAGGAAGAATAAGGACTGAAAAGGGGAAAGAGGAAAGAGTGAGTTGTGAATATTTCTTCATCTCTCAATGGTCAAGGAGACTTCTAATCAATCTTAAAAGGGTGAATGGATAAATCACCCTTTCTTATCATGTGTTCCAACAGATCAGGTTTATAAAATATGCCCCTTCTGGTAGCCTTCATATGCTCAAGTTTCTATCTAAAAACAATTGATACTTAATCTTTGAAATATTGTTTTGGTGGGTTACACAACGGTCTCAGTGTAATTTATCACGTCATTATATAACCCATATAATTGTCTATATTTCCGACCCAACAAATACAGATTAGTATGAGATTGTGGAGAAGGAGTTATCATGTCTGTTGTTGTTCGTTTATAAAGAGCACCAAGGAATATCAGCATTAAGTCCCCTTTTGTGACTCCCTAGTTGTAAGACCCACCGTTGTTCCCTCCGGAACAAGACTTTCTCTAGAGGACCCATTTGTGTGTCATAATTCGGTTTGTCCAGTATCACCCAGGTCAAATCATCCTCAGTATGGTCTACCTTAAGGAAACGCCTAGTCAATTTAGTATTGGATTTTTTACACCTAATAGAGCTACGGTGTTCAACAATCCTATTCTTTACTTTGCGGGTGGTCATGCCCACGTAGATAAGTGTGCAGGGGCATGTAATTAGGTAGATAGCACCCCGTGAATTACAGTTTGTGTTTTTTGTTAGGAGCCATGGTGTTTTGAGACCCAAGTCTAGTTGTTTCGTATGTTGTGTGAAAGGGCACACAAGCAAGACCCACAAGGAAAATGTCCCGTGTTTGGGGGTCCGCCCCATAGTGACTGTTGTGCCACCTGTCCTGTCCTACATCGACATCTTGTGTGAACTAAGATGTCTTTCAAGTTACTGCTCTGTTTCAGAGCAAACAAGAGTTTTTCCCAAACCATGTCTCCCTTGTTTAAGATGTTCCAGTTCCTATTTACAGCTTTCTTGATAGTATCTGTAAGGTGGCTGAATGTACTCACACAAACCACTCTGCCTGTATTTTCTTTGGGGTATGTCTCTAAGAGGGCATCTCTGTTATTATTACGTGCCCTTTTGGCGGATCTGTAAACCAAATGTTCAGGATATTGGGGTGTCCGTAATTTCCTACTCAGATTGATGGCATGTTGTTTGTATTCTTCTATTTCGGTACAATTTCTCCTCAACCTAAGGATTTGCCCTACCGGGAGATTATTAAGCAAAGCTCATGGGTGAAGTTGGAATAGCTGAGTAAGGAGTTTCGTGCCATTGGTTTCTGAAAGAGCTCAGTGTAGATTCTGCCATCATTAGAGTATAAAAGGAGGTCCAAAAAGGAGATTTTTTCATTGCTTGATTTTCCAGTAAGCGTAAATTAGGGTCCAGGGTGTTCAGCCATGTTGAGAAAGTGTCTAAAAACATACGATCACCTTCCCAGATGACAAAGATATCGTCTATATATCGTTTCCACAATCTCAGGTTTACCTGGAAGGGGTTGGTAGCTAAGTAGATATGTGTGGGCTCAAAACCGTGCATGTACAAATTTTCCTTGCTGGGGCCACATGTACTGCCCATAGAAGTTCCAGTTACTTGCCAATATAGCTGACCTTCAAATGTGAAGAAATACTCTTTCATTGCTATTTTGGCACAATTCATGATAAGTGCGGTAGGTGCTTCATCCTGTCAAAGGTGTCGTTCCAGCAGAAAATTTATGGTATTTAGTGAATCATCTTATGGAATATTGGTGTACAATGATTCCACATCATATGTCACCAACAGATGTACTGTGGGATCAAACAGATCCGTGTCAAGAAAGGATAATACTTGTTTGGTGTCATGCAGATATGAAGGCAGCTCAGCTACAAGAGGTTGGAGGAAGTAGTCCACAAAGTGAGAGAGAGGTTCAAAAATGTAACCTATTGCTGAGACCATAGGTCTACCTGGTGGTGGTCTCTGGGCTTTGTGGATCTTTGGGAGAATGTAAAACACTGGTATCTTTGGATGTTTTAGAACCACAAAATCCTCTTCCCCTTTTGTAATCCAGTCTGACTCTCTCCCTTTATTTACCAGGACCTTTATTTCTCTCTGTAGTCTCGTTGTTGGATCCCGTTGGATAGATTTGTAATATTTTGTGTCACCCAATTGTCTCAGACATTCTGTGCGATAGACTTATGTGTCAAAGATCACAGTTGCCCCGCCCTTGTCTGCTGGCTTAATAGTAACTGTCACATCACTACCCAGTACTTCTAGACATCTTTTCTCATCTTGAGACAGGTTGAAAAAAGATTTTTTGGCTTGATCCTTGTAGGTCTCAAAATACTTGATCACGCCCTTCTCAAAGGTAGCCACCTCTGATGGTACTTGTTGTAGAGATGGAAGAAAAATGGACTTATTTCTCAGACCTGTATTGGTCATAGTTGTAGTTACATCCCTATCTGTTGCAGAAAAAAAGTAGAAATGTAGGTGCACTTTACGAATGAACTCAGTCAGTTCTTTGTATGTCTTGAATTTGTTGCCTAGTTTAGTAGGGACAAACCCTAGGCCTTTTCTCAAGACTTTGGTTTCCAATGGTGTCAATATTTTACTGCTCAAATTCACAACTAAGTCGTCAGGTCGCTTGTGGATGCCATCTGATCCCGAGTCATGCTCCTGGTCACTCACTGTTCCAAGGTTAGATCCCAATTCACGTGTGGTTGTTGTTGGTTCCAGGTCGAGCTACCTTTGTTGCCTGTTCTTCGACTTCTTCTTCCCCGGTCCTGCCCAAAGAAAGGTTGGAAAAGCAGACCTCCAAAAGGAGGACATGTAGGGAAGGGGTGTGATGGAAAAGACCATGGTTATGGGGGCCACCATGTTGTTTGAGGAGGAAAGCCATGCAGTGTACCTCTTCCTCTCCCTCTCCTCAACTTGAATTTAGATGAGTTGTGTGAATCAGAGTCATTGGAATCACTCCACTCGTCTGAGTTGGACATCCATTCATCTGTGTCATGGCGCCAACCTCTGATTCCTCTGCTGTTATTCTTCTTGCTTTGTTGTGCTTGATACCCATCCGCTGTATAAGGATATATCTTCTCAAGAGAGAATCTGTCCAGATCTTTTTTCAATTTGTTGATTTTATATTTAACCAACTCCTCTTTAGTCTCATTGAGATTTTTAGTTATTTCTTCCAACTTCTTCTTGTAAGCTGTAATCTGTATCGAGCACTTCAGTTGGTTCTCTAAGGTTTGAATTTCCACTATCAGAATATCAGCCGTCTCCTTAGCTGTATTGATCAGTAAAACCGACCAGTCTCTGGTGCATCTCCATGCTATTTTGGACCTGTTGGTGGTAAAAACTTTGTTGTCTAGAAAAGTCTTGGGGCATTAGACACAATCAACCCTTGGGGGGCAATGTTCCCTCTAAGATATTCTGTAAGTATCGCTGCATGTAGGATCGTTCTAACATGTTGTTTCTTCAAGTTGTTGAGTTTCATCCACTCCTCTGTTTGTGAAAGTGTTTGTGAGATATGAGTGTCTAACATGCTCAGTGTTTGTAGGATGGCCTGTACCGCCTCATCATCAAAAGCCAGACCCTTAGTATCGGTCATGTTGAGAGTCAAGAGTGCCCAACCATGTTTAAGCCACCAAATGTGTAAGAAAAAGGAACAAATATGAAAAAAATGAAAAATGTGAGTGATAACACTAATATGACAACTCACAGCTACAAAAGCTGTAGTAATTAGTATCTCACAATAAGGGGCTGTTTTTTGGTTCTAAAGATCTGGTCACCCTACTTTCCAGGCATTCAGAAGCAACCAGTAGTATCTCACAATAAGGGGTCTCATTGGAGTAATTATCACCATCCACTGTACTACTCCACAAAATCAATCTTACATATATGTACACAGATGGTATAACGGAGCGGGGGAAGAAAGCGTAAAACCTGGAAGTACTACTGTGTTAAGACAAGAACCCTCACTCACCCTAGGGGGAAATGCTTCATCATTGGGTCCCCTCTTCACACTGGGACTGCAAGATACGCAGTGTGGGCTACAACTCCCCCGTAAGAGGAGCGGGAGGTGTTTTGTGTCATCCAAGCCAAGGTTCATGAGGGGCAGAGTGCAAAACAAAATGTGTGAGTTAAAACTATCTCTTGGTGGGTGTAAACAGTCTTTATTCTGATAACCCCAATGGATAGGCTAAAACCAAGCTAAGTGAAATAGGGATATAGATGTTCCCCTATTTTATGATCTGGTCAACATGTTTCTGCCTATGAAGACCAGAGGGTTCTTGGCATTCTTCAGGACCAAAGCTATATGTCACTCTGCTCAAAGTGTGTTTGAAAAAGTAATAAAGTAATAAAAAACATATTTTCACTAGTATGGAGTATGTATGTGGTACTGACCTCTAGTAAGGTCCACATGATGCTGAAAAGATATAAAATGAAAAAACAAATCAAAAACACAGTGTACAATCTCAGTGGTTCCATTTCTTCACCACACCAGTGTCCTTCACCAACACTGCAAACGAAATACTACATAGTTGTGTGTCAGCAGTCTATTATACATAATCTTACCATTTTAAAGCTACTAATTATGCATCACCTTCATCAGTCCCTTCATGACAGGTATCAGGACTCTAAAGGTATACAAAGGTGATAGCAGAGATCATGAGTAAACTGTTCCTTCTCTATTATTAGTAGACCAATTGATACATTCATATAAAATCTCTACTCCTATTATTATGGAGCGGGGCCTAATCTCATGCTTAAATATCTCTTTATATATCATAATCCATTGATCTGATATAGTGGGCCGATAAGTAGCAAATCGTGCCCGTGCACAAAATATTTGGACATAAAAAGGATAAACTGGAACATTCTGTAATCGTATCTCTAAGAGAAGATTGTATTTGTCAATTAAACAATGTACCAAATTACTGATATGTTTGCATTAGTGTATAGGAGCTAGCCAGCCTACACTGTCCCATGTTTGGGGGTCCACCCCATAGTGACTGTTGTGCCACCTGTACTGTCCTACATCGGGGAGCAGTTACTTGAAGGACATTTTAGTTCACACAAGACTCCAATGTACAGGTGGCACAACAGTCACTATGGGGTGGACCCCTGTTCATGGGACAATTTCCTTGTGGGTCTTGCTTGGTGTCCCCTTTCACACAACATATGGAACAACTAGACTTGGGTTTCAAAACACCATGGTTCCTAACAAAACATGCAAACTGTAATTCATGGGGTGTTTTCTACCTGATTACATGCCCCTGCACCCTGTACATGGGCATGACCACCAGCAAAGTGAAGAATAGGATTGTTGAACACCGTAGCTCTATTAGGTGTAAATAATCCAATACTAAATTCACTAGGCCTTTTCTTGAGGTAGGCCATACCAAGGATGATTTGACCTGGGTGATACTGGACAAACCGAATTACGACACATAAATGGGTTCTCTAGAGAAAGTTTTGGTACGGAGGGAATAACAGTGGGTCTTTCGAATAGGGAGTCACAAAAGAGGATTTAATGATGATATTCCTTGGTGCTTGTTTTAAATACACGACAGACATGATAACTCCTTCTCCACAATCTCATACTAATCTGTATTTGTTGGGTCGGAAATATAGACAATTATATGGGTTATATAAAGACCTGATAAACTGCACTGAGGCCGTTGTTTAACCCACCGAAACAATATTTCGGAGATTAAGTATCTTTGTCTTTCGATAGAAACTTGAGTGTATGAAGACTACCAGAAGGGGCATATTTCATAAACCTGATCTGTTGGGAAACATGATAAAAAAGGGTGATTTATCCATTCACCCTTTTAACATTGATTAGAAGTTTCCTTGACCCTATGAGAGATGACAAAATATTCACAACTCACTCTTTCTCTTGGCCAGGATGATTTTAGATTAGTCTACTGCTAATTGATTTAACATTAATTTGTCCTATTTTTATATTATTTTTTCAGTCCTTGTTCTCCCTTCTGTTTGGTCTCCCGTTTTCATTAAAGTGCTATTAATTATATACTGTCCACTATAGAGCGCTCACGTACTTAATGTGCCCGTGATTACTGATTTCCTCTAATGCGAACTACAAGAGACAGTGAGTAATACGGTTCCCAGAATTCCCATTCTGTAACTGAGACTCTGTCGTATAGGTAATTTCTGCTCCTAAGCGCCTTTTGTGGAGCGTCCTCCATAAGCTCTTCCCTTCCGGCCCTTCGTAGACACGGCAGTTGAGACTTACGAGGTAGGGCGCTCTTCTGTGGCGTGTGTTTTTTAACCCCTTCGACGCTTATGACGGAACGGTTCCGTCATGCACGTCGGTTGGGCTGTGCTTATGACGGAACCGTTCCGTCATGGCCCCGCCCGCGCTCAGAACCTTCAGCACTGCGCGGAAATCCGCGCAGCGCTGAAGGGGTTAAATTTCTCTCGAATTTATAAAGTGTAGAGCACTAACATTGAGATGAATGATTATGATTCTATCGTCTCAAATGGTTTTGTACTGTCAATATGAATGCTGGCGTCGTACGCATGCCGAGTTTTTTGAGGTACGGGTAATCTTATTTAGCTATATGTATGTAGGCTGGCTAGCTGTCATACGCTAATGCAAACATATCAGTAATTTGGTACATTGTTTAATTGATAAATACAATCTTCTCTTAGAGATAGGTTTCCAGAAGGTTCTAGTTTATTCTTTTTATGTCCAATTATTTTGCTCACGGGCGCTATTTGCTACTTATCAGCCATGATATCAGATCAATGGATTTTTATATAAAATGAGATATTTGAGCATGAGATGAGGCCCCTGCTCCATAATAGGAGTGGAGATTTTTTATGAATGTATCAATTGGTGTACTAATAATAAAGAAGTAACAGTTTACTTATATCTATATGATCTCTGCTATCACCTTTGTATACCTTTAGAGTCCTGATACCTGCCATGAAGGGACTGATGAAGGTGATGCATGATTAGTAGCTTTTAAATGGTAAGGTTACATATAATAGACTGCTGACACAAAACTATGTTGTATTTCGTTTGCAGTGTTGGTGTAGGACACTGGTGTGGTGAAGAAATGGGAGCACTGGGATTGTACACCGTGTTTTTGATTTGTTTTTTCTTTTTATATCTTTTCAGTATCATGTGGACCTTACTAGAGGTCGGTACCACATACATAAGCCATACCAGTGAAAGTATGGTTTTTATTACTTTATTACTTTTTCAAACACACTTTGAGCAGAGTGACATATAGCTTTGGTCCTGAAGAATGCCAAGAACCTTTTGGTCTTCATAGGCAGAAACACGTTGACCACATCATAAAATAGGGGAACATCTATATCCCTTTTTCACTTAGCTTGGTTTTAGCCTATTCATTGGGGTTATCAGAATAAAGATTGTTTACACCCACCAAGAGAAAATTTTAACTCACACATTTTGTATTGCACTCTGCCCCTCACAAACTTTGGCTTGGATGACAAAAAACACCTCCCGTTCCTCTCCTATGGGGGACACAATGATGAAGCATGTCACCCTAGGGTGAGTGAGGGTTCTCGTTTTAACACAGTATTGCTTCCAGGTTTTACGCTTTCTTCCTCCGGCTACGTTATACCATCCATGTACATATATGTGAGATTGATTGAGAAGCAACCTTCTGTCACTGAGACTGCGCCTCCCAATATGCCTCAGGGCTATTAAGGGGCCAAACCACAATATTTGCTGGGTCATGAAGCACTATATAACCTATAGTACACTACAATATGCCATGCAGGCCAGACAGGTTGGCCTGCAGGAAATTTAATGTCTGATTACATCCTTTCTCTTTTCATGAGCTGTTACAGCACCACAGTGACCATTCCACGATAGAGGAAACCTGGTGACGTTGGTACATAAATTCTAAAGGGTCACCGACCACTAGGGCATCACTCCTTTGCCATTTCAGTACCTGGTTCTGTGTTCCCTATTTTCGGACATTTCATATCTTCGAAGAATCGTAGCTGAGAGGGGCAGCTCCGCCATTGGAGCAGAGTAGGGTCGCCCCATTTACGTGCCCCCCAAAGCCCCAGAGATAAAAAAATAAAATAGTAATTGATTACCATTTTATTTTTTATTGTCCCGTTCTGAACCAAGCGTCAGGACGGGGTGGGCCTGCTGAGTGAGCAGGGAGGAGTGGAAGGAGAGGGCTGCCTTTGCATTTGTTTAATGTGCTCATGTGAGTTTGGCAGGACGTCTTGACATGGCCAGCCACACATGCGCACTTTAAATCTCTAAACCCAGCTGTCTTAGGACAGCTGGCTTGAGAGCAAGTGCAGGCTTCCAGTGCCCTCAGGAGAGCCAAGAGAGGCCACTCCCACCAACCAGGGCACTGCTCACTTGCTGGTTAACAGCATGTGAGCATGCCTGGATTGGTCGAGGGAGTTTGCTGTGTCCTGCACTGCAGTCCCAGCAGACAAAGTCAAAGTGACCAGGATGTCATCAGGATCCAGTAAGTGCTTTTTTTCTCTTGTTAGGAATATCTGTCCCCTGTAACAAAACCGTCCGAAAGGGCACTAGCAAAAAGTTTGGCCGCACCCCCCACCCCCCACCCCCCAAGGGGCAGTTTGCCAGGGCCGGTTTCGGTTCCCAGTCCAGCCCTGACTGGAGGGTAAGTATAAGTGAATGAAGTAAAATATGTATCTATTTAACTGTAAATGTAGCAGTTGTTGATGACATTATCAGTAGGTCAGTGGTGTAGCTAGCCGTTCTGCCGCCCGTGGCGGTCCCTGAGTTTGCCGCCCGGCGGCTGCATGTGATAGCGGGGGGTGCTGACGATTCCCGCGACAGCTGCCTTGCACGGTCGCAGGTAAGAGTGGGGGGGAAGCCGCCACCCCCAAAACTCGTGCTGCCCAGGCCGGACCGCCCCCGTCCACCTCCTTGTTACACCACTGCAGTAGGTCATATATTGCATGCAGTACAGTGACCCCCACCGTACACCAAGCAGCACGTGGGTTGTCAGTCTGCACCACTCCGTTGCCAAACCGACCTTTACACATAATGTTGAAGCATCAATGCTGGTGAGCCACTCAAGTTGCTCCACGCCCTCCTTTCCTGAGATTACGGAAGACTGTTCGCTTTCAGAAAGGCTTTTAAATCTACATCCTTTTCTTATCATAATAGCAATTTCACTGTGTCTTGTTTCAGAGGCAGGCAACTTGTTCTGCCATAATAGAATAACAGATAGTGGCAGATAAGGGCCACAGGCCCATTTAGCCTGTCTGCTATACACCATCTACACTACAAATACAGCTGTTGCTCGATCTTTTACAGCATACAACCCTATAACACTATTTGATGAGAAATTAAATGTTTCCTTGCACAGTTTATGCACCTCAAGTTGACACTCCCCAAAGACAAGCATGTTTTCAAGGACCTGTCCGTGCAGTTGAAGTTGTACCCAGAAATTAAAGCCCATTTGTTCCATCCCTTCCTCGCTAGCCGCACGGTTTTGTACCTTTTTAAGAAGGGTGTCAGGTCTAATTCCAGAAAAACATAATAAATGCAAGTGCAAATTTGGCCTTCCTATTAGCGAGAGACATGATCCAGGAACTGTAGGTATGTGGAACAAAGAAGACTGGATTGGTGGAGATGACTAGTGAAATACCACCTAACCAGAAGATAATTTTTGCACGTTTCTGAGTAGTGAGAGGGGTTCTGTCTGGTTTTAAGATTAATCTTGAGTTATTAATTCCAGGGCAATTAATGTCAGTTTATTATTTTATTTATTAATTTTTCCAAAATCTCTGGACATTTTTTGGGGAAAGTGATACAGGATAATATACTGGGAAGAACCCACCCGGAACGGTCTTTTTTTTTAACCGTTTACTGAGAAGAGTCCCCTCCTTGGCTTTGGAGAGCGTGTGACCCTGCCTTTAATCCCCCTTAGCAAGCTGTAGTGATTTCTGACTCCCACGTCAGCACATATAATGATCATACCTGTGTGCTGAATCCTTTCTGTGATACAAGTGACCTCCAGCGAGCATCAGGCGCACTCTCCTTTTAATGAGCCTGATTACTGTCACCTAAAAGGTTTGTGGAGGACTGGCAGGTGTGGCAACAACATGATTATGGTATCAGGACGGATTTTTTAACTTGATGCCTCCGAGGTACAGGGGCCTGCTGGCCTATCATCCGTTTTTAAAACTTCTCCGGCAGTTCTTGCAGCTGGATTTTTGCTCCTCCATTTAGGATGTGGAGGCAGTGAATGTGCACATCACTTGCTTGTGAAGAGGGTGCATGAGGAGCGCATATGACACATGTGACTGCGGTTCCATTTTATTTTGGTTATTCCGTTACCATACCTGAGATGGAGGACTGGATGGAGAACCCCAGACAGAAGATGTTTTCCACCCAAAGCTATCCATGGATCCTTTGTGCTGAGTCAGACAAAGGATTGTTAAAGAAGGAGACAGAGGGTCCTTTTAATCGAAGGGCGTTTTCCCTGTCACATCTGGGTCCTTTCTTCTCTGGGAGAGGCTACCCCCACAGGTTAACAGGTAGTTAATGGGGCAGCCACCATTGCAAGTTAACTCTTGTTCTGGATTGCTTCTGTGAGGAAGCTCCCAGCTCTTCTCTGTCTTCTGCCTACGCTTGTGACAAAGACCATGGCTGGACTACTCTGTGTGGAAATGGCAAAAGAGCAGAACTGTCAGGAAATGGTCACTGAACTAAAGTGCTGGAATACTGAAGAAGTGTCTGCAATTTGGGCATAAAGATGGTAGAGAAACTTCCAGTCAGTATGCCAGATTTTCCTGAACTGAAAGATGGGTTTCCACACCAGTGGTTACAGGGCGATGCCTTTGATCGCCAGGGATGGGGTGCCGACCAACAACTACTCTAGCCAGATTTGAGACTAGAAACCTGGGAAAACCCCAGCTAGTCTTCCAGGACCCTAATTTGAATGAGAGAGCATATTGACTGCACCGGGTGGGCATAGGCGTTGACCTTGCACAAAGAAGGGTCTACTCTGAAAGAGAAGGGCTATGAAGAAGCTCAATTGAGTCAAACAGAGACCACTGATGCAACTTGGGATATGACCTGCACCAATGCACTAAGGGTAAAGTATGGGGCCCAAGCAGTCCCAACAGCAGAGGTGAGATTGAGGGTGTGGTGGAACTCACAAGGGTGAGTTCCACTATGTCAACTAGGGCCAATTAGTGTCCAAAATGCTGGAGGACTATTAAATGTTGTCCAAAATTGAGCTCCGAAGAGACAACAAGTCCCGAAAGAAGATTGATGCTGATGAAGAAAACTGGTCACCGCTTCAACCCAGGGTGGACACCAAACGTGTTCAGGTGGGGTTTTGTAAATGGGCACGAGGATGACTCAAGCGGTAAGATGACCAGAACCGCAAGAAGCATGGCCTCAGTCTAACCTCATTTCCAGTGGTGCTGGTGCTGTGACCACTTACCTGAGGCTGTGGCTGCCAGCCCTCGTAACTTTAAGTGCAACCAGGCAGCCGGGCCGGATCAAGGTTAGCAACTCCCCCTCTCCCCTCCCCGGGGGCAGTGCAGAGCACACACCACCAGCATCGTGTCTACTGCTGCTGACAGCGACATTGGCATCCTCAGCCTGCTTTGAAAGGACGCCACAGATGCTTCGCTAAGGACAGGGAGGTCAGGAGGCATTGCACCCAGGATGGGAAGGGAGAGTATGCATCTATTTGTAGGGGGTTTTGGGAGGCAGAGAGAGCATCAGTTCCATAACTACCCCCAACAGTCCCACTGAGCTCCCCACATAGAGCTATGAGCCAACGCGCATTACCACAAGAGACTGTCCCTAGTGTACAGAGGATACTCTTTCCATTAGTACCCTTAATGAAAGCCCTTTGTTTGTTTTATACAACATTTTTCCATTGTGTGTGTTAGCATTAAAATACTTTTCTTTTTAAAAACAAATTTACTGACTGGACCTTGAGTTATCAATTGTTACCTGATTTATTTTAAGTTCTGAGCCTCTATCTCCACACTACCTTCTTGAGTATGCCTTAGACTGCTTTGTGTTCCGTGTTCCGTTTTGGGGTCAATATTAAGGTTAAGCCCCAGCACACCAGTAATAAAAGTATCTGATTATTACAGTACGAGCCCAGTAACCCCTGCCTGCCCTGGGACTCCTGATACAAATCCAATTCATTTTGCTGTTTTTCCTTTTCACCCATCACATTTTGTTTCATTTATAGTGAGAAACACCTGCTCCCTCATGTATCCCCTCTTGAACTTATTGTATCCCTTTTTTTATATGAATAGTTATCACTTTATCCCACACTCCTTTAAGTTAAACCCTTCCTTTACCACTACCCTTATTTATTTTAAACAAAATGTTATTATTTTCATATACAAATATCAAAAAACCTTTGTTGCCAGGACTTCAGAAACAGAGAATGGGCTATGCACTGTGGTAGTACAGGACATCAGAAACAGACCACGGTCTATGCATACTAGTACAGAGAAAAACAGGTTAAAAATGTCGACATATCTTTAAAACTTGTACAACCCAAATGCATACCCATTAAAACAAGTCACTAACAAACAACTGCACCCAATACCCCCACCTATAGTTACCCCAAACCAAGCTGACAGAATTTTGGTTCCCCTCCCACTCAAAGCCTCTCCACTAAAATCAGTTACTTCCACCTTCTGAAGGTTCCTGCAAAACCCGGGAGCCGTCAGATCTACCGCTACCCTTTACACTTTTTAATTATCTATACACTTTTTAATTATACTCTTCCCATACCTTTCTCGTTAAATGTTTCTACCATACTTTTTTGCCATTTCTATTTAATTACCCTTATATGTTTGTATCCTGAGGAAAGTAAACTGAGGAAAACACACTTTACCACGGGAGAGAGTGCACCAAGACCGTGAGACAAGGTGAGCTGTTAGTGGCTGTACCGAGGTTTACTGCAGTCCCTGGCACTGACCTCTGGGATGATGCTAAGAGATGCTTCTTCATCCTGGCTTTGATTAATTTAGCATCCTGCCCCTTGAGTCACTGCATTACTAAGCTAAATATACCTTCCTTGGTCAGCTTGTCTCCGCGCTGCTCAGGCTCACATGCTCCATGGGATTTGAACAAGTAGTCTACCATACTAAGTTCTCTTTTTACTCTGCTACAGTTAATCAGACCCAATAAAATTGACTCTTTCCTCCAGCTGTATCACAATTTGAGATTGTGCAAAATCATTAAAGGGCATACTTACTAATGTTTCACGCAAATATACATATACAAACAGTGGATGTGCTGATAGAACTGATCAGTATATCATGTTTCGACACTTTTTTTTCTCCAAAACTCATTACTTTATAGGGGTGCTCCCATGATGCTGAAATGCCCACCCACCTTAGGTATAAGTCTGCTAGAACTGCAAAAGAGCAGTCTAGACCACAATATCCAGCCAATGCACCAGAGCAGACCAAACCAATGTTGCTTTTATCCTCAATTAATATTGTTAACAAGAAAAGGACATCCAATTGTTACGATTTCATTTGACAAATTTCCTAGTAATAGTCCACAATGACTGATGTTTCTGGTCACTCTTTTTATTCCACTTGGAAAAAAGAAGACAGCAGCCGACGCGCATTTCATCCTCCTGGACTTTCTCAAGGCTTATTTCTTAAATATTAAGATGGCAGTCTTGTTCGAAAAAATTCTTCAATAGTCGAGATTTGGAAAATCTAATGAGAGGTTGTTTTGTCTACCTCCCTTGAGTCTATACATAGAGACGATAGCAAGCAGCACTTTAGGTCTGTGTAGATCACACGTCGTTACTTTTGAGAATATTCGTCCTTTGTTTCCTGAGGAGCATGAAGTGTCCATGCACCGCCCCTCTCCATACGGGAGACGCTCTCACCTTGATAAGTGAATTGGCGCAATCGTAACCGCAATCAGATTGTAACCCAAAGCCTTAGGAAAACCGCAAGCAAAGTTGCCATGCTGCGTTGTGTGAAATGGAGAGAATAAAAATGTGCAGTATCTACTAAGATATGGCACACTTCTGCTTCCGCCTAGCACTGGTGCACTGTGTGCTGCCTAGGGCCCACTCATGCACCCTTGCGACAACCTGCAAGGGTGCCTGCATTACAGCTAGGATTGTTTTTGTGCAAATACAGTCCTAAAAGGCATATATTTTATGTATGCCGCATGTGGAAAGCAGAAATCACAAGGCGAAATAAACATATTTACACCATTGTCGAGGTGGCATACCATTTTGGCACAATCTCAGGTTTACCAGTTCCATGCTGCATCCAAGGAATGCCTACCGCTAATGATATGTAATGCAACGCAGCACAACCCACCGTGTTGCTTTACATTTCTTTACAAAGCCAAGCAAGGCACCACATAACACCCCTTGTGTGGCCTTGGAAATCGTACTGAAGCCTTTGTGTTGTCCTTGCGTTGCCTTGTGCTATGCAAAGGGTTAGTAAATCTGGACCTAAATCTCAAGCTGGAATCTGGTTGGTGACTTAACTCTCCTAGCTGACGTCCGGTGCAATCTACTGGTCAGGGATTTGATTTTCAGCACAGCCAAGTCAACCTTCCCCCGATGTGAAGTTTTTAAATTTAGCAACAATAAACTGGGTAATCCTAACACCTGTTAATTTGCACTACTAAAAATGGCAGCTGTGCAATAAAAAAAATAAAAAATAAAGCTATTTATTTTTATAATTTTTTCACTCCCAATGTGGCTGCATTTCTACCAGTAAAATGCAGGACTTAAGTGCCATGTTGACCGTGTTTTTTTTTATTTGGGTCTTTGTTAAACTGCAAAGATTTCCATTTTTTTATGTACGTGCATTTAACAAATGCTATCACATTTTGCCCGTTGCACGACATGTCTTTTTTTTTTTTTAAGTACTTTCCTTTGTTGCAGTGTGGAAAAGTGAGAAAGCATCCACATGTAATCCTCTTCCAATTCTTCGCATCACATCATGCATGCAGCAGCAAAATGTATGTGTTTCTTTACTATTTATGCACTTACGAGTTTCACGTTACTATATAGGAGTGTAAAAAAAGGAGTGGCCATAAGGGAGTCACCAGGGCCAATCAATGTGAATGCCTGCATCAAGTTATCCACCAAAGGTCTGAGTGGCATACGGTCCTCTGGAGTTCCGCAAGGTTCATTCTTGAGACTCACATTATCCAACGTACATGCAGAGACGTTTTAAGGCAAGTGCAAAGTGGGCCCTGGCCCAGGGCCCCAGCTTTCATTGGCCCTCCTGATAGAGCCCGGTCTGTTCTGCAGAGTCTTGCCCTGATGACCTTGAAAAGTTCTTAAACAGATTGTTTTAATTACGGTTTCCTTTCATTTATGTTTAACGTGGGTGATGTGGAGAGTCGATTACAGACATTTTGCAGAGAAATGTTCTGTTTATGTTTCATGCAACATCCATAAAAAAGTTTTATTATATTAAATAAGAGAAATGGGAGAGTGTCACAGAGATTATTTTCAGTAATATTAGTGAGCTGCTTCTGTGTTACAATTTTGGAAAACACCTCTCTAGCCCTGAATATTACATGTAAACATATTTAGGATTAGAGTCAGTGCGCCTGTCAGTGTACTGGCTAAAGAGGGCATGAAATAGCTGAAACTGGATTATAAATTAAAAGCTGTTCCAGAAAGGGCCCACCAAAATATGTTTCTCCCAGGGCCCCCAAAATCCTTAAAATGTCCCTGTGTAGAGGTGGCTACGCTCACGGGGTTGATTAAGGAGTGTCATCTTTCTAGCTTGTGTTATGCAAATGATGCTCAAATACTTTTTAGGCTGAATGGCAAAAACTAGGTGGCTTGTGCAGACTTCCATTCTGGTGGCAGCCTGGATGGCAAAGAATTGTCAGAAGCTGAATTCAGAAAAAAACTCTGGCGATGCTGATTGGCGGTTCTCTGCATGTATGGCCCTAGAGTTCGAAGCTGGACTCCCTAAACACCTACCTAGGGCTTGTGAAGAATGTTGCAAATCTGAGGATGGGTTTTAATGCAAAACAGAGGTAACCAAGGTCACCTCATCCTGTTTTTATGATCTAAAGACTCTTCGTAAGATTTTCTCCTAACTACTGGATAATGCTCATTACCTCATTTGCACATTGTGAAAGGTTCTAGGCAGGATTATGCAAATGTCCTGTGATTAGGCCTTCAGGCTAATACAATTCAGCATCTGCAGCTGCTTCAGAATGCTGCAGCTCAGCTCTCCCTTAAAACCCCTAGACAAGAGCCCATTTCACTACATTTGTCTGTGCTTCACTGGTTCTCTTTATATAAATGAATTCTTTTTAAGAGTTTGTTCATCTATTTTAAGTCATGTCTCTGGCCCACTGTTTACCCGCCAGCTGTTTTCGTGGTATATCCTCAAAACGGCTTTAAAATATTGCTCTTTTCTTTCTCCGGTCTAGATCTAGAACACCAGGAAAGCTCTTCATGGTGCCAGATCCTTAGGGGCAGATTTATGAGCCCCTTGCGCCACTTTTGCGTCACTTTTAACATAGGAAAAGTGACGCAAAAGTGGCGCAAGGGGCTCATAAATCTGCCCCTTAGTTTTTTGGTAGCAAATACATCTGTGCTTACTTTGTGAAAATCGAAGTGCCAGGATCCTCATCAGGAGGTCATATTGTCTGCACTGTTCATTGCCGCGGTCAGCGCTGGCAACTATAGCAACAACAAATCTACTAACCGTTCCACTCCTATAGTTGTGACATGTCTGACTATTCCAGACACCCAAAGCTATAAGAATAACTAGATCAGCAAGTATTAATCATTTTTAACCACTTGCGTGCCCATGACGGAACCACTCCGTCATGAGCCACGGGCGGCGTGTGCTCATGACTGAGTGGTTCCGTCATGCTGCGGCCGCTCCGCCCATGCGTCGCTGATTCCCCGCCTTTGCGGGCGAATTAACGAGTGGGCGGAGTCGTGACGGAACCACTCCGTCATGAGCACAGCTCGCCCGTGACTCATGACGGCGTGGTTCCGTCACGAGCATGGCGGTGCCGCGCTCACCCCGCACCCCCCCAGCGCAGCGGCAAAATTCGCGCCGCTGCCAAGGGGTTAAAGCATATTGAATTAATAAACAAATTTTGTTGTGCTCGTCTCTGAATTCGACAAACAGTCCATCATGTGTCAAACTCTCATCAAGTGTCAGTGTTGACAATTAAGTGCTGGTGCTGAGCACCGAAAAACTATCTGCGTAAATTAAGCACTGAAAGAGAAGGAACCAATTACGTTTTTAAACGAGACATATTTCACACTTTCTGATCTTCAGGATACAACTGACACACACATATATTAGGTTTACTTTTTGCAAGTATGTAGGACAGAAGATCACCTACTTAACACTGCTGGACAGGCCGTACTAGCCACCATCACGGCCGGACTGGGAACCGAAACCGGCCTGGGCAAACAGTTCGGTCGGCACCAGGGGTGGGTGGGGGTGCTTGTTGAAAGCACCGCTCCCTTCTCACCATTGCCAATTTTGTTACAGGGGTCGATATTGCCACCCCCGGTAACAAAAACATCCCCCAGGGGTCCAAAACCAGCCCCAACGGGGAAACAAACGGTGCCTGCTGTGGCCTGTCTGGCCCTGGCCACCATCACAAAAATGTTCAAGCTCATGCAGTACAGGCAAATTGTACATTGCATGACTTGTAGTTAGATCGCACCAGTTAGGGAAACTAGTTTGGCAGGAGTATGGTACATTGTAGGTTGTAGGTCCAAACTATTGTCCAAAAAATTAAATAGAGAACTTAAAAATAAAAATTCCGAAGAAGTGGAACATCTTTAATTTGGAGCGTGTTTATAAACAATGCTGTGTGTAAGGAAGGTTCAGGAATTGGTGTTGCCAGCCTATGAAATGGCTACCAGGCATGTGACTGTTGCCATGGCTTGTTGTAGCCAAGATCAGTTTGCGTTCTACCGATTGCTCATAGCACCTAAGTCCATACCTGACTAGACTTAATAGCACGAAGAATGCATGAGGGGACGATCATGTTAGAAACAGGCTGACCGTAAATAAGTACTCTAGAATCTTTGCTGCCCTTTTAGGTCATTCTAGACCAGGCTTCTTCAACGTGTCGCTTGTGAGCTACTGGTAGCTCTCCAGCAACCTGTAAGTAGGTCTCCTCTGTGCAGGCAACCATACGAAATTAGAAGCTTTCACTTGATTGAATAATATACCTGTACCAAAATTGAGAGTGTATATTTTAGCCAAAAATATTTTATTATCAGAACTCATAAACTGGTGTTTGGAGAAAAATGGCTGACTTTCCAATATATATATATATGAGTGATAAATCATGTGGCATTAGGGAGTCTTTCTGCAATTATCACCTTGATACCAGAGGCCCTGGTGCTATCGCTATTATGTATTATTTTGCCCATGTAGAAGCACACAATACTGGCATAGCCTTTCTTACATTACGGTTGGCAAACACACATGATGAACTGAGGCGATGACTGCTGGTAGTAATCTTGCATATGGTGATGATTAATGTAATTTTGTCATATGTGGTCACTTTTACAACACTAATAATAATAGTAGCGCTCAATGAGTTTCATTTAACATAAGTAGCTCTTATTACAGAGAGGGTTGGAGACCCCTGTTCTAGACCATAGCATTGCGCATGTGATGGCGATTTTAGAATTTCATCTCATTTAATGGGCGTGAATGCTTTGTTGAACCCTAATAAAGTGTCACTCTAAACCGCAAAAGGTATTGAAGTGTCACATATTTGGAACAATAAAAACATGGAATTGTCACACGTAAACAAACTGAAAACTTGGTAGCCATGTCTATGATACAAAAACATCTGCTACTGTGGCAGATGCATTTTCATTACTATAAATACAGAGCTGTGCTCTGGATTCTACTTTGCTTATAAGCAACTAACCCCCAAACCGGCCATTTGTTCTTAAAAAGCATAAGGGAAAGGATCTTGACACACAGAGAATTTTTCTCCCTGCCCACCAGGGAAGTTACACATTTTTCTTCCAGGGTCCTCCAGGTGTTGTATGGCGGTCCTGACTGGGAAAAATGAGTGACCGCAGCCCCGCTCTCAGTGGGGAAGGGCAACCGCACTGTGACCTGAAGACCCAGTTAAGGATGGGCAGCCAGGGGCAGTTGAAGTTGGGCAGAGGAAGTGAAAGCTCTCTTATGGAGTGCTTGACGACCAGGGCTTCGGTGTGCTGTCCCCCTGCTAAACTGTAAATAAGCTTTAACCTCTTCAGCGCTGCGCGGATTCCCGCGCGGTGCTGAAAGTTCTGAGCGTGGGCGGGGCCATGACGGAACGGTTCCGTCATAAGCACAGCCCAACCGACGTGCATGACGGAACCGTTCCGTCATCGGCGTCGAAGAGGTTAAAGTGGTTTGACCCATGCACAAGGCCTTCTGGAGAAAGTATCCAATGTTGCTTTGAAAGCTGCCCCAACATGCACTAAAAAGGACCCTATGTTCCCCAGCAAACTTTCAGGTGGCAAAAGAATGAAGTTAAACTCAGAACCCCACCCCCCAAATACAATATCCAAGACCCATCTAAGATTCCACCCGAAAACCTTGCACTTGAGAAGACTCTGAAAAATATGTCTGTCTAAACTGATATATATGTCACGTACCATGCAACCCAGTGATCTAGTAATGTGAGATCAAGCCACAACAAAAAGGTATTTATTCTGCTCTTCCTTTCTTACCCCTCCCCTCCCCGTGCCCCCAATTGCCCCACTTCATTTATCTTCTGGATCCAAGCACAGGTTTGGTGGTTCTCAATGCAACATTCTCCTATTGATTTGCCACCTTGGATTACAGTTGCTACTCAGGGCTCTGTATACCTGACCTGAATGGAGCCACAGGCCCAACGTGTAAGTCCAATTATTACAGAATGCTCTGAAGTGGTTACAAGCCGACGTTTGTGGAATTACAGAAAATAACTGAAGAACTTTTAAAAAATAACATCCAATTAGGATTTGATGGAGGCATAAATAGAAAATGTCTCCATTCCGTGGCTCACAGTGATGGTTTGATAAGCCACACTACAGCACAAAGTTTAATGCTGTGAAACCTGCAACACACTTTTGAAGTCTGCGTGTGTGATGTGACCATGTGAAATGAGCTTGATTATTAGCGCAAGAACCAGTACTTAATTTGAGCCGGTGCTCGGTTCCGGCACTTAATTACTTTCCGGTGCTCTTCATCGGCCCTTAACTATCATCACCACACTTATGACACTCTGCCACATGGTGGCGCTGCTCATCTAATTTAGAGATGAGCAGAACATTGTTCGTTTATGAACACAAAATACATTAAAAAATACGAATTCCTGCCTCCCCAGTCATTTCTTTAGCTCCGGGGACCAGGAATAATCTGAACTGTCATACTTGAAGGTGAAAGAGCTGGTTAGCAGTTGTTTTGGTACCGTTATTGCCAGTGATGACAGGCAATCGGTGGTGCAAGGTGTAGTGGCCTCCTGGTTAGAGCCCTGGCACTTATTATTTTACGAATTAAGCACTGGCTAGAACCAAAGTGCTAAGTTTATTTATCTGATAGAGACATCTAGCTGCAGATTCCTTACTTTAGTATCTTCCCCAGGTGCAAGACTGGATCTGAAAACCTTTTCCCCACAGCACGTCCGCACGCCGGTAGTAATGGATGAAGGAGGGCATCCTTCATGCACAAACATGCAAAGTTACAGCCTAGGTACTGGCACCTTACAGTTCTCTCACATACATTGAATAGGTGCACTGTGCACTTTGGAACACAAGCTTCCCTCTTACACAGAATAGTTGCAGAGGTAGTCTGTGCTTCCTTCACCAGTGCACACTTCTTAGAATATACTTCTCTGACACAGAGGGTTCAACACAGACAGTAGTTGTAGAAGACTCCCTAATGGGCCCTACTTTAACAGTAGTGGTAAACATCAATGCAAGGACAGACAGAACTGCTACATCATAGTTAATTGTACTGCAAGCTTCCCTCACACACATACCGCAAGAGCATGAAGACAAATTATTACGTGTTATCTACTGTGTAATTCTGTCCATAGTACTTGAAAGACACCTTCACATTACTATGGACTTGCACAGTTATGAAGTTCTTTTTTAAAGCTTTACAACGGTCTATTAAAGTTATGAAGCTTTCGGGAAAAGTAAAAGGTGGGAACATCACAAAAGTAATTCAGCATAAAAAAAACTCTGCACACCTCAACAGATGACTCCCTCAATATGCTTTGGAGACAGGGTTGTACTGGGACGGAAAATAGGACTGGGCACCAAAATAAAAGTGACCCCCATTAGTGAATTAGATAGCTAAACATTTTGCCTGTGTATGAAAATTGCAGCAGTTGTGAACCTGTAAAGACCTGCTGTATAAATGATTTTTTCCAGTTATGGGAGACTGCGTGGATTTGAGCTTGCTACAATCAATTTTTGTTTTCATATCAGGAACATTAACAGTAAAACCAGCCCAACAAACCATAAAAAAGGGCCACAAACAGCTAAAAGATCAGCCCACACATTGACCTATCAGATCAGCTCGCCGGGCACTGCCTGATTGTTCTGTATGGCAGTCGACCTGGCTGAGAGGTCAGAACAGATCCATGCCTTGGCTCTCAGCTTGTGGTGCCTACTAGGGTTCCTTAGTAGTAAGAAAAGTTATCCAATGTGAACTGCGCTAAAATCGACGTCTTCTTTCACACAGTTCAACAAACACACCCTTTGTAATAATGATTGTATACCACTACAAACCAGAGTTAGGTCTGCACAAGAAGTAATGGGACAGAAATCCTTACAACTCTTTTTAGTCCTTTCAGCAATCTCATCAAGATTACATGTGCATATATATTGTGCATAGTCACAGAGCAGATCACGTGCCTTCATGGTAAATTATGGAGTGCAAGAGAGAGAGAGTTTTATCTCTGGTCCATCCTTGTGTATCCATTTGTTCATTTTGGATTTATGTCTGTTCTTCCATTTCCAGAGCACTGTGGATAAGCTGATCAAGAAGACGAACCTGGCTCTAGTGATCGGCACCCATTCCTGGCGGGAGCAGTTCATGGAGGCCATCACAGTCAGTGCAGGTGAGTCAACGACTATCGCCCATTCCAGGAGACTTCAATTTAGTGGACACAGGAGGTGCACACTGGAGAAGTAGAAAGGTAGACATATCTGACGGAAGTTGGCCTGGTGTGGTGGTTTTTATTAGGTCTCGCCTGACCCCGCGCATGCGCTGGTCTGGCGAGACTTATTGAGTGGGCTCCAAAAAGTGCTACCAGGCCAGCATAGAGCTACAGTGCATGTGCGTGGGCGCGAGCACCGCTTTTACCGCGATTACTTTCACTTTCGCTTTGATGTTTGATAGCGATCACTTTCGCGGGCGCACGGCCGCTTGGCATAGCCAACAGGTTTCGCTTTTGGGACCTTATAAGTATTTAGTTATGCAACTGTTGCATGGCTAAACACTTATAAGGTCCCAAAGGCGAGACCTATTGGCTATGCCAATGCTTGTTCAGGGATGGTACCAAGTCCTGTTTTAGCAACCACTTTTTTCAGGCTGATAATCTCATTTTCATGTTGGTCACGTGTATTCATCGCCAAAGAAATAAGCAAAGTGCCATCTCCAGTTTTTTACGTGTACGCGTTCCCACTCTTAAATCCCCTTCCACTCATAGACAAACAGGTAAGTATTGCTTCAGATATATGGTTGATTTCATGGTACACCACAAATATGGCCTTGGGGCTTTCTGCAGTATTTTTAAGCATCTGTGTGAGATAAGGAGTTAAAGGCTGCAGAGACAGTTGTCATAGCAACATTGTCAGGAAGAGAGAAGTTTCTTTTAAGCGGATGTCTGTGCTGACAATATGGTATATCAGTGAACTATGGAGAGGCTGACCATACTCTAAAATCTAAAAGTCCACATTTTCTATCTTGGTGGAAGGGACGGTGCAAGGCATGGGGGCAGGTAGGTCAGGAAGAGGAGTTTCAGAGGTTGCTGCAGTGGTAATCCATCAGAATCTCCATTAAACGCCATGGGCTGGCTAATATGCATCGAAAGTTGAAAAACTTCGAGGCATAAGGAGAAAGTCTTAGCAAAGGAATGAGGGCTGTTACCGTGCATCATCTGTCTCGGCATAGAAGGTCAAACAAAATAATCTGATCAAACACCAAAGTGTGAAGAAAGGTGGAGACAGGGAAGATCCTTGTGAAAAAATCACAGAAGGACCCCTTGGGCCTGGGTGTTTGAGAAGGAATGGAGGGCCTTTTGAATTCTACTGAAGATCATAGAAGAGATTCAGGAGAACCCTACAGCGAAGGCCCTACAGCCCTAGGTTTACATGAACTATAGGATGTCAGCCAATGTTAGCATGATGCTAGGTTGCATGAAGGCACCAACATTGAGCTTGACAATGATTATTCAGCGGCCATGAGTTCCACAGATGAGGCCCCATTATGTCCCTCCGGTTGGGTCAGTCACCTGTCTGGTGGTCATTTAATGGTCTGTGAGCCCTGAAGAATGTTGCAGTTCATGGGTGACTATGTGTTCTGATTATTGGACGGGGTCTGGCAGCTTGGAGAGATTGCATTATTTCTCAGTAGGGGACGGTGAGTGACAGTTTGCTCCAGTTGCTTGAGTTAAAGGAGCCCCAACGACTGTGGCGCACACAGACACTATAAGGCAGTATAAGAAAAACACAGAGGGGCATATTTACAAGGGGCTATCGCCACCAGAACATCACTTGTCGTGACGTTCTGGTGGCGATATCCCTGTCTCCTTATTTACAAAACAGCGTCAAGCCACTTAACGTGGCTTAATGCCGCCTTGTAAATAAGGTGCCTTTTCACGCTTCACTTAGCATGAAAGGGGTATGCAATGGGTGCTGCAGTGGGCGTCCCGCAACAACACCCATTGCTTTTTGGCGCTGCCCCATATTTACAAGGATGGGGCAGCACCAAAAATCTAAGGCCAAGTAAAACCTTGTCTAAGGATGGTGATACAAGAAAAAATTATTAATTTCTCTTCATATTTTGCTCTTTCTGTGTGTGCTGCATTCTGCAGCCCCCGTAGGAACAGCAAATATTCTTTAAAGATTGTTTATGTGCAAGAAGGTGTCCCTTCCTGCACATAAACAATCACCCCTGCAGCGCAGGTACCCTTGCAACATGGCGCAAGGGTGCCTGCGCTGGCACTAGGCAGCTGTTTGAGCGCCAGCACTAGGGGAAACACTGGGGTGTGCCGTATGTTTGTAAATAAGGCGCATTAATGCATTTAAAAAATGTTGGAGCATGCTGTTACCAATTTTGGAATAACAGCACGTTCGGACATTTTATTGTAAATACCCCCTAGGTTCTTTGAGGGATTAAGAAACGTATGGTGTTGTGAGAGTGGGATGAAGAGAAGGAGAGAAGCTGCCTGAAGCTGGAAAGATAACGGAGGAAAGGGTGTTTTGGACCGAGGATACGAATGCATTATCTCTGTGGATAGAAGCAATCTTGTCAGATATAAGATTGGTAAGCTCCTTGCAGAAGGAGAAGACTTGTGAATGGGCCCTGGAGATGAAATGGTTCATTAAGGGCTCTGAAGTGTTCTTTAGATGTGCTGTTCAGAGGAGTTCATTAGATTACAGTTTTAGATGATAGAAAGTTACATACTTCTGTCTTCATCCACAGAGTCACACGTCTTAAGTCTTACCAAGCGTAAAAGCTCCTCAAAGAACTGAGCGGTTTGTCCTACTTTCTTTTCTTACATCATTTTCCCTCAAGAGTACAATATGGTGACATCGCTGCTGGAGCTCCCTCGAGCTAATTTTAGAGGGTTTGTTTGCCAGCTGCCAGGTCCTCCCTGTTGCTTTTTTGGGTCTTTCTGTCATTAAGTCACGGTTTACGCAGCTGCAGCGCACAAACTATTTTGAGCCTTTTCACCTCACTAGGGTTTTCCTTTGCCTGCATTTTTTTCTCTGCAGGATTACCATCCGGACTCACAAGGTGTAAGGAAATAGCTAATTTGTCTTTTAGGCGCTACAATCTCTGTCATGACTATCTGTGTGTAGTGGCGGCCCTCATAAACAAAGGGTAGTGAGCGGGTGTGGTCTCGCGGTGGGTGTCCCCCGGGAGAGGGGGGAGGCAGATACAATATTAAAAATTAAAAATAGGCGTACCTTTTTCCGCCGGCCGCCTCCAGCGTCGCGTCTCGTCATGCCATGCTGCCTCTCCGCTTCTTCCTGGGTGCCTGCAGCCCCTGGGACAGACTCCCTGTCCAGTCCCTGCACTGCAGAGCAGCCCGGGGATTGGTCTGAGCAGGCAGGAAAGACGCCCTGCTCAGACCAGGGAGTCTGTGGGGTTTGCATTGAGCAGCCGGGCTGGAGAAAACCTCCGTGTGCATGTGTGTTTTGGTTGACCTGAGACGGCCGGCCAAACACACATGAGCACTTAGGGAGTGGACTGCGCTAGCACTTCTCCTCCCCACTCCCATGCCTCCGCCTCGCCCCTCCCAACACCGCTGGCTAAGAGCCGGCAAATGTAAAATAAAACGATGCAAGAACATTGTTTTATTTTACATTTGCTGCCTCTGAGCCAGGCAGTGGGCGACGCTCCTCCACCATGGTAGAGGAGCTACCACTGTCTCTGTGACACTAATGGCGACTCCAAATTTCTTTCTCAGTTCATATTTCCTATATTTCAAATTTGACTAACAGTCTTCATGAAAAATCAGGCGAAGCAGCACGTACGTTATTTTAGCAATCAGGTGATAGATTACTCTTTTTCAGGATTTGAAAGGTCTCCTAGCGCCAAGAAGAGAAGCACTGCGCCTTCTTACTTCTAGATGCTGAGTCTACTCCATTGGTTGCCAGGTCCTTCCATTCATGCTGTGGGGATGTGGCTCGCCCACTGGTAGAGACAACTTGAAGGTTTGTACTGAATGTGGGATTTTACTCGGTTCTGAAGAAAGAAAAATAGCTGACTTTGCCACGTATGCCTTTGCACTGGTAGTTCTTCCCCTGAGATGGAGTCCTTTGGTGTTCTAGCCTATGCAGGGGCAACTCCTCAGTTAAGGCGCAGGAGCGTTGGCCCACTGCTGCAAAGCATGTGCAAACGAAAAACAAAATGATAATAACGGAACGTTATTATCATATTATTTTTAGTATTGTCGTTGTACTACAACCAGCCAGGTTGTTAGGGCGGGGAGGGGGTGGGCTCCCCTGACGTTGAGGGAGGAGTATTGGTGGCAACACCTTAAGTGCGCATGATGGTTTGGCCGGCCGTCTCGGGCCAGCCAAACTGTCATGCGCACTTTGCATGTTTCCCACAGGCCGTATTTTAGTGACCTGGGTTAAAGAACATGCACAGCCTACCAGCCCCTCTCTGAGCACTGAACCACGGCACTCAGACCAATTACAACACTGCTGTAAGGCAGCGTTGTGATTGGTCAGGGGATTCTGGGAGGTTGTGTGCTTCCTGGTTCCTGCTGGAGGACAGACAGCGGCTGGCGACTGTGACCCCAGGTAAGTTTTCCTTTCTTTTTCTTTCCTAACCCCCCCACTTTCTCTCGCCTCCCCTCCTCTATTCCCTACCAGCCGCCACTGAGCCAATGTTTATGGTACCCTCTACTCTGTATAGGATATTCTGGGCAGTTGCATTATCCTGTGGGACCTCGTTGCCCTGTATATTGAGATTCCCTTCTTCAGTGAGTGACAGTACTCATTCTGCAGGGCTTCAAGTTGGCCCTTCGCAGAGTTAAGAATCATTTGGGATTCGGGTTATTCAGCATCCATCAACTCAAGCACATATTTTTTCATCACTCTCAAAACTACTACAGATCCTGCCATTGTTTAGACCTTACCGTGATCAGAACATTAATTTTCAAACTGTAACTTTCACTGCAGCCAGAAAGCCCACACCAACCCATGTGGATGTAGCCTGCATCAGTCATTCTGTCTGTAATAATTCTGGTTGCAGGTGGCCCAGGAACCAGGGCGTAGCTATTAATGGTGCAGCAGGTGCAGTGGCACAGGGGCACAGAGGGCTGAGGGGGCCCATTGAAACCTAGTAATCATAGGGCCCAATTCACAAAAGGTAAAATTAAACGAAACTTTCTGAATACCAAAAGTTGAACTTCATGACTTTTGGTATTCACAAAGGGCATTTACGAGTAGTAAATGCCTTTTTGTGAATACCGAAAGTCGTAAAGTTAGACTTTCATCTCATTTTACCTTTGTGAATTGGGCCCATAGTGTTTTACTGTCCAACCTGAAGTGGAGGGGTCAATAGCCCTTGCTTGCTCTAGAGCCCATGGCATCTTTGCTACGGCACTGCATAGAAAAGTCATGTGGTCGGCAGTCCGAATGACTACTTCACTTTAAGGAATCAGGTCATAGGTATGCCAGTATAAGCCATTCTCGACAGACAAACAGACACACACACTCGCACAGACCTCGCCCCCTTCCATTACAAGATTAATAAAACCACTGTGGGTGCCCTAGTGACGATTTTCTGCAGTGTGGGTCTTGGTGTCAGAATTTGATGGAACAACTTGGTGAAGGTTCTGCTGTTTTTGTATTCTAGTGCACTGGATACAAACGTGCATACTCCTAGTATCATCTTGTTCAGCTCCACACCTTCTCCATATGTGTCTCTACCTATATGCAAACTGAAAAATATGGTTTTATGTCGTGAATTCAAAATAGGGTTACACAACTAGCCAAAGTAAGGCCTACCCCTGGCTCATTTGAGCCCTGAGCCAAGAACTAAATTAGTGAGACAGTATGCACAGAGACCTTTCCTGATAGCTTGCTAAGTTTGCTGTACCCTCGGGAGTAACCAAGCTATCCCCCTTTCCAGCGTAGCTGGTGTGGTAGAGGTAGAGACTCCACTAAAACCCTCTGAAACTGCTCAGTGCCATGGAGGCAGACACTGGGACTTCATGGCCCTATCCTGGAGCCATGAAAATATTATCTCCCAGGTCATAGCCACTGTCCCTCCCACTCCTCTCCCTTCCTTTCAGCCACTATATATACAATGTGAATACCTTATTAAGATTCAAATATGAGGTCTATCTCACAGTTCTGTATTTCTGTATTTTAGGACGGGCACCACCCTGACATGGTGAACACGCCCCGGTGGACCCCTAGTAAACTCTGGAACTAGTGGCTAGGATCATGGCCTTAACCCATGATGGCAGTGGCCCTAGAATACCCTAGTCAAAAAAGGAGAGGGGGGACCAGGAGCTGGTTATGGTCCAATGTCCGTGCTCCACTCGTAACGATTAAATCAATAAGGACATTGTTCCCTGTTGGCGGCGAAACAAAAATGTCGATCACCTGCTCAACAAAGGTGGAAATGGAGGGAAGAGTGTAAAAAGAGGAGGGGGAAAGAAGGGGGGGGGGAAGGAGAGGGGAATAGAGGGGGGATGAAAAGAGGCAAAGAGAATTTCCCCAGTCTCAAGGATCCACTCCTGAAGGGGAGGACTCTATGAAGCCTCTCGTAAGCCCTCACACACCCCGAGGGATGTCTTGCTTCATCATTGGGCTAGTTGTTGCTCCTCGTCGGGCCGGCGCTGCAATGCCCGACGGTCCCCCGAAGGGTCTCTCTATCGGAGGTCTTTTAAAGAGAAAAGCCGTTAGGTGAATGCGGGTATGTGGGCAAAAAAGCAGTGAGGTGGATCCGAGAGGTAAGTGGTTGGGTGCGTGCAGGGTGTGTGGATTAAAAATGCCTAGGGGTGTCCAAAAAAGTGGATTTTTAATAATATGGAGCCTCTGGCAGACTAAAAAGACCAGAAGGTCACGGGGTCACTAATCAGCGTAAGGTGCTGGTGTGACTTTAATAAAAGGTCATTAAAGTCACACCAGCACCTTACGCTGATTAGTGACCCCGTGACCTTCTGGTCTTTTTAGTCTGCCAGAGGCTCCATATTATTAAAAATCCACTTTTTTGGACACCCCTAGGCATTTTTAATCCAGCAACAACTAGCCCAATGATGAAGCAAGACATCCCTCGGGGTGTGTGAGGGCTTACGAGAGGCTTCATAGAGTCCTCCCCTTCAGGAGTGGATCCTTGAGACTGGGGAAATTCTCTTTGCCTCTTTTCATCCCCCCTCTATTCCCCTCTCCTTCCCCCCCCTTCTTTCCCCCTCCTCTTTTTACACTCTTCCCTCCATTTCCACCTTTGTTGAGCAGGTGATCGACATTTTTGTTTCGCCGCCAACAGGGAACAATGTCCTTATTGATTTAATCCCTAGAATACCCTAACCACCACCCTGCTGGTCTCTCTGTGTCCTTGAGCAGCACACAGGAAGCTCTGTGCAACAATCCCCAAAACGCTGCACCAACTGGTAGTGATGAGAATGGGCATCCGTCCACCCCATCAGTTGAGCAGGAGAGGCCATGGTATGCACATCCTAGTTCCCAATTAGAGATGAGGTGCCTCCCCCCACTCATAAAGGGTTGTATGAACTGAGAGGGGGGCAAGGTGCTCCCCCGACCACAGACAAAGTCTCTTTTTTAAGGTTAGGGGCCATCCCTTACATATGGTTCATTCAGATGACGTGGGGTGTTATTGTTAGTCTATCAAAATAGTTCTACGACAACAGACAGTATTGTTGACACTTTAGGCCTGAAGGTACCCAATTGGTTTCCATAATATAAAATATTTTTTGCTTTTAGCTTGTCTTGTACAAAATCAAATGAGACTGACCAAATCAATTCAGCTGTGCATATTCAAAATAGCATTCCCAGGGCTTCAGCAATATAGCCCACATTCAGTAATTCCAAACAGTTTGGATATGTGGATTCCAGCAGTTGAAGCTGTCTTTGTTGTGTCCAGCAGTGATACTGGCTACACTAAGCAGAGTCAAAGTCTTGTCTAATGAGCCCTGATACCTCCAGTTAAAGAAAACAAATAATCTGGATTTTAGGTGAAACCTACCAAAATATCAACTTGCCCTTGAAGTAGACAGATTCCATCGTTTACCAGGTAAGTCTGTCACAGGCAGTTGGATGCAGAACCACTGGCCACAGAAAACCTTAGGTGTCGTCCATCTCTTGCTTGTAGGATGTGGGGGCACTGCTATGGAGGAGAAGGACTCAGAGAAATGAGTCTCAAAGGGGACACTGTAATACGAATTGAGTTGGAACTGAGCAGCGAGGGAGATAGGCATGAGGTATGGAAGGGGTGAAGATCAGTGTTGCCAGCATCTGGGAATGCCTTGCGTGGATAAGCACATTTCCTCAAATATTGTTGAGAAGGTGCAATCTGTTCTTGACAACACAGCCGACGCGTTTCGTCCTTGAAGCGGACTTCTTCAGGGCATGTAATAAGGTGCACGAACTAATCAATTCTATTCTGCATGGATAGACACAGTGCCAGACCAGAAATATCCGTAGAGAAATTCCCCGGTTTCTTATGTATGCTGAGATTATATTTGAGCGTGGTATTCTATAGGATCACCATAAATTTGAAAATAACGGCTGGCGGGCAGCAAGAAAGGTAGCAAGCAAGTGTTTCACTTGCTTGCTACCTTTCTTGCTGCCCGCCAGCCGTTATTTTCGGATCCATCGGGAGCTCGTCACAGCCTTATATTGACTGTGAAGATTGTTATCATTCGTCTCATACAACAAGAAAATACTTGAAAACACTTGAAATGACGTGACTAGGTCATCCTTTTAAAATTTATGGTGATCCTATAGAATACCACGCTCAAATATAATCTCAGTATACATAAGAAACCGGGGAATTTCTCTACGGATATTTGTGGTCTGGCACTGTGTCTATCCATGCAGAATAGAATTGATTAGTTCGTGCACCTTATTACATGCCCTGAAGAAGTCCGCTTCAAGGACGAAACGCGTCGGCTGTGTTGTCAAGAACAGATTGCACTTACAATTTTGTGTTTTAAAATGAGACAACTATTATAAATCTTTTGAATAAAAATGAACTTTTTTGAATAATCTTGACGTGGGGAATGAATTATATTATTGTCCTTCCCGATTTCTCAATGTGTGGTGCACCTGTGCTTATGTTTTGAAATTATTAGGTCCGTTTGGACTTGCATTGTATCAGTGGGTGCGATCCAGTGTGCACACTTACCCCTAGTAACTACATAGGGACATAAATATAGAAGGGATAGCAGCTTAGGTGCTGGTCAATAGAGGGCTCCACTGACTTGGGTGTGTTTCATGCCTTTTTTTGCATATTGTTGAGAAGGTGGTTGTTCACTAGCAACTATCATACAACCCTGTACCCAAGGTTGTCAGACTACAAATTCACCACATCAGCCGAGAATCCTGGCATTTTGTTCAGCTCATTGATAAAGATGGAAGACTTTATCACCAGTATGTCCATTCCCAATTACAATTACCTAACCGGCAAAAAAAAGCTCATTAATTTGGTTCAGTACTACCAAATCACTCCTCAACGCAGTGGTTTTCTCCGTAATTTTTTCTGTACTCCCTAGACAAGTTTCTGAACTTTGCAAACCCAAACCTTATTTAATCTCCACAGGCACAGGCCCTTCTCCTCCTCCCATCACCAAGAAGGATGGCAAAATGCTAAAAACAGCATTACAGGAAGGGTGGTATGCTGTAGGAATGAGTGCATTTTGGGTATGTTGCGTACATTGAGCAGTTAAGCACTTTCATGTTTGTTCTCACTGTTGTCCGTATCTGATAGAGACTTCTAGCCACAGATTTCTTACCTTTAAATTTCCCAGGGGTCAGAATGGATCTGGAAACATTTGCACAAGCAGTACTCCTGTGTACTGTCAGGTGGTTCATTCAGTTCCACGTTGTGTCGTCAGTGTCGGTGGCACTGGATGTGGTGTTGCGGCCACCCACATAGGCACCATCCAGGCGCGTGCACGTCAGTTCTTTTCTTCCGCGCCAGTTAACGCTGACCAGAGAAGAGCCCCCCCCCCTTGTCTCTTTATGACAGACTTTTCTCAACGTTTTGGTGAGGAATTTTTCATTGTGTGTCGAGGGATGACCTGTAGAAAGATAGGGTTTAAGCCGTCTGGGGCCTGTCACCGCGCCATGTTGGTTACTGACCATGTGTGCTTATGGAGTCTCAAGTGTGACCATGACTCAAAGTCACGCTCGCACTGCCAAGCCATGGCACCGAAGGCTTTGAGGGACCGGTCCCTAAAACTTCTTGTGGCCCGGCAGTCAATGCCATCGTGACGACTCCTTGGAGGTCCCGATCGAGTAAGAGAAGGTTGCAGGTCCGCTCCAGTAGCCCCAAGTCCTCTTCGTCACACTCGAGGAAGAGGCACAAGAAGAAGAAGAAGAGGTCTAGGCGTACTTCAACTTTACCTTGTCTATTGAGGATTGACGAGACGAGTGAAGGTGCATTGATGTTCCAGGCACGGTTCGGCAGAGCTGAAGCCAGGTTCGAGTCCATGCCTCCCCCTGTTTCTAGGAGCCAGAGCAATCCCTGCTCAGATAAAAGTGTTTCATGAAGCCGGACACTGAGTATTTGAGCTGGACAACCCCTCTGGTGTGCCTTTGGGTCCCACGGAGTCATAGGAGACCCCATCAGGTTTCGCACCATCGTCTCCGGCCTCGACTCTGGTGGGGTCTCATGGTTTGGATTCCAGATTGTTGCTGGTTGTGCTAATACAACCATCCCCTTGCCGGTCCCGAAGTAGATGGTCTCAGCACTGCCAGTGCCCACCGGCAGTGCCCACCTGTGGAAATTTAGCTTGCAAACTGAACATTATCTGCGCCATCTTGTCTCTCCCCCGCGCGACACACAGGAAAGCGCACGGCAGCCATTTTAGGCACCCTGGTCTCTCCCTGCTCATTGCCGATCGCCAGCGCGTCCCCCTGGCGCTGCGAGCATTCCCCCGCGCGCCGGCCACCCCCGCTCTCTCATACACGGGCCATAAACCCTCTCCTTCTGCGCGACCCTGCCATGGAACCACATCCCACGCCTGACTGACATCCCATACATGGTCATGCATCTCTTTGATAACCCCCTTCCTCTGCGCCCCATTGTCCGAACCGATCCCAGGCCATCACCTAGCCCTTCGGATGCAGTTTATTGCCTCTACTGTAAGGGAAACACCCCACATCAAAGGGATTACAGTAGATCAGGGCCCCCCCACCCCCTGAGACCCGACCGGTCGCACACACCCCCGGGAATTGGCGGAATGTCCAGCTGTGTGATAGCCATCTCCTACTGTGGGTGGGGTGGGGACTTCCACTGTAGATATGTGTGGGAACGAGCTTGAAGTGGGGATTCTGAGGATGTTCTTTCATGTATCAAAGCGATCTCAAAAATGTGCCATGTATGATAAACCTGCAATAAAGTCATAAACCTGTGTATAAGAGGCCAGGCCTCAGAGATGCAGTTAGAGCACCTCGTGACGATACCTCGGTGTCTGATCTGATGTGTTCCACTCTGACGGAATAAAACTTTGTTTCCTGCCTTCCAGTCTCCGGCGCCTGCCTCTTTATTGGTTTAGCATCGAATGGTATAAGAGGCGATTACCGCCGGGCAATACTTGAAAGGTTATCGACTACGACTGCCGCTACCATTTAACAATTGGCGTCCCAAGCGTGGGGCCCATCAGCGACACGTGGATCCAGTGGGAGAGGTCCCGACGATAGAGTGAACGACTGCAACGATCGGGAGAGCTCCTGCCCGATAGACCCTCGTCTGGCAGCCGATCATCCGAACTTCACTGGTTCCGAGCAGACCTCTCTCGAGTGATCTACGGTCCTGACTGGGAACCATCAGGAGTGCCGCGGCAAATACGGAGAGTAGAGGACGATCGGGCGCTGGAGGCGGAAGACGAGAAACTGTCCATGCGGTCCGGGTAAGGTCGTGAAACACGACAAATTGCGAAACGATTGATTGATTGATTGAAAATACTAGTATTGCTTATTGATTGTTCTCTTTGAGATATTCGCTGTCTACAAACGGGGAGGAGTAGAAATACTCTCTCTCTCCCTTTGCAGATAGTGAAGGGTAGGTAACGCCGACTTTTGTCCCCATTGTAACCCGTCGTGCCTATTTTTATCTCCCCACTGATTGATTGTCCAAATATTGATTGTTTTGAAGGATAGTGCTCCTTGAGATATTCTCTGTTTGCAAATAACGTAGAATAGAAATATTCTGTCTAGTCTTTGCAAATAGTGAAGGGTAGGTAACGCAGACTTTTGTCCCCATTGTAACCCGTCGTGCCTATCTCTTTCTCACCATTGATTGATTGATTGTCCGAACACTAGTTGTTCGATATTGGTTCCTTGGAGGTATTCTCTGCTTACAAATAACAAGGAATAGAGATATTCTATCTAGTCTTTGCAAGCAGTGAAAAGATAGGTAGTGCTGACTTTTGTCCCCGTTGTAACCCGTCATGCCTATCTTCTCCCCACTGATTGGTAGTTGGTTCTGCCCGGACCGCTTATTAGAGGTGGACCACCCGGCTCCACTGGAGGGCACCCCTAATAAGGACATGTTCACTAAATATGGACTAGTCGCCGTAGCTTATAGCAAGCTATGGCATAAATATACAAAGAAGGACCCCGAGAGTCAGTGGCCACTGATGGGATCCTTCGACGACCATAAAATAGAAATGCTAGAAATAGCTCTGCGTAGTAATAAAACGACGCCTACTATGCTTGACAGTATCGTCATGTGGCGCAAAGAAGCAACACAACGGAAAAAGAGGGAAGAAGTAAAAGCAGAAAAGGAATTACGAAAGGCAGCTCACCTTGCCGCTAGAAAGTTAGAAGAAGAAATAAAGGAGAGAAGGGAAGCTAAACTAAGACAGGAGCCTGAAACATCAGGCCAGTACCCTGTTAGGACCCCCTCTATGCTCTACCCTGAGTTGTCTTCTAAGCAACGAACGAATGACGAATTGCTATTAGGTCCCCCGATCATTTACATGCCCCCTCCATACGCACCCTCCCAACCGGTAGTGCAACACCCACAACCCCCAAACACAAGCGAAATCAGTACAGGGGCCTCGGTCCTCACGGCCTCCGCGCCGGCCGAGCCTCTTGTACTGAACACAACGTTGGCGATAACGTTGGATGACCCTGAGATGAGAAAGAAAGATTCCACCAGAATGAATCGACTAACAAAGGATGAACGAGCAGGAATCGACAAGATAGTAAGGACACTGGTGGAGCGAAAGGAAAGTGAGGAGTATATAACAGACGTGTATAACTCGTATGCCGACAACCGCAGACGACACTTTGTCGTACGACTTTGTTATCACGCCCTGAATACATATGAGGATAGGTACCACGATAAAGGTCCCGAAGGCTTAGCGGCCCTATATAGGAAGGTAGACATTGGGGAAGAAGGAGAGGGCGATGTGACGGACCTCTTCACTCGTACACTCGAGGTCTACCGGCACCTTAAAGAGCACAGACAGACAACCAAAGCAGAAACCCCCATAGCGACTAAGCCCCAGGCAGGAAGGGCTGATACCATGATGCCCATCAAAGAGGCCGCCCCTACTGGGTCCCCCCACGAGGTCAGGGAACACATGACGACATCAACCACCAAGATGCGAAGGGAAGGGTTGTATATAATTGGGTCTACCAGCCATGGGACCGACAAAACATTTTGACCTTTAGAAAAACCCTACCCGACTTAAGAAAGAACCCGACTGCCTTCTACACTGAACTAGGTACAGCCTTAGGTTCAACAATAATGACCTTAGCAGATATCGACTTGTTCTTCGGGTTATGTCTGCCGGCTGATGTGTGGAAGCAAATCCGGAAAGTTGACCACGCTGAGCCGTTCGGATATACTTGGGTACAACTTGATACCATAGACAACCAGCGAGAACCAGGACAGAAACCCCCGAAAGCCATATTGGAGCTCCCAGACAAGATTGTACAGAAGTTGAAGACTCTAATCCCAGAAAGAAAGGTAGACTGGTCGATAGTAACGGCTTGTCGCTAGAAACCCCAGGAGGATGTGTCAGAATACTTCTCTCGATTCGAGACCGTGTTTTCCGATTATAGTGGCCAGGACATGACCACTGCAACCGGACATCACCTCTTTGTCCAGAATTATGTGAAGGGTCTGTCACAAGAAGTCTCCCAGAAGCTACAGACCAGCGAGAGTAGTTGGGCAGCCTCCAAACCCGCAGCAATCCTCCAGATGGCCCAATACTACGAAAACCAAAAGAATGAGAACGATAGGGCGTCAGAGAGGAAGAAAAAGGTACTGAAGGAGAGGGTAATGATAGCACAGTTGCAAGGGGTGACCATAGGAAGGGAACCCCCAAAAGGGAATTACCAACCAACCGCCCCTAGAAAGCTACCCCCTAGAGACCATACACCTGCACCCTACAACGGACGGAGAGACTTAGATGGGAACCAATGTGCGTTCTGTAGAGGGTTCGGACACTGGAAATCCCAGTGCCCGGTCCTTCTGGAAATGAACAAAAATAGGGACCCCAGAGACATAGCATATGACCCCAGAAATAGAGGACAGGGACGAGGGTACACGAACGACGCCATCAACGACAGGCCAGGCAGACCAAACACCTTTGATCGCCCCCGACAAAACCAGTGTCAGCAGTCCGACTACGAAAGCACCCATGACTTCGCATAGGACCGCCAGGGGCAAGGGAGGGATCCAGTCGAACTCCGTGTTGACCAGCAAGGTCCTTACGTCACTGCTAAGGTCTTGGGCACAAAGTCTCCATTCCTGGTAGATACTGGGGCGACACGTAGTGCGTTATCTAAACGACTGATTCCTAGGGCACCCTTGTCTGGCTCACACGTAACCTCAATAGGCTTCGATGGAACGCCCTCCACTAACCCCTTATCAGCACCAATCTCCTTTGACTTAGAAGATAACGCCACAGACACGACCTTTCTGCTCTCCTCCAACACCCCCGATGCTATTATGGGACTCGATTTGCTAAAACATTTCCGAGCTACCATCAGATGTTCCCCAGACGGAGTTCGAGTCATCCTGCACGATAACCCAGATCTGTTCAGACCCTGTCACACACGACGTATGCTCTCTATAACTGATGCTGACCTGTCCCTACTCGACACGTTACCCTCACATCTATGGGCTAAAACCGACTCAGATGTAGGGCGCATGGTGATCGACCCAGTACACATAACCGTCCGACCGGACGCAGTGCTACCAAAGCTTCCACAGTATCGAATATCGCCCGAAGGTGAGAAGGCATTGGTGGAAATCATCCAGTCCCTAGTCAATGCAGGAGTAGTAGAAGAAGTAGTCAGTAATGTTTGCAACAGCCCTATCCTACCCATTGTAAAGAAGCAAGGCGAGGGAGATGAGAAAGCATACCGCTTCATTGTTGACTTACGAGAAGTTAACAAAGTAGTCATACCTCAGTACCCCGTGGTCTCAGACATCACCACCATCCTCACCCTAATTCCGTCCACTGCCACCACCTTTACTTTTATTGATCTCAAGAACGCATTCTTCTCCATCCCCATCCACCCAGACAGCCGCTACCTGTTCGGCTTCACTTTAAAAGCCCGGTCGTACAGATTCTGTAGGGCACCCCAAGGCTACACTGAGAGTCCCAGCATTTATAGCCAAGCCCTCAAGAGACAACTAGATGCAGTCCAATTACCCGATGGAGTGGTGTTAATACAGTACGTCGACGACATTCTTTTGGCGGCCGACACCACCCCACTTGCTGTCGCGGCCACCCTTCACCTCCACTTCCTCGCGGAGAACGGTCACAAGGTCTCCAGAAAGAAGTTACAGTTCTGCCAACCCCAAGTGACATACCTAGGCCACCTCCTATCCAAGGATGGGAGGAAACTTACCCCTGACCGAATTCAGACCATCCTAGAAACCCCTGTTCCCAAAACTCAGAAGCAAGTGCGGTCTCTAGTAGGCCTCACCTCCTTTTGTCGACAGTGGTTGCCAAACTTCAGTCTTATTGTAAAACCTCTGCTTTCCCTGTTGGCTAAAGATGTCCCCTTCCCCCTCCCCTGGACACCCGAATGCCAATCCTCCTTCAAAGAATTACGAGACGCCCTCTGCTCGGCCCCAGTCCTAGGAACCCCAGACTACACTAAACCTTTCTCCCTCTACACCCACGAAAGGGAGGGATGCGTGTTGTCTGTCCTAACCCAGTCCATAGGTCCTAAACAACGCCCTTGTGCCTACTTCTCTGCCACTCTTGACCCTGTAGCCAGAGCTTTGCCCGCCTGCCTTCGAGCAGTAGCCGCCGCTGCTGTCTCTATCCGGCAAAGTGAGGGGATCGTGCTCTCGAACCCCCTCACTGTATTGGTACCCCATGCGGTTGACACCCTCCTGAACCAGACCAAGACTCAACACCTGACTAGCGCACGACTGACTGGCTATGAACTGACTCTGCTTGCACCCCACATCACATTGAAACGATGCACCACTCTGAATCCAGCCACTCTACTACCTCTCCCTGACACTGACCCCAATGCGCCCCCCATACATGACTGTGTGACTCTCACCGACGAACAGACCAAGAGTAGGGTTGACCTTCGAGATACTGCCTTCCCGGACCCTGACGGAGAACTATGGGTGGATGGCTCATGCATCAAGCTCCCCGATGGCACCACTTCCGCTGCCTATGCAGTCACCACAGCCCGAACAGTTGTTGAGACAGCCCGCATCACACAGCGATCCGCACAGGCGGCTGAACTGATTGCTCTCACACGAGCATGCATCCTGGCAGCAGGGACAACCGCAAACATTTACACAGACAGCCAATACGCCTTCGGGGTAGTTCACCACTTTGGGCTCCTTTGGAAGGAGAGGGGATTCTTGACTTCCCATGGCACACCCATCCTGCATGGAGATCTAGTCTCTGCCCTGACCGAAGCAGCCCTCCTCCCCACACGGCTGGCTGTGATCAAATGCCAGGCACACAAGAAAGTGACAGACATTATAGGCCAGGGAAATGCACTAGCTGACATTACTGCCCGAACCACAGCCGAGAATAGGTCCACGACCCGTATGTACGTAACCAGGTCACAAACTGAGAAATGGAAGGATGCTAGGGAAACGATTAGGGACATCCAATTAGCCAGCTCACCACACGAATTAACTGAATGGGCACAGGTGGGATTGAAGGACGATGACGGTTGCTGGCGAACTAAAGACTCAAACAAATGGTTGCTACCTGACTCATACTTGATCCCCATGCTGACCATGGCACACTCCCCCGCACACATAGGGTCTGCTCCCATGATCGGACTCATCTCCAAAGTCTGGCACAACGACAAAATCTCGGACTCAGCCAAACGTCTGGTCCAACAATGCCTGGTCTGCCTCCAACACAACCCTGGGAAAGGAACTGCTGTACCCCGGGGAGGGTTTGGGGTTCCCAATCACCCCTTTGAAGTCCTACAAATGGACTACGTCCAGTTAGAAAGGTACAAAGGTTTGAAGTACGTACTTGTCGTTGTGTGCGCCTTCAGCAAGTGGGTGGAAGCCTACCCAACCCGCGACAACACTGCTATGACTACCGCAAAAGTACTACTGAAAGAATTCTTCCCCCGGTACGGCCTTTGTCGAATTTTGTGGAGCGACAACGGCCCCCACTTTGTAGCCGAGGTTATCCAACTCATCTTAAAGGGGCTGGGTGTAAAACAGAAGTTCCATGCGGTCTTCCATCCCCAATCTGCAGGCTTGGTTGAGCGACATAATGCCACATTGAAGCTTAAGATAGCAAAAATAGTTGCCACCACAGGACTGAAATGGCCAGACGCTCTCCCGCTAGCATTGCTATCAATGCGTTCCACCCCCACCAAACACCACTTAACCCGCTACGAGGTCGTCTTCGGGCGGCCCATGAACCTTTGGACTGCACCGAAACCAACATCCATCCACGACGTCCCGGACGTCCTCATGTCTGACTATTTGTACAACCTAACTAAAACGTTGTCTGTTATCCATCAGCAGGTGCTGCAAGCCATTCCCAACGTTTCCAGAGGCCCCGGGCACGACATCCAACCGGGTGACTTTGTCTTAGTGCGTAACTTCCAGCGCACCAAGAGTCTGGAGCCCCGGTGGACGGGCCCTCTGCAAGTCCTGATCACCACCCGAACAGCTCTTCGAGTGGAGGGGAAGCGCAATTGGCTGCATGCACACAACTGCAAGAAGGTATCATCGACCCTGACGACCACGGACAACATCACCGCCCAAGAGGAACTACTGGACAAAGACCGACCATCCCTGAGCCACTGCCCGGATACAGAGACACTTGAATTAACGAAATATCCCGATCCCACTGTGCCATCCAAAGAAGGGTATAACCTACGACGAAAGGAGGGAACTTCGGCTAAGCAGACCACAAACTAAGTTGAAATCTCAAGAGTGGTTGCCTAGCCACCTCAAAGGCCACCAGGAGAGAAACTAAACAAAGTCTGTGGTTCTGCCCGCTACCGAGTCCCTTGAAGGTGATGGAAGCATCCGACATGAAGATGATGGAAGCAACCGGACGCCCAAAGATCCACTACAAAATCCCAAAGACTGATAAAATGCACAGCTCAAAGACTATTGCACTTTTCATTACCCTTCTCTTTTGCCTTCTCCTCATGGTCACCTTCTGGATCATGGAGGAGAGCGCACCCGCCCATAAGACATTGCTGACCACCGTTCCACCTACCACCATGAAAGAACACCATCTGATCTCACTTTCACCCCAACTCCGAGAAAGGCGTAAGGAGTTCTGGAATAACTCTTTTGTGCAGTTGCTCCACCAACACAATCTTGCCTCCAATGCCACTAATTGCTGGATCTGTGGATTGCTACCACTTGCCACCGGACACTCTATCCCTTTCATCCCTTCACCTTTTTCGGTCCATGGTTCCTGCCTCGACTGGGTAATCCTCCTGCAGGAAAGCTACAAGGACAATGCCACTTCCGGCAAAACTGTGTCACACTTCTACCATGGGTTCTGGCTGAACAAAACTGGAAAAACTTCTGCCCCCTTCTGTCCTCTGAGATCAAACACTTCCTTTCACATGGACATCCCTGCCAAAGAACGAGTTGAAATGCAGGTGTTTAACAACCCAGCCAGACCCACCTTCTCTTACCTCCGGAAACGAACGGCCGCCACCCTAACAGTGGCCCTATCCTTCATCAACATCACTGGACTTGTGTGCCTCGAAGGCCTGGGGGCGCAGCTGGTGGGCCATAGCTCCTGCCTCATCACCCGAACATTGGACTCAGTTGATCCACCCTCCTTTGTTGCCTCCCCGAATATGTACTTCGTCTGTGGTACTAAGGCCTACACCTGGCTTCCGAAAGGTTGGGGAGGCACCTGCTACATCGCTTTTGTCCTTCCTCTGACATATGTGGCTCCAGCAAACCATCACCAACAGAAACGTGCCAAAGACATTGTGCAAGCCGACTCCACCGGAGCACAGTTCATGGACGCAGTAAAAGGACTTGTTCCACTCTGGGGTCCAATGGCAAACAGCCGTGCCATCCGCCACTTAACTCAGGCAGTCGAAACGGCGATGAACATTACGGCTGGCATCCTCGCCAACAACACCGCCGAGCTTCAGGCCGTCCGCCTGGTGGCTCTTCAGAACCGCCTCGTTCTAGATGTGGTTCTGGCTGATCGTGGAGGAGCATGCCGCATCATTGGGTCCAGCTGTTGTACCTACTTACCGGATAACTCACCCTCAGTCTACAAAGCAATTGAACACCTCCACAGACTTTCCGCAGAGGTTCATCAGGAGCAAGAAGAATGGTCACTGGGAAGTTGGTTTTGGGACACTATTAGAAGTTGGGGATGGAGGCTGTTTTCATTTATCCTAATACCAATTGTGATACTATGTGGATGTTGCTTGGGGATTCAGTGTCTGCCACCTTTATGTTCGCTTTTTATGAACTGCATCTGCCCTAAGACTTTGAACTTTGAAACGGAGCGAATGAAAGCTTTGTATGAGGTGGAAGTTCGTAGTATTATGGGGATAGATCCGAACTAAACAAGCTGGCGAGATATGTTAAAAGGGAGGACTGTGGAAATTTAGCTTGCGAACTGAACATTATCTGCGCCATCTTGTCTCTCCCCAGCGCGACACACAGGAAAGCGCACAGCAGCCATTTTAGGCACCCTGGTCTCTCCCTGCTCATTGCCGATCGCCAGCGCGTCCCCCTGGCGCTGCGAGCATTCCCCCGCGCGCCGGCCACCCCCGCTCTCTCATACACGGGCCATAAACCCTCTCCTTCTGCGCGACCCTGCCATGGAACCACATCCCACGCCTGACCGACATCCCATACATGGTCATGCATCTCTTTGATAACCCCCTTCCTCTGCGCCCCATTGTCCGAACCGATCCCAGGCCATCACCTAGCCCTGCGGATGCAGTTTATTGCCTCTACTGTAAGGGAAACACCCCACATCAAAGGGATTACAGTAGATCAGGGCCCCCCCACCCCCTGAGACCCGACCGGTCGCACACACCCCTGGGAATTGGCGGAATGTCCAGCTGTGTGATAGCCATCTCCTACTGTGGGTGGGGTGGGGACTTCCACTGTAGATATGTGTGGGAACGAGCTTGAAGTGGGGATTCTGAGGATGTTCTTTCATGTATCAAAGCGATCTCAAAAATGTGCCATGTATGATAAACCTGCAATAAAGTCATAAACCTGTGTGTAAGAGGCCAGGCCTCAGAGATGTAGTTAGAGCACCTCGTGACGATACCTCGCTGTCTGATCTGATGTGTTCCACTCCGACGGAATAAAACTTTGTTTCCTGCCTTCCAGTCTCCGGCGCCTGCCTCTTTATTGGTTTAGCATCGAATGGTATAAGAGGCGATTACCGCCGGGCAATACTTGAAAGGTTATCGACTACGACTGCCGCTACCATTTAACACACCCCATTCTGATTTCCGATGACTCAAAGTCGGATCGGCGTCGGTCGACACAGATTCCAGCACCAACGGAGCCCAGAGGCTCTAGGACATTGCCTCAACATTTTGAGGAGGTTCCAGGCATGGGAGAAGAGTGGGAGGGGTCACTGGACCCTTTAGAACACCAGTTAGACACTCTTGTAGTGGAGGGCCAGTCCACTCTGGGCGGCACTGTTTTTGATGGTGGCGGAGGTGAGCAAGTCATGCCTGTCGACTATCACCATCCCCCCACCCTCCAAAAATAAGTCATCAGTTGGCCGCCAGGCACCCCCCCAAACAAGACATCTGTCGGTCGCCACCCCAGGCGGCAAACTTAGGGTCCAACCCTGGTGGCAGTAGGTCTAACTGTGCCACTGCACTCCTGGTGAGGAATTAGACTGGTATGTGGAGCTTTGAAGACCAGTTGATGGGACACCTCCCCAGATGCTAGTATGCAATCTCCACTTACTGTTGTCAGGAAGGAGCGAGCTTCTTATGCTACGGTGGTAAACAGGGCAGCAGAGGTCTTTGGCCTGGAGCTGCCCTCTGTGCAGGTCAAGACTAACCTCTTGACCAAAGTGCTTCAGCCTAGGTCTTTCTCATCTGAACCCCTTTTGCCCTTTAATGAGGCATTGACGGATGCCCTTCTAGGCTCATGGTTCAAGCATAGCACAGGGGCTCCTGCGAATAGGACTATAGCACGCGGCCATCGCCCTGCCCCGGGTGATTCAAGTTTCCTCAGCCAGCATCCTACCCCTGAGAGCTTGGTGGTCCAAACCACAACATCCCATGGCTCGTTCCTTCTGCTCCCCCAAATAGCGAATCCAAGAGGCTGGACGCACTTGGTAAAAACATGCCTAGCATTGCAGTCGGTGAGCACTGCATGCCTTTTGGGCTATTTCTCACATATCATAGGGGAAACGGTTGCAGCAGTGCTGCCAAAGGTCCAGAAGGAGGCCCGGACTGTGCTTTCCCAAGCAGTAAAAGATAGGAGAGATGCAGCAAAGTTCACCATTAGGTGTGGTCTGGATACGACTGACTCACTAAGTAGAGCAGTTTCGTTGGCAGTGGCCTTGTGGCGCCATGCCTGGCTAAGAACATCTGGCTTCTTGAGGGTTGTCCAGGCCAACTTCATGGACATGCCCTTCAAACGGACTCGTCTCTTCGGAGAAAAGACAGACTCAGCGCTGGAGCACTTCAGGACTTATGGGCTTTGGCCAGGTTCTTGGGTCTCTCAGTGACACCTCGTCCAGAGTCTGCATTTCGCCCCTTTCATGGCAGTGGAAGGGGCTTTTAACTGTGTCAGCCATACTCGGGCCATCATCCTGCACAGACTTCCCAGGTTGTGCGAGGACGTGGACGCTGTGCATTCTGACCTTGTGGGAATGGTAGCCAGAAGTCGGTCACCACCCACCCCCCAACATCTGCAGCCTCTAAGCCTTTCTAGTTTGGTTCTGCAAGACCATGGGTGTCCATTTGGAGGGAGAACTCAACATCATCTCCTAGCTAGCAGAGGATCATCTTATCTTGCTCAGAGCGAAACTTACAGCTCTCTTGGCCAAGGGAGATATAGAGAGGGTTCTGATTTCAGAAGGAGGCAGTGGTTGTTATTTCTGCTACTTTCTGATACCCAAAAAGAACAAAGGTTTTCGGCCCATCAATCTCTTCCTCAAAAAGGAGACATTCAAGATGCTTACATTGGCTCATGTCTTGTCTGCCCTAGGCCAAGGAGACTGGCTGGTAGCTTTGGACTTGCAGGATGCGTATTTTCACATACCCATCCTGACTGCCCACAGGAGTTACCTGCGGATCAAGGTAGGCTACGAGCACTTTCAGTTCGCTGTGCTACTCTTTAGCATTACCAGCGCCCCTCGGGGGTGTTCACCGAGATGATCGCGGTGGTCGCAGCTCATCTGCACAGGTTAGGAGTTCCAGTCTTCCCCTATCTCAACGTCTGGCTGTTGACGGCATCCTCATCCCAGACTGTTGTTTCCCACCTCCAGACTATGGCAGACCTCCTGCATTCGCTAGGTTTCACTATAAATGTGCCAAAATCACACCTGACTCCTGCTCAGATGATCCCTTTCATCGGAGCTGTTCTGGATACAATGCAGTTTTGGGCTTATCCTCTTGAGCAGCGAGTCCAGGATATTTAAGTTATGATACCGATGTTTCAGCCTCTATCCTGGATTTCGGTGAGAATTACTCTAAGGCTGCTGTGCCTCATGGCCTCCTGCATCCTGTTGGTAAATCATGCCAGATGGTGTATGCAGGCTCTGCAGTGGTTCCAGTGGGCGCAGCATCAGGGGAATCTTTCCAACATTGTCTTGATCTCAGAGGGAACTGCAAGGGACCTGCAGTAGTAGCTAACAGACCACAATCGGGTCAAAGGCAGACCCCTCTCCCTTCTTCAACCAGATCTCACAGTGGTGACAGAAGCATCACTCCTAGGATGGGGCGGCCATTGGGAGAGGGGTAGAGCAGAGGTCTCTGGTGGAATCAGGGCTCCACATCAACTTGTTGGAGCTCCGGGTGATCCAATTGGCATTGAAAGCATTTCTTCCCTCTGTCAAGGGTAAGTTAGTGCAGGTGTTCACAGACAACACGACTGCTATGTGGTACTGCAACAACCAGGGTGAGGTGAGGTTGTAGACCCTTTGTCAAGAGGCCTTGCACCTCTGAACAAGGCTAGAAAAGCAGTGCATATCCCTGGTGGTTCAACACCTGACAGGTTCTCTGAATGCCAAGGCAGACAAATTAAGTCATCAATGCCTAGTGGATCACAAATGGTATCTCCAGTCAGAGGTGGTGCAAGTCTCTTTCAGCAGCGGGGAGAGCCTTGTTAGATCTGTTTGCCTCTGTAAAGAATGCGCAATGTTAGCAGTATTGCACGTTGGAGTTTCCAAGGCGGCCATCTCTTGGCGAGACTTTTCATCGCGAGTGGAGCTTAGGCCTCCTGTACACCTTTCCACCCGTACCACTTCTGCCCAGACTTCTCAAGAAGATCAAGAATGATCGAGCCGGAGGGGAGGAGCCTAGCGCGCACCCAAGATGGCCGCGTAGGTGTGAGGCTCCCGAGGACCTCCGCGACCTCCTGCATAAATCCTGACCGAATCCTGTCCTAGATGAGGGGACTGTGTTCGTGAACCCGAACTGAGGTGACGCCCGTTTTCCGTTTTCAATTCGGACTTCGGACACCGGCGGGAGCACCGATTAAGGTTTGCGGCCTTCTCCACACCGGCCCCCCTTACTGGAGTTGTGAGGCGATCCGGCGACAAAGTGAACAACAGCGGCGGGCAAGGCCGGGCGACTCGCGCACCCCGCACTTTCACTTTCGCTTTTGCGCCCTCCCTGCTGCCAGGCGGGGTAGGGTCGCGCAGCGGTGTGCGGCGGTGTGGCCTCGTTGGGGTGCCCTGCCGGCCCGCCGGCTGCGGTCCGTCCTGCGGAGCGGTGGTCGCCCCCCCCCGGAGCCCTTGAACGGGATTGTCTACCCCCTTTTTGAGGAGATTGGCTCGCTTTGGGGACCACGACCATGGCCACAAAACAAGATGGCGACCGGGCTAAAGTGAAGTCTACCCGTCGTGGCGCGGCCCATCAATCCAACAACATGGATCGCTACACCCTCCAGAAGGGGTCTCCAGAGGCACTGCGTAGGTCCCCTACGGGCCCGACTGATGCTCCTGCTCTGCCCACGGACCTGACCCTCCGAGACGTCATGGGCGCCATCGCCGAGATGAAGGCCTCGGTGGACCAGCGCTTCGACACTCTGGCGCAGAAGATCGACTCGGTCCTCGTGGACGTGGGCCTCGTGAGAGCCGATCTGTCAAAAACAAATGACCGGGTCGATTCTTTGGCCCACTCTACCTCGGGCCTCACATCTGACGTGGCGGCCCTCCAACAGGAGGTGCGCAGGCTTGGCCAGGCGAGCGCCCTGATGCATCGTCGACTGGAGGATTCCGAGGGTCGGGCCCGGAGAAACAACGTCCGCATTATCGGGGTGCCGGAAGGACGCGAGGCGGAGGCAGCGGATCTGTTTGTGGAGGACTTGGTCCTCACCCATCTCCAGCCTCGGGGGCTGAGTAAATTCTTTGCAGTGGAACGTGCCCACAGGGTCCCCGGGGGTAGGCCTAAGGCCGGAGCCCCTCCGAGGCCTCTCATCGCCCGGATTTTCAATTTTCGGGACAGGGACGCTATCCTGCAGACTTCCAGGCTACAAGGGCCGGTCAGACTTGATAATGCGGATATAAACTTCTATCCTGACTTTACTCCGGCGGTCCAAAAGGAGAGACTGAGCTTTCTCGGTGTCAAACGTCGCCTACGGGACCTGAATCTCAAATATGCGATGCTTTTTCCGGCTAAGCTGAGGGTGGAGGTGGATGGCCGCACGCACTTTTTTGACCGTCCCGAAGCGGCCGGGGACTGGCTGGACACTTTGCCCGGAGATCGGGGCCGAGGGAGTGGGGGGGGAGCGGTTGGTGGGGAGGGCCCGCAGGATCAGGACTGAGGGACTAATGGTAGGCCTTGCTCGGGACTGTGTTATTGTCACCATTGACTGTTAGGGTAAGTTCCCCTCCTGTGGAGGTCGTGTGGGGTCTCTTGGGGGATTTCCCTCCTCCTCTGGGGGACTAGTTAGTTTTCTTTCTATGGGGCGACAGGCACACTGCACTTTGGGGGGGCTGTTCGGGCTCATGCAGGGGTGCAGGGTGGGGGGAGTTCTGTTGGGATGGGTGGGTTGGGGTGGGGTGTGGTTCTTTTTTACCGCAAGGCAAACCCTTCATTGTATTGATGTTGTTGAGATGCTCTCCGGGGGACAAATGATGGCTTCTGTATGTGATGGGGGGTAGGGACCTGACTTTGTTGTCCTGGAACGTTAACGGACTGGGTGATAGGATTAAGCGGGGTGTGGTCCTGCAATATCTGAAACGGACTTCGCCAGATGTGGTCTTTTTGCAGGAGACGCACCTCATTGGTAACACCTTTTGTGCCATGAATCGGCGTGGCTATCGTTTGGTGGCCCACTCGGGCTTCACATCTGGCTCACGAGGGGTGGGCATTATGGTCAAGACCTCGCTCCCGCTAGAAATAGACGAGGTGCGCCATGATGAGAGGGGACGATACACTGTCTTGGTGGGGAGAATGGAGGGCAAAGTAGTCGTCTTTGTCTCAGTGTACGTCCCACCGGGGTTACAGTCCACCACCTTTGCGGACCTGGGACGCCTCCTGCTTGACCTTCCGGGGGGGCTTCTGGTGGTTGGGGGGGACTTCAATGCGGTGGCCTCTGGGACTATGGATCGTTATCCCCCTAGGGACCTCCCCCGGGCACAAGCGTGGCTGCCTGGCCTTTTGGACACACTGGGATTGGTGGACTGTTGGCGTCTAAAGCATCCCACTCAGCTGCAATACACCTTCCATTCGGGGGCCCATGGTAGCCTTTCGCGGCTTGATTATGTCCTTGTCCCTGCGGCCTATGCCGGGAGAGTGGGGGAGGTGCGCCATTTGGCGCGGGGTATTTCAGATCATTCCCCACTCCTGTTGCACTTTGATGTCTTCCCGAGGGGGGAGGGCAGGGTAGCTCCAATCAATGCCTGGTACCTGCGCGACCCCACTATTCGTGCGGACTTGATTAAATCCTTGCACCGGTATTTCGAGGAGAATGTGGGGTCTGTCTCGTCGGCCATCTCCCTGTGGGAGGCTTTCAAGACAGTGCTTAGAGGGGAGGCCCTCTCCTTTATTTCTCATGCCCGGAGGCGCGCACAGGAGGAGGTGACCCGGGTGGAGGCTGAAATTACTGAACTGGAGCGTGATCTGGGGAGTGGGGTGACTGACGCTGCGCTGCACGTTCTACACCTGAAGCAGGCGGCATATAGGTCCCTCGTCACGGAGGCGGCCAGGGGCCTCAGCAGGGAGCAACAGGGGAGATTGTATGATGTGGGTGATAAGGCTGGCAAGTTGATTGCGTGGTTGGATAAGAAGGAGAGAGCTAGTCGTGTGGTCCCGCTGATTGAGAGAATGGATGGTGTACGTGTTACTGAGCCGGAAGGCATTGTCTCTTGCTTCGCAGATTACTTCCGAGAGGTATATTCCCCGGTTTCTCCCTGCCCGGAGGCGGATTCCCATGCCCTGCTGCGTGACATCGCGCTGCCCTCCCTCTCAATGGAAGACAGGGAGTTGATGGATGCCGCCCCCACCCCGGACGAAATTGCCCTCGCCATCCGTTCGGTCGCTTCTGGCAAGGCCATGGGCCCGAACGGTATTCCTATCGAGTTGTACAAACTGCGACCGGATGTACTTGCACCCCATCTCCGCGCAATGTTCCTGGCGGCCCACTCGCGGGGCTCCCTCCCGCCGGACCAGCGTCTGGCTACCATCGTGGTTATCCACAAGGAGGGGAGACCGCGAGACCGGGTCACATCCTACCGGCCTATCTCGCTCTTGAACGCGGAGCCCAAAATCCTCGCCAAGGTGCTCGCCAACCGGCTGGTCGGCGTGGTGGGCGATTTGGTCCACCAGGACCAGTCCGGCTTTATTCCCCATCGCAACACGGCCCTTAATCTGCGGCGCCTGCACGGGGTGCTCGCGCGTGTGCCGTTCGTGCGGGAGCCGGCCATCTTGGCGTCCTTAGACGCCACCATGGCGTTCGACACGCTCGAATGGCCCTACATCTGGGCGACGCTGGCAAAATTTGGATTTGGCCCGGGATTCATCAGTTGGGTCAAATTGTTGTACTCGGACCCATTGGCACAGGTGGTGGTGAATGGTCGAGTCTCGGCCCCATTCGGGCTGGGACGGGGCACTAGCCTTGGAACCCCTGGCGGAGTGGCTGCGGTGGCACCCTTCTATCCGTGGTCTCCGTTGGACCCCCGAGTATGAGGACCGCGTGTCCCTCTACGCTGACGATATCCTTCTGTACTTAGCCTCCCCGCGCAAGTCACTGATTGTCCTGGTCGATGTTTTGCGCTCCTTCGGCCGTAATTCGGGCCTTGTCATCAACTGGGCTAAATCCTGTGTCTATGTGCTTTCCGGAGAGGCGCCTGTCCTCCCTCGGGGTTGTCCGATCCAGATTGCCTCGCAGGGATTTCGATACCTGGGGGTCTATATCACGCTGGACCCGGTGGCCCGCTACGAGCGAAATTTGCTTCCCCCCCTCCAGCCCTTGAAGGAGGACGTCACATGCTGGCGGCGCCTGCCGCTCTCGCCGCTCGGCCGGGCGGCATTGTTCAAGATGATGTCGTTACCGCGCTTTCTGTACGCTCTCCAGAACACTATGGACTTGGTCCCGGCGCGCTACTTCCGTGAGGTGGAAAGCTTGCAGCGCCGTCTGTTTTGGGACGGGAGGCCGCGTATAGCTCTGGCAAAATTGACGCTCCCGTGGTACGACGGAGGGATCGCCCTCCCGGATATTAAGCGGTATTACTGGGCCTCCCAGTTAGCTGCAATTAATCACGGTTTTTATGGGCCCGCCCTAAACCCGGCATTTGAAATGGACAAAATGCTCCTGCCCGGTGGCGACTACAATCGAGCGCTCTACACTAGCGTGCCCGATTCCCGCTTGACGGGACCCACGCGTGTCATGGTGCGAGTATGGCACGCGGCTAATGCAGCCATGGGATGGAAGGACCGTTTGACCCGAGCGTCACCGTTGTATGCGTCGGAGAAGCTGGGCTCTTTGTGGACCTCGAAGGGCTTCGAGAGGTGGGACATGATAGGCATCAGTACAGTGGGAGATCTCTGGACGAGGGGAGGATTCAAAACATTCGAGACGCTGCAGGCGGAGTTTCAGCTGCAGGGCAGTGAATACTTTCGTTACCTGCAGGTCCGTCACGCACTGGGTTCCGTCTTCCCAGACGTGGCCTCCATCCCGGAGTCCTCCCCCCTGGAGGATAGAGTGCTAGATGGCCACGTTCCGGACAGTACGATCTCCCTCATTTACAAGAAATTGATAAATGACCGCTCGGGCTTACTGACTGGCCTCCGCGAGGCTTGGGTTGCCGATGGGCTGGAGTTGGACGACGAGGACTGGATTTCCGCGGTGGCCTCTCCGAAGGAGGTGGCCATCCCGGCTCGCCTTCGCTTCGTCCAGCTTAAGATGCTCCACCGGGTGTATATGACGGGGCCAAGGCTTCTGCGTATGGGCTATGTCGAAGATGGATTGTGTAAGCGTGGGTGTGGTGCTTTGGCGACTTTTTTGCACATTCTGTGGGAATGTCCGAGGGTGGAGCGATTCTGGCGTGGTGTGCATGAGGTCCTGCGAGCGGTTACGCATGTCGCGCTGCTGCCTGAAGCGAGGAGATGCTTGCTGAATGTGTGGGAACCGACCGATTACTCGGTTCCGCAGACGCGATGGGTGACTCTGGGATATATGATAGCTAAACGTGACATTGCTCAGCTGTGGGGATCCCAGAGGCCCCCGGCGGTGTCAGCCTGGAAAGAACACATGGATTGGTGCATGTTCCGAGAAAAGGTGGTGTATGTGGCGCGGGGTAAGCCTGGGGCATGGGTGAAGATATGGGGCCCCTGGAACGCCTACCGCGGGGGTATTTGCGAGCCGCCGTCGTTGCCTCCCACTTCACCAGCTCCATCCCCTTAGTTGACCCCTCCCCTTAGCCCCGGGCACATTGTTTTCCCAGTCCCGGATCTGTTTCCCTTCCCCTCGCTGGATTTCTTTGGATGATTGGGGTCCCCCACTGGAGGAGCATGTGTCGTCATTTTCGATCGCGGGTTGCCTTGCGGGTGTGGTTTTATGTTGTTGTGTTGTATAAAACGAAACCGTATTGTGGGCTCAGAGTCATGTGGCCTACGTTGCTGATACCTCCTCTTTCTCGTCTCTGCAAAGTCAGGTGCCTTATTGTATGTATGTCATTTGCTTCTGTCACTTTAGCGGCCGGCCGGAAGGTTGTAGGCCCATACTTGTATATACTTGAGATTGCAATAAACGGTTTAAAAAAAAAAAACAAAAAAAAAAAAAAGAATGATCGAGCCCAAATCTTGCGGATCCAGACTAGGCACAGAGAGTCTGGCATCCCGAGCTTCTTCAAATTAGCAGCGAACCTCCGATCAGATTGCCCCTTTGGGAGGATCTTCTGTCGCAGTAGCAGGGGAGGGTCCCTCAACCAAACATGTCACCTCTACGCCTCCTTTTGTGGCGATTGAGCGGTGACAGTTGATAGCTTTTGATCTTCCTCCCCAAGTTCGTAAGGTTATCTTGGAAGTCGGACGGCACTCCACCAAGACGGTATACACCAGCTGTTGGCAACATTTTTTAAAATATTGTACAGAAACATCTATTGACCACCTTTCTGCCTCTCTTTCTGATATTCTTCTCTTTATTCTTACCCTAGCCCAGCCGGGATCTGCTCTGGGCACTCTCAAGGGTTATCGTTCTGATCTGTCCTTTTTCTTGCAGCTGCCTTACCAACCCTCTTTTTTCAAGTCCCCTATTATAAATAGATTCCTGAAAGGGCTTGTACATATTTTTCTTCCTATGCCCTTTATTATGCCTCAGTGGGATCTGAACCTAGTTCTCACTTACCTCATGTGTGCTCCCTTTGAGCCACTACATAATTGTCCCCTCAGTTTGCTTACCATCAAAACAGTATTTCTAGTGGCAAAATCCTCTGCCCGGAGGGTGAGTGAGCTGCAGGCTTTATCATCCAAGCCTCCCTATCTCATGATATTTCCGGATAAGGTGGTGCTTCGCACCCGAGCCTCTTTCCTTTCTGAGGTGGGGACCCCATTCTATCTGGGTCTGTCGGTCAGACTGCCCACTTTTTATTATGATCCACATCCCTCTAAGGAAGAGGAGCGTCTCCATCATCTGGACCCAAAAAGAGCACTGTCATTCTACCATGACCGCACAAAAGCGTTCCCGGGTGGACCACCACCTCTTCATGGACTATGTGGGAGCTGAAAAAGGTTAGGCAGTGCAGAAATGAACCACTTTGCACTGGGTCGTTATCTGTATTAAGATCTGCTATGCGCTGGATAAAAAGCAGCCTCCTGAGGGCTTACGAGCCCATTCCACCAGGGAGAAGGCTGTGACCACAGCATTGGCTTGTGGAGTGCCAGTCCTGGACATCTGGTAGGCTGCAAGGTGGTCTTCACTGCACACGTTTGCTAAACACTACGCCTAGATAGTCAGTTCCGCAGGGATGGGCATTTCACCCATTTGGTGCTACAGTACTTTTTAGTTTAGTAATTTTTCCGCAGCCCATCCCCAAGATGTATGCCTTGGGTATTTGTTCAAAGGTAAGGAATCTGCAGCTACAACTTTCTATCAGATAATCAAGTTACTTACCTTCGGTAATGCATTATCTGGTAGAGACACTATCTAGCTGCAAATTCCTTACAGACCCACCCATGCCTCCCCGCTCTGCAAACTCATTTATAGGGCTACGGTTGCTTTTCAGGGCCCTAGTTTGGACACACACTAGTCAGTTCTCTTCATGGCTCTGTGCTTCTGGCGTGGAAAACGTGAAAATGAACAGACGTCCAAGCGCCTGGGTGGCACCTATGTAGGTGACCGTGACATCACATCTATCACCAACGATGCTGACGATGCCATGCAGAACTGAATGGAGCCATCCGGTGGTGCGCAGGGGTACAGCTCATGCAAACGTTTCCAGATCCAGTGTGATGCCTGAAATATTCAAAGGTAAGGAATCTTCACCTAGATACTGTCTCTACCAGATAATGAGTTATCGAAGGTAAGTAACTTGTTCATCTAGGTTCAAGTTATGATGAAGACACAGGAGATGGTAGTGGGGAGGGTGTTAAGAACAATCTCATTGTCCTTGAAGCGTATGTTGACTGAGCTAGAGGGGTCGTAGAGGAAGGGGATTTTCATTCTGTGTGGTGTCCAAAGGCAAGTTACGACCTGCTTAAATTACGGTGGGATCTTTAGAGCCGGACATGAGAGTGATTAAGAGATTACTCAAAGATGCACCTTGCCCCTGCAACCCTTTTTGGAGCATGGGAATTATATGCTGCTGAAATAGTGGTGTCTTCAGGCAAGATCTGGGTTTCTGTCAGGGTTAAATACTAAAGCATTGTAATAGGGTTGAATATATCAGTGAAAACAAACTGTTGTACTGGAGATAGGCCTCACATGCCATATGAAAAATGCAGGAATTTTGTGGGGGCCACTGGTTACTGTATGTTGTATGTTTATGAGGTGGTGATGTGTGGTAAGGGTGATAGAGGCATTGGGCTCAGTGACATCTCAGGAGCGAGTTGGGAGAGTGAGGACTTGTGTAATGAGAGGGGCGCTAGGGTGGGGCAGGAGTGTCTGTTGGAGTGTAAAGAAATGGGAAAATATGCACGTTGTCAGAGTGGCCTCCCCTAAATATGGGTCTTTTTCTAATTCAAATTACTGGTTACTAATGCTAATGAAGTGTAACTTCTTTGACTGATAAGTAGATCCTCACTTTCCACCTGCATTATTCCTCTATACAATAAGAATGCCCTAATTTTGTTTTGTACATCTTTTCATTCTTAAAGGCTATTTTCACCTCCCAGAGTTGTAATTCTCAACAGTTAACAATACAAAGAATGTAACATTGTACCTAGAGCTTCACATCCTCAAGATGTATAAACATTTCTTGGCCAAGTGCTGAAAGAGCTGTTTCACCACACCTGATTCAATTCCAACACCTCACTCCTTTTTGGGTTCACAATGTACTGTGAAATATGACAAGGACTTCTGCTTTATTTTCAACTGTCTTCCTTTCTTCTTTTTCCACTTCTCTTCTACTGTGTTTTCTCTCATCATTTTCAATTTGCCTGACAAGCTTTATTATTGTAAATGTTTAAATTTTTCTCTGATCCCCTCTGGTGTCAGCTTCTTGAGTATGGAGGCTCAGTGAGTGCTGAGTTGACTGCAGATTGAACAAGAAGTAGATTTGTCCTCACCATTTTCCTATCATATGGGGCTCTCTAAGGAGGCCCGTACTGGAGAGAAAAGAAAACGGGTTAGAGAAGAGGAAGAGCCGGGCCAGGAGATTCCAGTGAAGCCCTGAGACCTCATTTTCTAAGGAAACGCTGAGTTGTGGGTTCTCAGTGCATCTTGGGCCTTATATATGAAGAATGTATTAGGTAAAAGGGGTCGAAAATTGAATGCCGACTTTTATGGACTGCTGTCTTATTTTGCGTACCGACCTGTGTATTAATAGGTTGGTTCACAAAATACAGAATCATAGTGGGTCACAATTTGCCCTACCTCACAAATAATAGTGAGGTAGGTCGCAAATTACGTCCTGCTATGATTGGCTATAATCACAGGCATGGTGGCCTGCTGGGGTCAGCAGACGACCATGTCTGTGACTGCTATTAAATAAAGAAATATTGTCTTTTTTAAATGCAACCTGTTTTCCTAAAGGAATGTTTATGAAACTTTTTTTTTAAGATCAGGCTGTTGTCCATGAAATGACCTCCTAATTTTCTTTAAAAATGTTTATTCACCATTCACAAAGTGAAGGGGTCCTTGGCGACCACTTCATGTTTGAATATGGGTCACCACCTCCTTAAAGTTAGTGGTAAATTATTAAGGGAAAACCTGGTCTTCAACAGGCGAAACGAGAATAAATGTTTTATTTCTCCTCGTTTTTGCTGTTTCCATGTGTGCTGCTTTGTGCTCCACACATAGAAATAGCAAATTGCCTATGATTGTTTATGTGCAGGAAGGTCCCCCTTCCTGCACAATAAACAATCCCTTAAAAAAATGCCATTTTGCAACTTCTATGTGTGCTGCATTAAGCAGCACACATAGAAGTTACAAAACACCATTTAAAGATTGTTTATGTGCAGGAAGGTTGACCTTCCCGCACATAAACAATCTTCCCCTCAACACAGGTGCAAGGTGCAAGAGTGCCTGTGTTGGCGCTAAGCAGCTACAGTTAGCGCCAGCGCAGGGGGAAATTCAGGGCGGCACCATATTCTAGTAAATATGGTGCATCCCTGCATTTCTAAAGTGACAAAGCATGTTGTTAGCCTTTCTTGACTTAAGGACACGCTTCACCACTTCATTGTAAATATGCCCATTGTGTATTGACTATTGAAATATAGCAACTACAGTCTTTGTTTCTATAATTCTGTAAATATCTAAATTACTTGTAACTGGTACTTCGAGTATTAGAAGCGCTTGTTTGACAATCGTGTTTTTTTAGGTAAATTATTTAGGGTCACTTGGGAGAAAGTGTAGTTTAGGGCCAAAGGGCCTGAGAAACAAAGGATGTTCTCTTCAAAAGCTATTTAATTTGGTCAATCAAAATGTTTGTGAATGCTAAAACCCTTTCTCAAAAGTAGTAAGACCATTTAGCAATTCAGAAAAGGTTTTCCCAATCGTTACATGAGTTTAGGAAACCATACCAAATCGGTATTTGGAAAGGGAGTTTTAGGGGTTCCATTCCAAACACAGATTCTTTATAGTATGTATTAATGTTCTGCAACCGAAATTCGAGTTCAAAACATTAATGTTTCACCAACTAAACAAAGATAGTGGTAACCTATTCGCAAATAGGAAGACATCCCCCAGGGACCACTTCCACATTGTGAATGTTAAAAAAAAAAAAAAAAACATTTTTTAGGAGTGGGCATAAAAATGTTTGTTTACAACATTTACAAAGTGGGAGGAGTCCCTTGGGTATCTCTTCCCATTGCTCTTAAAAAAAAGTTTGTCATTTATTTTTTTCATTTTCCATTAAGGAAAACAAACTGCATTTAAACAAAATGATTGCTTTATTTAAGCAAACACAAACATGGTGGTCTGCTGACCACACAGGTCACTCTCCCTGTGGGGGTAACGAATAGTAGTGAGTCAGTACATGTGACCTATTTCATTAATATGCATGAGGTAGGGCAGATTCCAACCCACTGCGATTCCGATTTTTAAGAACCGACGAATTAGTACATAGGTGGGATTTAAAAAAAATCTTTTGTCAATCACAAAAATACTGGTTGCCAGTGGTGACCAGTATATTGCGTTCATGTATTAGTACATGTGTCCCAAAGGTACATACATCTGAACAAGGAGACCTATGTTTCACTTCCCGCCACTAGATCAAGCTATATGATCCTGGACAAGATACTGCATGTCCCTATGGCTCAGTTTACTCACTTGTCAACATTTCAAGTGAGTCTAGGTGTGAGTGAATTTGCAGTGTGTGCTGGTCACTTGCCCTGAAGTGAGGGTCTGTCTTCCTCACAAAGATGCCTCCCGCACTGCTCAGCATTCCACTTGGAATGGACACTGGTTTTATTCTGTGGTGGATGTACTTGCTCCCTTTGGCTACTTTGGAGCAGTTTAAAGCAATACCTGTTAGGAGAAACATTCTGTTACACTGGCATATTCTAATCAGCAAATGCACGTTGTGTATAAACAATATGGTGCCATTACACCCTACTACCTTAACTTCACTATGCTGCATCCCGGCTTTGCCCCACATTCATCCCTATCGCCAGTGCTTAATTTGTAAATAAATAAGTGCCAGGGCTCTCGTCAGGAGAACACTGCAGCTTGAACCACAACATTGCTCATGCTGTGTTGCCCGTGATAGTAACAACACACCTACTAACCATCACACTCCTCCAAGTGTGACAATTCAGACTATTCCAGGCCCCCAAAGCTATAAGAATGGCTTGGGCAGCAGGTAATAGTTATTTTTAATGTATATTGAATTAATAATTGGTTGTTGTGATCATCTGAGACAGCACCACCTTGTGTCAGACTGTCACAAGCACCGGCGATGACAAATAAGTGACTGTGCCGAGTACCGGAAACCACCTGCTCAAATTAAGCACTGCCAATCGCACCACTAAACCCTGATGGTCTGGACACGCCCTAACTTCTCCGTGTTGGCTACTCTCTCTTTTTTTTGCTACCTCACCTTGTCAGACTTTTGTTGCCCTAACTTTGTTTTCCACCTTTTTTGTTTTCCTCAGTGTGACTCCCAAAAGTGTGATGTGTATTCCCAGACGTGGGTACCACGTTCACCGTTCCATGTGAATCAGCTATGTCTCACTGCCGCGGCCTAGACGGAACCTAAGCGGGTTGGCGCTGCTTGTGCTCCCATCTGACTGACTTGGCAGTGTGGGCTGAATGGTTATCGTTGGAGCAGGAGTCAGGACCAATCCTATTTGCATATGTCTGATCCCTGTCTAGAGTGGAAAAATAGGCAAAAAAACGACGGGCTGGGATGCGGCCCTGAGCATAACTAGTGGCTCAGATTATTCAAATATTCCTCCTATCACTTTTTTATTTCTCCTTAGGTAGACTTGCGGAATTTCTACTGCTCACCTGAGCACTCAGCTTGGAGAGTTTTCTGCCGTTCCATTTTACTTCCTATAGGTTTTGAGTGCTGTAAAAGGGATGCACTGCCACCTACCGACAAAGAGGGGTAACAGCATATATCGACGATGTACTCAATGGAACGCAGAAATGCTTTTAAACTGAAATTTGCCCCACCATTTATTGGACAACTGGGAAAAAAGTTACATTGAAGCTTTTAGGCAGAAGTGCGTGCTTGAAATAGTAGTTTCTTCACATGTTTATTATGTGATAGGCGTGCAGGTTTTTGGAGAGATGTGATAGCGATAATTGGTCTACTGGGTGAGTGACTAAGGCAATCGTTTTCATTATGCTTCTATCTGTACTGTGCTGGCATATTTTTAGAGTCGCTGGCCAGTAAGGGCAATTGTTGTGAGAAAAAAGAAAATTTTGCAGAAGTGAACAGAGGGCCACATGTACGAAGCATTTTATTTCCGACCACAAAAATGTTTTCCCACAGGTACAAAACGCAGAAGGCGATTAAGGGGCATATGTATCAACATCTCCATTTGCGATTCTCAAAAAGCGATTTTTAAAGAATCGCTATTTGAGAATTGCAAAACGGGATGTATTAAAAAAATCGCAAAACTTTTGCGATTTCTTAAAATTCCTTAATTGCTATTAGCAAATTGCGAAATCGCAATTAAGGAATACCTTCCCATTCATTTCTGTGGGCCAGGAGACCCATAGGAATGAATGGGAAGTAATTCTCAAATTGCGATTCGCAATTTGCTAATCGCAATTTGAGAATAATTTCAAAGGTGCAAGGGTGTCATGATGACACCCTGATGCACCCCTGAAATGAGCATGTGTGTTCATATGGCGCACATACATGCCCTAAGGGCATGTATGTGCGCCACGTGGCCCTTTGTAAAATTCCAAAAAGTGCATTTTTAACAGAAATCGCAAATTACCACCAACTAGAAGTTGGTGGTAATTTGCGATTTCTTAAGGATAATTCGCAATGCTTTGGTGCGTGTTACATGTCATTTAAGAAATCGCAATTTGCGATTTCTTAAATGCTTACGCAAAATTAAGAAATCACTAAATTAGCGATTCCTTAAATTTGCGATGTGAATTTGCCTCATACATCCCGTTTTGCGAATTTTTAATCGCAAACGCTGTTTTTTGCGAATCGCAGCGTTTGCGATTAAAAATGTGGTTGATACATATGCCCCTAGGTAACAAGTTACCGAATCGCAATTTGTGTTTGCAATTTGGTATTTGGAAGGGGCGTGTTAAGGTCGCCCCTTCCAAATACTGAATCTGAATGTGATGTATGAATGTTTTGCGTCAGAATTACGGTTCAATCAACGGCATTTGTATAGCGCACTACTCACCCGGAGGGTCTCAAGGCGCTGGGGGGGGGAATGATACTGCTCGAACAGCCAGGTCTTGAGTTGCTTCCTGAAGGCGAGATGGTCCTGGGTTGTCCGGAGGTGGATGGGGAGGGAGTTCCATGTCTTGGCCGCCAGGTAGGAGAAGGATCTTCCTCCGGCGGTGGCTATGTGGATGCGTGGGACGGTGGCGAGAGTGAGGCTGGCGGAGCGGAGCTGGCGGGTGGGCTGGTGGAAGGTCAGGCGGTCGTTGAGGTACTTGGGGCCCAGGTCGTGGAGGGATTTGTGTGCGTGGGTGAGGAGTCTGAACGTGATCCTTTTGTTGACGGGGAGCCAGTGGAGGTCTCTCAGATGTCCGGAGATGTGGCTGTGACGGGGGATGTCCAGGACGAGTCGAGCTGAGGCGTTCTGGATCCGTTGGAGTTTCTTCTGGAGTTTGGTGGTGGTGCCGGCGTAGAGGGTGTTCCCGTAGTCCAGCCGGCTGGTGACGAGGGCCTGGGTGACCGTCTTCCTGGTCTCGGTGGGGATCCACCGGAAGATCTTTCGAAGCATGCGTAGGGTGTTGAAGCACGAAGACGAGACGGCGTTGACTTCTCTGGACATTGAGAGGGAGGAGTCCAGGATGAAGCCCAGGTTGCGTGCGTGGTCCGTAGGCTTGGGGGTGGCGCCCAGGGCAGGGGGCCACCAGGAGTCGTCCCAGGCGGAGGGTGATGACCCCAGGATGAGAACCTCCGTCTTGTCTGAGTTCAGTTTCAGGCGGCTGTTCTTCATCCATTTGGAGACGTCTTTCATCCCTTCGTGTAGGCTGGCTCTGGCGGTGTCCGGGTCGTTGGTGAGGGAGAGGATCAGCTGGGTGTCGTCGGCGTAGGTGATGATCTTGAGGTTGTGTTGGCGTGCGATGGCAGCGAGGGGGCTCATGTAGACATTGAAGAGGGCGGGGCTGAGCGATGACCCCTGGGGGACGCCGCAGACGACTTCAATGGCCGATGACCGGAACGGGGGGAGGCGGACTCTCTGGCTTCTTCCAGCGAGGAATGAGGTGATCCACTCTAGGGCCTTCCCCTGGATTCCGGTGTTGTTCAGGCGTTGTATAAGGGTGCGGTGGCAGACGGTGTCGAATGCTGCGGAGAGGTCCAGGAGGATGAGGGCCGCTGTTTCCCCATTGTCCAGTAGGGATCTGATGTCGTCTGTGGCTGCGATGAGGGCGGTCTCCGTGCTGTGGTTGGCTCGGAAGCTGGACTGCGTGTGTTCGAGGGAACAGTTGGTCTCAAGGAAGGCGGCTAGCTGTCTGTTGACGGTCTTCTCGATGACTTTGGCAGGAAACGGAAGGAGCGAGATGGGGCGGAAGTTCTTGAGCTTGGTGGGGTCTGCTGTAGGTTTCTTCAGCAGGGCGCTGATCTCGGTGTGTTTCCAGCAATCCGGGAAGGTGGCGGTGTTGAAGGAGGCGTTGATGATGTCGCGGAGGTGGGGTGCGATGATGTGGTCGGCCGAGTTGAAGATGTGGTGTGGACAGGGGTCCGTGGACGATCCGGAGTGGATGGTGTTCATCGTGCGAGTTGTGTCTTCGGTGCTGACCGGGGTCCAGGTGCGGAGGGTGGCGGTGGGGGGCGTCGGTTCGGTGGTGGGGTTCGTGGTTGGAGGGCCGAAGCTGTTGTGTATGTTGGCTATCTTGTCATGGAAGAAGGCTGCGAGAGAGTCGCAGAGGTCTTGCGAGGGAGTGATGTCGTTGTTTCCGGCGTCGGGGTTGGAGAGCTCTTTGACGATGGTGAAGAGTTCTTTGCTGTTGTGGGTGTTGTTGTCCAGCCGTTCCTTGAAGGCTGTCTTCTTTGTGGCGCGGATCAGTTGGTGGTGCTTGTGGGTGGCTTGTTTGAGGGCAGTCATGTTGTCTGTGGTCTGGTTGGTGCGCCAGGTATTCTCCAGGGAGCGGCAGTTCTTCCTGGAGGTAATGAGTTCGTCGGTGAACCAGGAGGTTTTCTTGCTGCCGCGTCTGCTGGGGGGGTTCTTCAGTGGTGCAAGGGCGTCCGCGCAGTTGGTGATCCCTTGAGTGAGGTTGTTGGCGGCTTCGTTGGGGTCCATTGAGCTGGTGGGGGGGTTCTGGCTGAGGAAGGTGGTGAGCTGGTCGATTGTGGTCTTGTTCCAGTTCCTACGAGGGGGTTGTTTCGGGTGGTGGTGGGTCGTCGTTTTTCTGAAGCTGAAGTGGACGCAGCTGTGGTCGGTCCACTGGAGTTTGATGGAGTGGCTGAAGGCGACGTGCTTGCTGGATGAGAAGACTGGGTCAAGCGTGTGGCCGGCGTAGTGGGTGGGGGTGGTAACCAGTTGCTTGAGTCCGAGGTTGGCAAGGTTGTCTAGCAGGGCGACGGTGTTGCGGTCCTTGTTGTTCTCCAGGTGGAAGTTGAGATCCCCCAGGAGGATGTAGTCGGTGGAGTTGATGGCGTGTGGGCTGACGAAATCAGTGATGGCTTCGCTGAATTGTGTGCGTGGTCCTGGTGGTCTGTAGACGAGGGTGCCTCTGAGAGTGATATTGGGGTCGGTGTGTATCTGGAAGTGGAGGTGTTCGGCGGGGGTGAGGGTGTCATCTAAGTTGGTTGTGATGCGGATGGTGTTCTTGTGGGCGATGGCGATGCCTCCTCCCGTCTGGTTGATGTGGTCCTTCCTGGTGATCTTGTAGCCGTCCGGGATGGCTATGGCGATGTCGGGCGCTGAGGAGGCGTTCGTCCAGGTTTCCGTCAGGAAGGCGATGTCTGGTGATGTAGAGTCGAGGAGGTTCCAGAGTTCGACGGCGTGTCGGTGGATGGAGCGGGTGTTGAGCAGGATGCACTTCAGATGGTTGTTGCTGGGGCTTGGTTTGGCTGGTGCGGTGCAGGGATGGAGGCAGGAGAATCGGCAGGCGTGGCAGGAGAAGGGTCCATGGGTGCGTCTCGGGGTGGTGTGGTGGCAGGCGTTGTTTTGTCCGGCGTTGAGTGCGAGGAGGGTTGTAGTGTCGTAGGTGAGTCGGGTGCGCTGGTGACGACAAGAACCAGGGGGTCTGGCGCGGGGCGCGGTCCAGACACGGACGGGTCAGACGGGCTTACCTTTGGCGCACCTTCGGCGCACAATCGGCGCTTCCGCTGCGTGCGTCCGCTGCGCGGTCGCTCTGGGGGCGTCATAAGTAAGCAGCCGGGAGGGAGGAGCAGCTGGGTGGCGGGAGCGGGGCGGCGAATGGAATCACAGGGGGCGGGGCCGCAGGGAGGCAGCGGCGGGAAACTCGAAGAAGCAGCGGGCAGCGATCGAAGGACGGGGGAATCTGCAGGCAGGAGGCGGCAAAAGGCAAGGCAGGAGCGGCAGCAGTGAGTGGGACGACCAAGCCCTGTGGAAGGCTGAGTGGTCACACTCTGTGGTCCCCTACAGTCCCCTAAAGTAAGGAGCCGGGAGGGAGGAGCAGCTGGGTGGCGGGAGCGGGGCGGCGAATGGAATCACAGGGGGGCGGGGCCGCAGGGAGGCAGTGGTGGGAAACTCGAAGAAGCAGCGGGCAGCGATCGAAGGACGGGGGAATCTGCAGGCAGGAGGCGGCAAAAGGCAAGGCAGGAGCGGCAGCAGTGAGTGGGGCAACTAAGCCCTGTGGACGGTTGTAAAACATTCATATTTTACCGACTCCTTGAAAGAGGTGGTAAGCCATTCGCAAATGGGAAGGGGTCCCCAGGGGACGTCTTCACCTTTGAGAATGGATACAAATATTTTTTAAGAGTAGGCAATGGTTCCAAAGACCTCTGCCTTCCTTTAAAGAAAACGGGCTGCATTAAAAAAAATAGCTATTTAAAAAGAAATCACAGACATGCTGGACTGCTTACCTCCGCAGACCACCATCCCTGTGATGGCTGCGATTCCAAATAGGTCGCAAATTGCGACCTACCATGAGATAGGTCTATTCGCGACCCACTAAGAGTCCTTAATGAAACTCAGAAGAATTTCATACATTAGAAGTACCGATTTCCTAATTCTTAATGTTAGTACACCTGGCCCAGGATTCCTCAGTTTGGAAGAGAGTCTTGCTTGTAATAACGGTGTTAACAACATGATTAATGCACTTCATACCGCAGTTCTATTTTTTTAATTATCTTACAAAGTTGGCTAAGGTGTATTGTTTTCCTTGTTTATACACAGAGGGGGCACGCATATCACTTAACCTGGTGTTATTTAGACTTGTATGAATAACTGAATAATAAATAGTTCTTGTCATTACTTTCTGTAAGTCTGTACAAAATCTATTTTCGCAATATTTATTTTACTTTTCTTTATGCCTGTCTTTTTCCTGTCATTAATTTCCTCTCGAGTATGGTAAAGTGCTCCTGGAAACATTTCCAGAGTGGAGGTGCTGAAGCCACAATCTTGGTGAGGCTCCTAAGAACAGCAACTCTTAGACAATTAATAAAATTCTAAACTAATCACAAATCTACACAAAGTATTTCCGGGTGAGCGGAATGCTTTGACGCCGATTGCATTGACGTCGTTTAGTGAATGAACGAATGGGCCATGCACTGAAGTCCATTTTGTCGGTGGAAGGGGTCTGAGTGAGGATAACTTAGAGCTGGAGGGCAGTGTTCTTCTTGTACAGCAGTGATGTGAAAGTACCGGAACTCAGTTTAAATATGTCAGGGTGATAATTTGGGAATGATTGGGACTCCATTAAAGCGTATGAGGTTGCTTATATGCAGTGCTATGATGTGTGAAGTTGATGTGGAGAGTGCAGTGGTGTAAGAACAGTAGCGGCTCGTGGAGGGAGTGCTGTAGGGTGGTGGGTAGTAAACTACGGCAAACGGCCTAACAGAGGTAAGTAAACAAATAAATAAATAAAACGAATTTCATTGTGCGCGCTGCATTGCCAAATGCGATGCAACGCGCGCAACAAAATTCGTTTTATTTATTTATTTGTTTACTTACCTCTGGCCGTATTTCGTAGTTTACTACCCCCCACCCTGCTCCGATCCCCGCCCCGCCTCACCGCCCCGCAGCACTCCCTCCACGAGCCGCTACTGTGTAAGAATCAGGGGCTTAATACAAAATGAAGGACCCCCCTGCAGAATGTGATAATGGGCCCATGAGTCTCACGTATTTGCATTGGCCTTGGGTTGAAGGGTGTCCCCCTGAAGGTTTGTGGGGGCTTGAAGAGTTTGGGAGAACCCCCTGCAACGCAGAGGCTGCATGGGCCTGCATTATGCCCCTGCCTGGCTCATTGTCCCTAGCCCCCAGTCCGCTCTCTACTGTTCTCTCTCACCTCTGTTACTACTCTCCTTTCGCCTGGCTGGGCCCAATCACACTATGATTGTTACCGAGGAGTCTTTTCGCCGGGCCATGCATCCATCTGCACTTGCAGCAATAGGATAATCTTGCAAGTTTTCACTTTTTTTGTTTCAGCTTGAGGAACACACAGAGGCTTTCCCTAGCAGTTGTTTACATTACACCCATAGTGCAGGGAGGGCCGAGGGGCCCCCAGGATGGGGAAGGAAGCCTGTGGGGCCCACGCACCACAGGGTGGTGCGAGGTCCTTTGCTAGGTCCCTGGTAATAATGAGTGGGACTCCATTAAGGTGTATAAAGTTATTTTTGGGTAGTGCTGTAGTGTGTGAAGTTGATGTGGGGATGCCGTGATAGAAGCAGGGCTTTAAGGGAAATGAAAAAACAAGGCGGGTCTCTCAAAGGGCCTTGGTGGATGTAATTAAGGGTGTGGCTTAAAAATACGTAAAAATCTGTGCTTAGCATAGTGTGTCACCCGACTGGTATTTTGCTGCTTCAGTCATTGCATACAGATATATAATACAACAAGTGACATTACATCTACAACAAGCCAGGACTATTGGCTTTGCCAGTGGTTGTTAGCTGTGTAAGATAAATAAGCAACAACTATGGCTTCGTTGTATATCTAATATTGAAAATGCTTCAGTTCTGACATGCTGAGACTATGAAAGAACTATAACAAGTCTCTTTGTAGTTACACCAAATGCAGTGAAGGGTGGTAATGCTGCAGAGTTAAGATTTTGTTTTTTCACCCTGAGGGTGAGGGCAAAAATGGAGAGCCCAATAGGGACCCATCTCAGCACCTGCTTTATAGAACTGCCCACCTAAAGCCCTGGATAGAAGAATGAGTGGAACTCCATTGAAGTGTATGAGGTTGGTCAATGGAGGCGCTGTAGTGTGTGAAGTTGAGTTGGGGAGGGGAGTGCAGTGATAGAAGAATGAGTGTGATTCCATTGTAATTGTAATTGCATTTATATAGCGCTTACTACCACTGACGAGGCGTCAAAGAGCTATTTCGACGAGTAGCACGCTACTCCGGAACCCATAAAGGATTAGTGTTGAATTAGTATAGTGAAATATGCAAGTAATTTGAGTGGTGGATAGGTTAGTCAGTTATTTGGATTGAATGGATAGCGGAAGTATAGAAGAGGGAAAAAGGTTTGCATTTATATAGCACTTGTTACCCCTGACGAGGAGTCAAAGCACTTTTTGGGCGAGTAGCACACTACTCCGGAACCCATAAAGGATTAGTGGTGAATTAGTATAGTGAAATATGAAAGTAATTTGAGCGGTGGATAGGTTAGTCAGTTATTTGGATTGAGAAGGATAGCCGAGGGATAGAAGAGGGAAAAAGATTTGCATTTATATGGCGCTTGTTACCCCTGATGGGGTGTTGAGGTGCTTTTTTTGGCGAGTAGCACGCTACTCTGGAACCCATAAAGGATTAGTGCTGAATTAGTATAGTGAAATATGAAACTAATTTGAGTGGTGCATATTAGTCAGTTATTTGGATTGAGAAGGATAGCGGACAGATAAAACAGGGAAAAAAGGTTTGCATATATATATTTGGCTTGTTGCCCCTGATGGGGTGTTGAAGCGCTTTTTTGGCGGGTAGCACGCTACTCCGGAACACATAAAGGATTAGTGTTGAATTAGTATAGTGAAATATGAAAGTAATTTGAGTGGTGGATAGGTTAGCCAGTTATTTGTATTCGGAAGTATAGTGGTGGTATAGAAGAGGGAAAATATTTGCGTTTATGTAGCACTTGCTACCCCTGATGAGGTGTGGAGGCGAAGGGCATGAGTTTGGTAATGGGTGGAGGCTGTGGCATGTGAAGTTTATGTGGAGGGTGCGGCGATGTAAGAATGAATGTGACTCAATTGAAGTGTATGAAATTGGTTAGTATTGGTGCTGTAGTGTGGGAAGTAGATGTATAGGAGTGCAGTGATCATAGGCAATGAGTGGGACTCTATTGAAATATGTTTTTTTGGTTGGCGGAGGTTTTGTTTGTAGTGTGTACAGCTGATGATGTGGGGTGTAGTAATGCAGAAATAAGTGGAACTCCAATGAACTGTATGAGGTCCATTGATTATGGGTGGTGGTGCCTGAATTTTATTATGCGATGGAGCGCACTGAGTTAGACATTGAGTGGCACTCCATTGAAGTGTTTTTTATTATGGGATGTAGGTAACGAGTGGGTGTCCACTAAAGTGTACGAGGCTCGTTATGGGCAGTTATAAGATGTGTATGACTGGGACCCCATTAAAGTGTATGAGGATGACCATGGCTGGCGCTGGTGCTGTGTGCAGTTGATGATATAGCGCTATATAAATGCAATTACAGTACAGTACAGTATTGCAGGGATTTGGGCAATAAGTGACTTGGAGAGCTAGTAAAATGAGTAGTGAGAATGCAATTTTTCTAAAAAAAATTGTATAATCAGCAATACAAAAATTGCACGCCGGAGAATGAAACAGTGTGAAATCAGCCATTTTATTTGATTGAGTCTAAGATTAAATATTAACACCTTAAAGATATAGGACCTCTTTAAAGCCTGTACAACTTCATGACAGGACCCCCAGCTCATGTGTGACATCAAAGCAGCTTTGAAGGTGAAACATCTTGATGTACTTTTTGCGCTCTTTACATCCTCGGAGCAAAATGGGTGATCTAGGAATACTGGTTCAATTTTAAACATTTCAGACAAAAGTTCCAATTTTTCATCCCCCCCTCCCCCTCCCCCGAGGAAGTTGCTGCTGTTTTGCATTGATTAGGTAATTTCTTCACGATGGAACCGCTCACACCTTGGGCTCGAAACTAGGGCATGCATATCCTGTATTCTTTAAAGCTGATGAAGCATATTTACTGCTCCTACTTTTTTGCAGAGCTCATATTATGCCTGCACTAATAAAACTGTAGTTGTTTTCGGTGTGGGGTACGCAGATTATAAACATAAAAAACATGGCATTCTACAGACATCAAAATAGGACTACAGTTTTGCAGGGACCAATGGGCACAGACTGACTTAAGTGACAACACTCACCAACACAAAAACACAGACAGCGAGACATTGATGGGAATTAAATGCAACTTTTACATTGCTTTCTGCCAGGGGCTGTTAACTAGTTCTGCACTGGAAAACATGAAAACTTGCCTGCCTCTGTGTTCAGTGAACCCTCTTTGAAAACAGGTAAATGTCATACATTTACATATATATATGCAGGGACAGTGAACAAATGTAACCATCCCAGCAAATCCGGGACACCTGGTCACACCTCTATCAGTGGCGAAATAGGTCAGATGAAGGGCTTGTGTGCTTGGCACTTCAAACCTATAGTCTAGACAGGGCTTTAAGTGGGCCGGGTCTCACCGGTGCTGAGCACTGGCAGTTTTTTAAAGGGGGCCTCGAAACGGGTCTCTATCGGGCTCTGTTTTGTGCCCTGACACAGGCAGTCCATTTTTTCCGGACTGCAGTGACCGCAGGCATATCAATGTGCGTGTGCCCACACTGCTCACTTCTCACTCGTCGAGAAGTTACAACATGACGTCATGCCAGGTGAGCGTTCTAGGGGAAGGGAAATCCTTTAAAGAGAGTCAATATCTCTCTGGATTTCCCTTCTCTTTTTGAAACTCAGGAGCAGCAGCATTGTCGTGGTGTCACAAGGGCTTTAATAATTTCAACATTATATATAACAAGCCATAGTTGCTGCTTATTTATCTTATGCAACTAACAACCATTGACAAAGCAAATAGTCTTAACTTGTTGTAGGTATGATGTTACTATCATATATCTGCATGCAATGACAGAAACGGCAAAATACAAGTCGGCGGCACACTATGCTAAACACAGATTTTAAACTTAAGTGTTTTAAGCCACGCCCTTAATTACATTGGCCACGCCCTTTTGAGAGACCCTCTGTTTTTTCATCCCACTTAAAGTCTTGAGTCTAGACTAGAGACAGGCAACCTACCTCTTTTGCTCTCATTTTGTGAATGAGATCTGACCTACTATCAGCTTAGCAGGGCCTGGGCTGATTCAGATCACAAACTCCCATAAAGTATGACCTAGAGAACTGTTCTGTTGCTGGTTATTCATCCCAGGTTCTAGCCTGCTGCTTTTAGAGCAGTGATTAATGTGCATAAGAATAAGTGCTGGGCCCCACCTATTGTTCAAAATCCCACGACAGCCTTGATTCCACCTCATGCGTTTTATCACCAGACACTATGTTCCCCTTAGATCTAACTCCTGCACATTCCTGCCTTCTCTCGTTATCACTGTTTTCCCGTCTATCTCTTCCTCCTTCATTCTCCCTTGTGTGTTTTCCTTCCCTTGCTCTGGGTCAATATCTGATGAGGTAAAATAAGTGCCCGTACCCACAAATGAGCTTCGGTTGGCCCCACCAGCAATCACCAGCTCCGATTAAGCACTGCTTTGGAGTAATCTATCTCTTTCAAATCCATCCAGAAGTGACAATCTGGGGGAGATTCTCAAACTTTTTGCACTGGGTTAGTGTTACAGACCAGCACAAAATGTTTTTTCCTGATTCACTTTCCAGTGCAACGCTTGTTTTGCGCTGGAAAGTACTCAAAAGATACACAAAGCAGCATGAAATGCTGCTTTGCATTACTTTGCATCAAGGGGGCGTTCCATGGGTGGTGCATGGACGTTCCCATGCAACTACCCATGTTTTTTTATGCTAAACCCTATCTACTAACATTAGTAGACAGGGTTTAGCGCAAAAACATGAACGCAGCTGAAAAGCAAATGTTAAAAGGAGAAATATTTTAATTTCTCCTTTCTTTTCCGACTTTGCATGTGTGCTGCACTGTACAGCACACATACAAAGTAGGAGAAGGTTTTTCACTGGTCTAGTCATAATATTCGGAGTACAGGAAGGTACCCTTCCTGTACAAAACCTATGGTAGACTCAGGCACACACCCTAGCCCACTGGTTCCTAAACTGTGCGCTGCGGCACCCTGGTGCACCACCAAAAGCAGCCACGGGCGCCGCGGTCGCAGATGCTAATCATAATCTATTACCCCCAGGTCCCTACGTCCTTGACACCTTCATAATAAGTGAGATTTACTATCTCACCGACAGAAAAAAGAACGAAGGAATGCTGGACCTACCCTCCCCCTCCCACTGGGAGTACATAAGGCGTACTGGTCCCAGCATTCCTCCTGTTCTTTTTTTCTGTCATGCTGACAGTGTGAGGGCGTGGCGGGAGCGGGGGCGCTCCTGCCTTTTGCTGGATATATACTTACACGGAGGCCGCTGTTTCGATCTTCGGTCGGCGGTCCTTCGTCGGAGGCCTCTCCCTCCCTGCCGGGCTTGGGGGGAGTGGCGCGGGCTTCTCCTGGATTGTTCTGCCGCGCAGGAGTGGTAATACCGCGTTGGCTTTCCTCTGGCCCGATGGCCGCCCCTCCTGGCCTGCCGGGCTTGCTAGGGGGCGCGGCCGGTTTGCTGCTTCAGGATTGGCTGCAGCTTCCTTCCCCTTCCGGTTTTCGGCCTGCCTGACTTCCGGTTTTTGATGGCGGGACAGATGTCAGGCGCCTCGATGTTCCCGGCTGTGGGCTGCTCGTTATAAACGGGCCGGTGGGGTGAGTACCGCATAGCGGTTTTTTGCTGTGAGGTTTCTTGATTTTGGCTGTGTTTAGTGTTTTCTGCTGCCATGGGGAAGCGTTCTAGGAAGAGGCATCATCGGGAGAGGTCTTCCTCTTCTTCTTCTTCATCTGATGATTCCAGGTCTCCTTCTCCTGCCAGTTCCCGACGCCGTGATGGTGGTGGAGATGCGCGTATTAAGCGCCTAATTCGTGAGACTTTGACTGAGGTGGGTGATGTTGGGTCCCGTCGCAGGCGCCCTGCACCGGTTTCTTCCAACTCTTCTGGCGATGAGTCTGCTTGGTTGGGGGACGGTGATTTGAAGGGCAAATATGTGGACAAGGACGCTTTGCCAGGTATTCTGAAGCACGTTAAGGAGAACATGGGGTTCCCTGACGAGGACGCTCAGAGTACCTCTAGGGGGCCTTTGTTACGTCAGTTTCAGAGTGCTGCCACGGTTGATGTTCCTGTCCATCCATTCATTAGAGATGTTCTGAATCGTGAGTGGGCTGATCCTGATCGCATTTTGATTTCGCGATTCATGGCACGGCTGTATCCTCTGCAGGATATGGCTTCGGACCTTCCAGATTCTATCCCTATTGACGCCTTTGTGGCTAGTTTGGTGGGGCACACTTCCCTGGCTGAGGACGCCGTACTGAAGGATCCTGTGGATAAGAAGGCTGATGTTGCGCTCAGGAAGGTTTATTCTGGTTCACACCTGGCCTTGAGGGCTGACGTCTATGGGACATATGTTTCTCAGTCTCTGCTGTCTGACCTGAAGTCGCTATATCAATCGTTGGACAATGCCACAGACTGTTCCGGTTTACTTGAGCATATCGAGCGTCAGGTGGAGCTCCTATCCGATGTCTCCTTTGACGTGGTGCGTGCTTCTGCACTGTCCGGCGGGGCTTGTGTGGCGGCTCGTCGCAGTCTTGTCCTTAAAGACTGGAAGACTGACTCTGCACAGAAGGCGTGCGCTTTGCGTTTGCCTTTCCAGGGCTATGTTGTTTGGGGGGGAATTGGAGGCCAAGTTGCATAAACTGTTTAAGGAAAAGAAGCATTCTTCTTCATTTAAGGTCTCTTCTTCTGCTCCTGTCCGTCTCTTCTTCTGCTCCTGTCCCTTCTAAATCCAAGTCTTTCTTTCGTCCTGCCTCTTGTAGACAGTTTGTGAGAGGCCAGGGAAGGTTTGCTTCTGGCCGGGGTCGGGATCGTAAGGCTAAATCTCCTCCGCTTGCCAAGCCGTGTTCCTGACTCTTTGGTGGTGGTTCCCGGGATGTTGGTTGGAGGGCGACTGCGCTTCTTCCTTACGGCCTGGGTTCAGTCTTGTTCCGACGCCTGGGTGTTGGAGATCATTCACCTGGGTTATGCTCTGGAGTTTTCAGTTCCGGATCCAGATTCTGGGGTTCGGACAACTCCCTGGCCTTCCTGCCGTTTGAAACAAGCTCATCTCTCTCAGGGGATTGTGGATCTTCTTCGTAAGGGTGCCGTTCAGGAGGTTCCTGCTTTGGAGATGGGAGAGGGCTTTTATTCCCTGATCTTTCTGGTTCCCAAGAATACGGGGGGTTTCCGCTTGGCTTTGGACCTAAGGGTGATAAACAAGTGAGTGACCAGGGTTCCTTTTCGCATGGAGACTTTGCAAAGGGTGATACCTTTGGTGCTTCCGGGTCACTTCATGTGTACTCTGGATCTTCAGGATGCTTATTACCATGTTCCAATCCATCCGCGGTCCCGCCGGTTTCTGAGGTTTTGTGTTCTGGGGCATCATTATCAGTTCATGGTGTTGCTCTTCGGTCTTCGGTCGGCGCCGAGAGTCTTTACGAAGGTGGTGGCTCCTTTGGTCGCGTGGCTTCATCTCCAAGGGGTGATGGTGTACCCGTACTTGGACGACTGGTTGGTCCATGCTCCCTCTCGGGTCATGTTGTTGGAGGCCCGGGAAGTGGTGTGTTCGGCGTTGCAGGCCCATGGTTTCCTGATCAACTTCCCCAGGTGTCAGCTGTCGCCGTCTCAGGAGATGGTTTTCATTGGGGCTCGCTTCCGTTCGGATCTGAACCGGGTGTTCCTCCCGGAACCTCGGGTTGTGACGTTGGTGTCCCTTGCTCAGCGTTTCAGGGTGGGAGGTGCTCCCGGTTTCTGCAGGAGGGTTGCTGGGGGATGGACGCCCTGTTGATTCCTTGGCCGTCCCGTCTCCTGTATGCCTTTCCTCCTCTGGCTCTGATTCCCCGATTTCTGTCCCATTTATGTCAGGAGGATCGGGAGGTGGTGGTGGTCCTGCCGTTTTGGCCTCGGAGGTCCTGGTTTCCACGGTTCGTCTTTTGGTGGTGAGAGGTCCCTGGTTTCTTCCCCTCTCCCCGTCTCCGCTGAGGTCTTCCCCGTCCCTGTCTCTTCTCTGATTGCGGCTGTCGGTGTGGAGGTTGAGAGGCAGGGTTGGAGGCGGCACGGTTTCCCAGAACATTTAGCGGTGGCCCTTCAGCGTTCCCGGCGGCCGTCTACCCTCAAGTCTTATGATCGACATTGGGGTAATTTCGGTCGTTGGTGTTCGGCGTTGTGCCTTTCCCCTTTGTCCTGTTCCTTGCAGGCTGTGCTGCAGTTTTTGTGGGAGGGTTTCGAGAAGGGTTTGGCTGTGTCCACTCTACGTGCCCAGTGGGCCGCAGTTCGGGCGTTTCGTTCCCCGTGGGGGAATCTTTCGGATGTTGAGGACCTGGTTTCTCGTCTGCTACGCAGTTTTTCTATTTCTCGTCCTGTGCCTCGCCCTTCCTTTCCCTTGTGGGATTTGCCCTTGGTTCTTCGGGTGTTGGTCGATCCGCCTTTTGAGCCTTTATCTGAGGTGGATTTGAAGTTTCTTACTCTCAAAGTAGTTTTTCTGGTGGCCGTCACCTCTGCTCGTCGTCTTGGGGAGTTGGGGGCCTTGATGGCTCGTGAGCCTTTCTTGTCCTTCACGGAGAGTGGGGTGGTGCTTCGCCTTGATTCTTCTTTTGTGCCGAAGGTTTCTTCCCAATTTCACAGGTGCCAGGAGTTGGTCTTGCCTGCCTTGGGCTCTGTTTTGGATTCTCCTGGTGGTACCCGGTGGTTCTTGTTGGATGTGTGCCGGGCTTTGCGCGTTTATCTGGATCGCACGGCTGTGTTTCGCAAGTCGGACTCCCTTTTTGTCTCCTTTGGGGCTGCTTCCCGTGGGGGTAAGGCTTCTTCTGTGTCTATCGGGCGTTGGCTGAAGCAAGTCATTTCCTTGGCCTACTCTCTGTCTGGGTCTCCTCCTCCTGTGGGGGTTCAGGGCCGTTCTACACGGGGTGGCTGCCTCTTGGGTGGAGGTTCGGGGTGTTCCTCTCTCTGAGATTTGTAGAGCTGCCACCTGGGCCTCTTCTAATACTTTCATCAGACATTATCGGCTCCTCAATCTGTTGGGGGATGATGGGAGTTTTGCGTTGGGGGTGTTGAGCTCTGTTTGCTCCTGATGTTTTTTCTTTTTTTGTCTCCAATAAATCAATGGGTTTGTTTTGCTGTCCTGGCGGTTTGTTGTGTTTTTGGAATGAATGCCGGTGTCTGCTTTGGTATTTCTCACTTGTTATGAAGGTGTCGAGGACGTAGGGACCTGGGGGTCATGTCCTATTACTTACCGGTAATCTTCATTTCTCCGGGTCCCGTAGTCCTCGACACCTTCATGACTTCCCTCCCTCCCTCCCTGTCTACCGGCCTTCATTGTGGCTTGGTATTTCAGGAAGAATGCTGGGACCGGTACGCCTTATGTACTCCCAGTGGGAGGGGGAGGGTAGGTCCAGCATTCCTTCGTTCTTTTTTTCTGTCGGTGAGATAGTAAATCTCACTTGTTATGAAGGTGTCGAGGACTACGGGTCCCGGAGTAATGAAGATTACCGGTAAGTAATAGGACATTCTGAATTACACCAGCCCTTGAAAAGCAGGCCGGGAGCGCAGTGCCTGGCGACCACTAGATGGTGCACTTACTGTCTCGTAGTGTAATAATTGATCATATGTGAAGGAACATATGGTAGCAGACGTTTCCCTCATTGAAAGTATGTTCAATCCCCACATGAGGACAGCAGGACAGGAAACAGCTTGGTGTTTGGGTAGTTTTCAAGAGCACAAGCCACTGGAATTGGCATCTCACCTCAGACGACGTTCGAAAGTCGATGGCACCAGGACATTAATATTCACTGTATTTTCCCAAATGAATCGTGGTCCACAGTGTCCAGTGCACACAGTGATGGATATTCTCAATTATTTATATTTGTGTTAGTTTTTTTCCAGTATTTATGAAGGACAAAAGATCGGGGCTGCATGGCCCCCACATTGCCATGTGATACCTTCACTGTTTGACTTTGCTAGCACTAAATACGATCCTGTGTAATTCCAAACTGGTCACTCCCTCAGGGCAACAATAGAAGCGCCTTCATTTCCTTACAGCACTGCCATATATCAATCAATCAATCAAGGCATTTGTATAGCGCGCTACTCACCCGGAGGGTCTCAAGGCGCTTGGGGAGGTGGGGGGTCCGCTACTGCTCGAACAGCCAGGTCTTGAGTTGCTTCCTGAAGGCGAGGGGGTCTTGGGTCAGGCGGAGGTGGGTGGGGAGGGAGTTCCACATCTTGGCGGCCAGGTAGGAGAAGGATCTTCCTCCCGTTGTGGCTCTTCGGATGCGGGGGACGGCGGCGAGGGCGTGACTGGTCGATCGGAGCTGGCGTGTGGGAGTGTAGAAGTTGAGGCGGTCGTTGAGGTATCTTGGGCCTTGGTTGTGGAGGGCTTTGTGTGTTTGTGTGCGTGGGTGAGGAGTCGGAACGTGATTCTCTTGTTGACGGGGAGCTAGTGCAGGTTTCTTAGGTGTGCGGAGATGTGGCTGTGTCGGGGGATGTCCAGGATGAGTCGAGCTGAGGTGTTCTGAATCCGCTGGAGTCTTTTCTGGAGTTTTGCAGTGGTTCCGGCGTAGAGGGAGTTGCTGTAGTCCAATCGGCTGGTGACGAGGGCCTGGGTGACCGTCTTCCTGGTTTCGGTGGGGATCCACCGGAAGATCTTCCGTAGCATGCGTAGGATGTTGAAGCACGACGAGGAGACGGCGTTGACTTGTCTGGTCATGGAGAGGGAGGAGTCCAGGATGAAGCCCAGGTTGTGTGCGTGGTCCGTCGGTTTGGGTGCGTTGCCCAGGGCAGGGGGCCACCAGGAGTCGTCCCAGGCAGAGGGCGACGATCCCAGGACGAGGACTTCCGTCTTATCTGAGTTCAGTTTCAGGCGGTTGTTCATCATCCACTCGGCTACGTCTTTCATCCCTTCGTGTAGGTTGGCCCTGGCGGTGGCGGGGTCATTGGTGAGGGAGAGGATCAGCTGGGTGTCGTCGGCGTAGGAGATGATGTTGAGGTTGTGTTGGCGTGCGATGGCTGCGAGGGGGCTCATGTAGACGTTGAAGAGGGTGGGGCTGAGCGATGATCCCTGTGGTACGCCGCAGATGACTTCGGGGGCCTCGGATCTGAACGGGGGGAGGCGGACTCTCTGTGTCCTTCCGGCGAGGAAGGAGATGATCCACTCCAGTGCCTTCTCTTGGATTCCGACGTTGCTGAGGCGCTGCACTAGGGTGCGGTGGCAGACAGTGTCGAACGCCACAGAGAGGTCCAGGAGGATGAGGGCCGCTGTTTCCCCGTTGTCGAGCAGGGCTCAGATGTCGTCAGTGGCTGCGAGGAGGGCGGTCTCGGTGCTGTGGTTGGCTCGGAAACCGGACTTGCCCATAATTGATAACACTGAGGAACACACCGGATGTTGTCCTTTTTCTTTAAAGAGGGGTAGGGAGGTTTTGTCTAAAATATATCTTATCACATCAAGATTAACCCGGAAGCAGCTGGAGGACCGCCTCGTAACAAGAGGTCCAGCACTTTTGCAGAATACCATTTTTCAACAGTATGCTTGTCCATATTTGCTGATGGCTTTTTCTGATGCCCACACTATCCGTCCTGGCTTTTTATGTTGCCGTTCAGTTGAGGCATTTTGAGTACATTAATGGGTGTTCGAATGCCTTCACTGCAGCCCACTCCCTTGCAAATGTATTGGCTTTTAGTACATTCTTTTGATGTATGTGTCAGTACAGTGAAAGACTTGCAGAAGTGGAGCATACAAACGACTGACCTGCAGCACCGGAATCCTGTGGTTCAGAGGCATTGTGAAAGTTTTTTTTTTTAATCTCCATACTGTGGCTATTGCTACTGTTTCGTTGCTAAATCAGTGGTTCGGATATAGGCAGACAGTATTTAACAGCATTAACTTTCTTAATTGGAGGTATAGCGCCAGCAGTACTCTGAATGCCGTGACATTCTTATAATTGGCTTTATTAAATGAATCCATGGCTTTGTCTTTCTTGACATTAATAGCTTTACTGGAATTGAAGTGGACACATGGGAGCCATCTGAGTGGACCTCGTGTCCTAATGAGCCTCAGTGGTAGGCTACTGACCTGTCATAATGTGAAAGGAAAATCACAAAGCGAACAAGCCATTGCAATTACTCATTGTACCCTATGTGGATCACGAACAGATGGAAGGAACTATAAGCCCAGTGGTTCCCAAACTGTGCGCTGCAGCGCCCCAGTGGCCCCGGATTCGTCTGGAGGTGTCCAGCTTCAGTTTGATCGCACATGAACAGCAAACAGAGGGCGTACAAATATTGTGGAAAGGGAGAGGAGACATATCTTTGCATTGCATGCACTATTATCCCCACCTTCATCCCAATTATTTTCAGGGATTAAAATGGATGCACTACCGAGCTCCGGATTACTTAAATTGATACTTGTATAGCACACTACTCACCCGCAAGGGTCTCAAGGCACTTGTACGAATACCGCTGTGGAACCCATCCTGGCTTTCCCTGTGAGGCGTCCACTCCTGGGCACCCCCAAGGTGGAGGCCAGGCATCCTTAGCATTGTGGGGGCCGTTGTGGAGATTAAGCAAGCTATTGCCCAGAGTTGCACTCCATGATTGGAATGGCACCGAGGCGAGAATTATCAGGTCCGTGGAATTTTTGAGCCCAAGACCCGCCGAGGCGGGGAATTGAACCCTGGTACCGGGCTAGACCTCTGCATCAGGGTCTGCCGCTCTAAACATTGAGCCACACTTCTCCACCTACACACACAAAACAAAAGTATTGTAATGGGGGGCCGCGGCCAATGGGCAATTGGTCAAGGGAGCCGTAGGTCAAAAAAGTTTGGGAACCACTGCCCTAGCCCTATGGCTCTAAGGTGTGTGCCTTGGGCCATAGCAGCTCAAGTCAGCTCCAGCGATAGGGAGAGGGGAGGGGAGCGCCATATCTCTGTGAATATGGCGCTGTCCTCCTCTCTCCCTTTCACACAAAGCAGCACAGCATTTTTGGCTGCTGCGCTGCATTCCGTGACACCTTTGAAAATCTGAGCCTCTGTCATTTCACAAGCACATAAAATACGCCTATTTGTGACTTAGCCTAACACTACTTCTTGCTACGTATTTCGTTCATCTTGATAGTGACTGCACACCAAAAAAATGTGCAATGACAGGATATATAACATGAGGCTTTTTTTATCCTCGATTTTCCAGGTGATGAGGAGGAAGAGGATGATGGCCGGGAAGAGCGGCTTCCCTCCTGCTTTGACTACGTCATGCATTTCCTCACCGTCTTCTGGAAGGTGCTCTTCGCTTTTGTGCCACCAACGGAATATGGGAATGGCTGGGCCTGCTTCTGGGTCTGCATCACTATCATCGGCCTGCTCACCGCACTCATCGGAGACCTAGCCTCCCACTTCGGCTGCACCGTAGGGCTGAAGGATTCCGTAACCGCTGTGGTCTTCGTCGCTTTGGGAACCTCCATACCAGGTAAGGGCCCAAAGTAGAGTGACTGTAGTTCAGATTCATGGGCAGTTGTGGATAGTGAAATGTCAATTGAGTGAAATGTTTCCCCTGGCTATTTTTAGAACCCGTTGAAAACTGTGTCTCTGACAAATTGTCCCACCTTTCCAGTTCAGTAAAATATTCTGGATTTAGCTGGTAACCAGGGCTATTGGAATTATGCAATTGTGCGGCCATGTCGTTTTTCACTGAATTGGAAATTTGCCACATAATCCATCATCTGCTGCATGATCTGCAGATTTTAACAAAAACACATTTTTGTTTCTAGCTCAAACGGTTCAAAAGTTACTAAAAACACAGTGACACATGTTGCTGCACAGAGGAAGGTCCTTTGCAAACGGTGACTGGTCCACCTTCTGTTTTTTATTGCTATATTTTGGTGTTAAACTGGTACTAATGAGGTGCCACCAATGACCGGACAGTGTTAACAAGCATTGGCAACGCCAATAAGTCTTGGCAATCCGAGTGTTATTGACGCTGTCATTGTCAATGTCTTCAAACACCCTAGTGACTAGTCCCTTCAATACTCGCACAATCAGACAGAAGTAGACTATGATAACGCCCTCCAACAGATAGGCACAGCACGCACAGCACACATACATGCACACACACAGACACACACACAATGATAATTACACTCACCCCCTCGCAGTGAGTCACGTTGAAAGATGCCCCTTCACTTCCTCTTCTAAGCGCACGCTGAGACAGAGGTAGGCACACTGACAGGTGCACACACACATACAAAGGTGCACACCAGCCCTCCCTCTCAGGCACGGAAAAGCCTTCGGGTCCAAGTCCATGAGCTGTTGCGCCGCTCGCACCGGACAAATTGTGAGCCATGGATCAACGGAACTGAGTGTGAGGAGAGTTCAGAGAGACATGGGGAGGAGAGCAACAAGATGAGCAGCCAGGCAGAGGAGCGCTAAAGTCCAGAGGAGAGAGGCAGAAAGAGAGTGTGGGGGCTCCCAGGAGCAGGGGCATAGCTTCAAGGGGGAATTTGGGGTTTTACACCCCATTAAAAAATGTTTTCTGTAGTAAATATTAGGGTACACGTGCTGTTGAGTATGGTGGGGTGTCTGTCAGATTTCACCTGGAGTTTTCCTATACACACAGACAAAAACACGCACACACTCGCGCTCTTGTCTCTGTTTTGAAGTTCTTACAAAAAGAACAAGCCTCTGATGAGGAGGAGTACGAAGGACCCTAGGGATATGCACAAAGCCCATCAGAACTGCAGGTAAAGTGTCAATAAGACGATTATGAGCAGGAAGAGTATTCGGGTCACAGCTTCTACGTCCCTTAGGACCAATATCAGCAGCAGCATCAGGAAGAGATGGTTTGCATGCCCTCCGCACTGCTCACTGACTTGCAATTTATGTTATCAGACTACAAGAAGCATTTCCCCCCATCTTCTGCTATCGCAGCACCAGCCACCCCACCACTGTCACCGGCGTCCATTCCACAATCTACTGCAGGGCACAATATACTCTTGCTACCTACTTCTGTTCACCTTTCATCGCGAACTGCTTTGCTTCAGGCTCTAGCGACTTCTGATGATGATCATGAGGAGTGAGAGTTAGGGGAGCCACACCAAGAATGGGATGATTACCATTTCCCACACCACCATCTCCCTCTTCAATTCCTCTTGATTTTCCATCCGAGGATATTGGTGGGTTCCACAATTTATTAGAGCGAGTAGCTAAGAGATTTGACTTACCTATGCCTTCTACCCAAACAGACTTTTTCATTCACGATTTTAAGGAACCATTCAGGAAAACCGTAAGAGTTATGCCCATCATGAATTACATCTGGGAGGAGGGCTTGAAAGTCATGAAGACTCCGCCCACAGTCACTGCGTTCCTGCACATCTGGAGAAAAAGTACCACGCTTCTGCTTGTCTCACTGGGCACCCGAAACCTGATTCAGTCATATCTCAGGCAGCACAATGCAGGTAAAAAAAAACATCAGTCCCAATCACAGCACCTCCAGACAAAGAAGGCAGGCACCTTGAGGATGTTGGGAAGAGGTTCACTTCTGTGTCGGCCCTCACTGTAAGGGCAGCGAGTTCTCTCGCAGTTCTTGGCTGATATGACCGCCAGAGGTGGTCCTATCTTTCCTTTTTCCTGGATCAGCTTCATAACTAGAGTAAATCAGAGGCCAAAAAGATTCTCCAGGAAGGAGAGCGCACATCGTTGGTAGTCATTGACTGTGCGATGGACATTGCCACAACTGCCTTTAGACTGCTGGCAGGTGCAGCAGTTTTAGACTGCTGGGGCTAGCTTAAAACTACTTCATTCCGCCCTGAGGTCCAAAACAAGTTTCTCGACCTTCCTTTTGATGGAGGAGCCCTGTTCAGCAAACATGTCGATGAGGAAATACAAGCTATAAAGACGGATACCACCGCTGCTAAGTCTTGAGGGTGCTCCAGTTACATAAGGTGCTCTTTTGTGTCACCTGAGGGAGAGGCTTTCCATCCTATAGAAGAGAGTACCAGCAGTATCACTACCCTGCTTACTCCTCTACATCTCAGCCCTATTGTCACAAGTATGCCCAATGTCAGCCGCCGTCAGCAGCTTACAACCGGTCTTCTGCAAGAGGTACAGCAGGGCATCAGAACAAGTATTCAGCTCATCACCAAAGACCACCTTCAGGCTCCAGCTAGTCCTCATTCCTCACAGATAAACTTAGGGGCAAAATATCTGCTTACCTTCATCGTTGGCTGGCTATAACTATGGACCAATGGGTTATCAACCTTATTCAATTTTGCCATACCCTAGAATTTCTTCAAATTCCATTTCCCACTCCACCTCAACCATCTGTTCCAAAACATCTACACCTCCATTTATAGGTTTTTGCAATGTTGGGGAAGGGAGCAATAGAACCAATTCCTGCATCATAACGAGTGTGAAGAGGTTCTATTCCCGTTTCTTTTTGGTCCGCAAAAAGTTCAGGCAATTGCGACCAATACTAGACTTGAGAAATCTCAACACCTACCTGAAGGAACAGTCCTTTCACATGGTCTCCTTGCAGGAGATTCTGCTGCTCTAGAATCCAGGAGATTACATGTCCACCCTCGACCTCCAGGATGGATGCGTATTTTTAGATTCACATCCACCCATCTCACAGGAAATTCCTTTAATTCACAATAGTCAGGAGCCATTATCAATTCAGAGTCCTCCCTTTTGGCCTCAAATGTGCCCTGCAAATATTCACAAAGTGCTTAGCTCCAGTGGCAGCCTTTCTCAGCAAACAAAGATGCCAAGTGTTCCCTTATTTGGACGATTGGTTGGTCAAGGCGTCGTCCATGTAGGCAGCTCAAGCATCCACCGCAGCCTGCACAACGCTGTTCATGGAATTAGGCTTTATCCTGAATCTAGAAAAAGTCAGTCTTGGATCCTTCAAAGACTATTACCTTCGTAGGAGCAACGCTCGACAAAACGCTCAACAGAGCTTTCCCATTGGTCGAAAGACAAAAAAAACTAATATCAATAGCAGAACTTACACACAAAAAGACAGTCTCTTTCAGTTCGCCGTTACAAATCCCTCCTATAGATGATGTCCTGCTACATCCCTCCAGTTCCATTCTGTCAGTTAAGAATTTGTCTTCTCCAAGAGAAAATAGACAAGCAGTGGCTTCAAGCAGAGGAATCTTTCGACAATCTACTCACCATCACCCCAGCCATGGTAAAAGCTCTTTCATGGAGAAAACATCATAAGAATATTTCAGTCAGCCTCACCTTTTTAGTCCTGTCATCTCCTTTGGTCACCACTACTGACACCTCCCTCGACAGATGAGGATATTTCCTTCCAGACTTACAAGTAAGTGGCAAGTGTCAAAAGCTGCATCGCCTCCTTCACATCAGCTTGTTAGGGCTCAACGTGGTTCACCAGGCCTTATAAGCTTTCCTGCCAATAATAATGCCAAGAATAAAGAACTCAGCCTTGTTAGTTCAGACGGACACCACAGTGCACTACATCAACATTCAGGGTTGCATAAGATCACTCTTCCTATCCCAAGAGGAGCAGTGCATCTGGGAATTGGCAAGCAAGTATCCCTAAGAGCAGAACATCTTCAAGGCAACCAGAACACCACAGCAGACGCTCTAAGCAGACTAGAGTCATCGTGTCACGAATAGGAACGGAGTCAAGCCACTCTCGACAGCATCTTTCTCCGATGGGGCAAGCTGAATCTCGATCTTTTTGCGACCCCCCAGAACAAGAAATGCCAGTTCTTCACAAGTTGGCATCACCATCAGGGATCATGGGGGAATGCATTTTTGATGGCATGGTCAGGCATCTTTGCCTATGCCTTTCCTTCAATTCCTCTCCTACCAAGGCTGCTCATGAAGATGAAAGCTGAGCCCTGCAGGATGATCCTCATAACTCCTTGCTGGCCGTTCAAACATTGGTTTATGGGACACCTCCTACTCTCAGAGAAACATCACATTCTCTTGAAACGGATTCCATCTCTCTTAACGATGTCCCAGGGCCAAGTGCGGCATCAGGATCCCAAATCACGTCATTTATTGGCTTGACTCCTGAGCACAATGAGTTTACCCATTTGAAACTCCCTTCCGAATGCAGGGAAATACTGTCCAGCGCTCGTGCCAGCAGTAATAACAAGACCTATCGGCTGAAGTGGAAATGTTGTGGAATTTGGTGCCAACAAGCTAATGTGCATCCTTTTTCTTCTTTACCTCAGGAGATTATCCCTTATCTCCTGCACTTAGCAAAATCAGGATTGTCTCACTCCTCCATCAAGGTCCACTTAGCAGCTATCTCACACTTTAGGAGATCATATACCTTTCCTTCCTTATGGACATCTAGAATCGTTAAGCAGTTCTTCAAGGGACTATTTAGGGTCTATCCACCAGTCAGACCTCCCCCACTTCTCTGGCAGCTCAACTTTGTCTTTTCACAGCTCATGAAGAACCAATTTGAACCCATTCACAGAGCGGATCTCAAATTCAATTCATGGAAGATAGCTCTACTCGTAGTATTGACATCTGCTAGGTGAGTGAGGGAAATTCAAGCTCTAACCATTCAGGAGCCTTTCCTCCAATTCAGAAATGATAGAGTAGTCCTCCGGACAAACCATAAGTTCATTCCTAAAGTCCCTTCAGATTTTCATTTAAATGAGCCTCTCATCCTCAAGACATTCTTCCCAGATCCTTCCACTCCAGCGGAGAAAGCTTTCCATTCATTGGATGTCAACAGATGCTTGACGCTCTATTTGCCAAGGACCAGACGCTTCCGTAAGTCTAATCAGCTCTTTGTGGCCTACAGAGCTCCTCGAAAGGGATTTCCTTTTTCCAAACAGAGTATTGGTCCTTGGATTTCCAGCGCCATTTGCTATTGCCATCAAGCAGTGGGCAAGCCGTTACAGACATCTGTACACACTCACTCTACCAGAACTGTTTCAGCCTCAACAGCGCTGTTTGCTGGTCTGACAAACCAGGACATCTGCTGTGCAGCTACTAGGAAGAATGCACACACCTTTACCAGGCATTACTGCTTGGATTCTGCAGTTCACAATGTAACAGCAGTGAGTCAAGTGGGACTGCAACTTCTTTTCCAGTGATGGTGAGATTTCTCCTTAACCTCTCCATCCTTTTTTTCTGGCTATGCCAATTTGTTTTTCTACTCCTTCCTATTAGATGTATTTGTATATGTCTGGGTTTGCATATGATATATCTATGAATTCATTCTTTACATTAAAAAAGAGAGGTAACAGAAACAATGTGCTTCTTAACTGCTTTCTAATCTGATTTAAGCATGCGCTTCTATGAAAGTTCCAATACTGAAGTAAGAAATAAGTTACTTACCTGTAACTGTAGTCCTCCAATATTGGAATCTTTCATAGATTCACATGCAACCCACCCTCTTCCCCGGAGGAATTCACCCTTCACTCTTTTTTATCTGGATGTATCTCCTACACTCGGGTGTTTAAAATCTGAGGGACTGGAGCTTCTCTCTGGAGTAGTCTAGAGGGCAGGTTAACCTGATTGGTTCAAACCTATGTTTGGTCTCTTTTTTACCAATGACTATAATATGTTATAAAACTATAGGGCCTAGGGCCTTTTTGGTTTATGTGTATCCTTGCATTGCTATTATAATGTACTGTGGTACTCCCATCTCAACGATGGGGAATGATTCAAGCATGTGAATCTGTGAAAGATTCCAATACTGTAGAACTACAATTACAGGTAAGTAACTTTTTTTATTCCAATGAGCTGTGGTCTGGAGGTCAGTGAGCCCCCTGAAATACTTGGTAAGGGCATGCCAGAGCTGCAGATCTCAGAAGAACTGTGAGTGATGCAAGTCGTATTCTGTCTGCAGATCCAGGAAGGATTTCAGTGTAGTGCCTGACATGATGTCTCCCAGTGTCGAAATGTCTATAGTGTCATATGATGAGAAGTGCTTCAGGGCTGTGACCTGCAGTACCCGGGTTCCTTGCCACAGTGGAGTTTCTTTCATCAAGTGTCCCACCCACCCGAGGGTCCTATCTTGTCTTTCCATATCTGAAGGGTTACCATCATTGTCGGCGGAAGATCAACTGGAGAGGTACCTCCATACAGCAAATGTAGGAGGGATATCACCTGTATCACCCATTTTCGGTATTGTATGTCGGGTTGGGTATATTGCTTAAACCCCATTCATTTATTACAATGAAATGGGAGGCCCTGTAGTTCGAAAGTATGTTCGGGGTCACAATGCCCGTCATACGGGGATTTGTAACATTTAGTGAGGTCTATCTGTGGGGTATGTTGGCACCACAGGAAGGTCTGCAGCAAAGAGTCTTGTAGAAGAAGTATGGAAGCGGGGCTGGATAGTTTTGCAGCTGGTATAACTGACGGGGCAGGACAACCATCTTATATACGGCCAAGTGGCCGACTATAGAGAGCGGTAGTGTCTTCCAAAATCCCAGGACATTCACTACAGGTGATGCTGGATGTTGCGTGCCCAGGCGCGATCAGGGTTATTAGTTACATATACTCCCAGGTATTGAAAGTAATTCCGAAGGATCTGTATGCCGTCCACCCAACCGAGCGCCGATGAGGGGAACTTCTAGGGTAAACTGAGGACTTGGCTTTGTTAACCGTAAGCCTAGTACAGGCACTGAAGACTCCCAGGATCGGGAACACATGGGGACTGGACTCTTGAGGATCATTGAGTAATATGAGTATGTCGTCCACATATAGTGCAATCCTACCCTAGACCCCATAGGCCCACTCAAGACCCCTAACCAGGGCATCCACACTTAGCCACCTCACTAAGGTTTCGATCGCTATCATGAATAGCAACGCGACAAGGCACATCCATGCCTTATGCCCATATATAGTGTGAATTGAGTGGACAGCAAAACTCCCACCCTGACCCACACCTAGACATCAGCATATAACAGTCATGCCCATTTGAGAAAGTTGGGACCAAACTTCAGTTTATGTAGTAGGCAGAACTGATTGTCCCACAGAACCGAGTCAAACGCCTTGTGGAAAATGACCAGGAGGAATCCATGTGCACCCTGAAGTCTGCTGGCTAGTGCTAGTGTGTTATTGTTAGAAATGGGGTTTCTGGTTGGCTAGAACCCAGCACTCTAGTCAGGGTAAGGGAGTTACACACCCAGTATAACCCCTGCTCACCTCACTAGGTAGCTTGGTAGAGGAGTCAGTCTTATCTCAGAGGCAGTGTGTAAAGCAGTTGCACAACACACACACACATACACCAGTGACGCACTACACACACCACAAAATAGACTCCACACAAGGTTATATCAAATATCTCATATATTGTAGATCAAACACATAGACCACAATCACATAAATCGCTTTGAGACTAGGCAATGGTCATCACAATACATAGATCATAAATCACTTTGCCATCTAGGCAATTTTTTACATTTATTTTAATAGAGTTTTATATAGCGCGAACTTGATCCGAATTGGGTATCAGAGCGCTTTACATAGGACCAGTTGCGTTACATTAGGACACATTCATTTTCTTTTGTTAGGCACGGGGAGATTAAGTGATTTGCCCAGAATCACAGGATGTTCAGCGTCATTGCCGAGAGTCGAACCCAGTTCCCCAGATTCGACGTCAACGGCCCTAGCTGTTAGGCCAACTCCTCCCCCCAATTATCATAACACCACACTTAGTGCAATAAAGCACGTACTTATAAGTTGCACATATCATACAAACATCATGAAAAACACCCTTGTTGTGCATATCATCCGTTCCTGAACATCATACTTATTATCTGGTCTTTACAAGTGTCACAGTGACCTTCCTCCTAATATTAGGGCTTGATAATGCAGGTGAATGCCCTGCACTCCTACAACACCTCATATGATACTTCTCATGTCACATATAGGCACAATGGACTAATCCGAGCACTCAAATTGTAAGAAAGAGTCAATGTTCAATCCAACAGTAAATTATATCACGTCCAATTTAATCCAATTCTTCTGTTCGGGCCAAAGGAGGTGTACTCCAATAGTACAACCAACACAGAATAGTTCAGGCTGAACTATTCTGTGTTGGTTGTGCAATTCAACTAATGTTTTTAATTCTGATTGGCTATATGAAATTCAACTGGTCTCTATTTTGAAGACTATGGGACTACACCTCCTTTGGCCCGAACAGATGAATCGGATTAAAGTGGACTTGATATCATTTACTGTTGGATTAAACATTGACTCTTTCTTACAATTTTAGTGCTTGGATTAGTCCATTGATACAGTTTGTCCCTCCCTTTTTCTTTGAGGGACCTCTTAGGGTTGTGTGACAGGACAAACCACAAGAGTACACAATAGTTGTTTGATCAAAGTAGGTTTGATTAATCATCCGAAAAGCATTGTCGGGTATTCCGTTAGGTAAGTTCCTGGTACTCGGTCCATGTCTTTTCCTTCTTTTGTGTCTCTCCTCGTCTCAGCGGTCGGTATCGTCAGTCAAGGGTCAGGGTTAGTCCTCCCTCTGGGAAAAGGAGAAATGACAGGCAATTAGTGCATGTATCACTCCTAGTACGTATTGGTTCCTTCACCAATAACCCCAGGAACTAGGGTAGTAGGATGGGCAGAAGCTTCCTCGGGTTTACTGGGTGACTTGTTGGGGAAAACAGGGTATCACATTAAAGCGCAAAGCGCAGACGGGTAGCGTTCCCCTCCTTGGGCCCCAATTCCACCCTCTGTCTCCAGCTCGGGGTTCTCTTCAGAACATGGGCTCACTCACTCAAGTCAGGTAGATAAAGAAAGAAGAGGCGAGAAACACCCCTCCCAAAACAAAAAGGGAAATAAACAGGCTCCGCCTTCAATACCCCGGAGGTGCCCTTTTACAACCCGGTAAGGTATGCATGGGTAAGAAACCACCCGCCTATAGCCCGTCCGGTCGTTCGGGCCACTTACCTGAAGCCGTGATGCACTGACAGAGCCACGACTGCCTTCCGGTGTGCCTTCCCCTGTGATAACCGGCAGCGCCACCTCACTCTGCGTCTCCTGGTCTCCAGTCCAGTTCTCCATACTCGCTTCTCTCTGCTCCCGCTGGTTGAGCCTGCGTCGCACTCCTTCCTGTCGGACTCTGGTTGAACCCGTCTCCGGACCAGGCGACCCCTTATGTACATCCAACGCTGTCCGTGGCTGCGTGTCCTGCCTATCTACGGATGTCGAGCACGCCTTCGCAGTACCCCCGGGGAACCCGTAGTCCTCCTCCAGGGATGCTCTGTCACAGGTTGTTTGGTAACTGACCTTTTTTCATATGAGCACCATTTAAGACACTTGTGTAGTTCTACCTACCCCATATGCAGTGCAGAGCGCCTATTGCTGTTTTGTGACCTGTTTACCAAAGTGTTATAGTCACACATAGGCACCGTAACTCCTTTGTGTCTTTTCTGGGACTTAATGGATTCTCCCTTATGCTCAGAAGCACTTGTGCATATGGAGCAGGATTCGCAAGTCGGGGGTGTTCAGGCTCTCCACACGGGAGACCTTGACCAATCTCCACGATCAACTGTCCCCTGCAGCTGCCCGCGAGCCTCCAGCAAAGCTGGCAACAATATTGGGCAACACGGCCTGTGATACAGGGGGCGTTCCCTTGCCCAACTCCTTGCAGGGCTCCTGGTATCACCGCAATGCCAGCAAAGGAACAGAGATGCTTTCCTGGCCTCCTGCTCTTCTCAGGCACATGGCAACAGCCGTGCCCTCAACAGACCTCGATCCCGGTGCCTCCAGGCGGTGCTTTGCGGTTGGGAATGCAGCTGCCGTTTCAAACAACGTCCACTTTGCTGACTCTGCCCTTCTTCCTCGGCTATGGGGTAGGCAGGGCAGGACTCAGCTCCCTCCTCAGCATGGCACGGCGGGTTGCCCCAGCAACACAGGGATGTCTTTCTGGTTTTTCTTTTGTTTCCTCGGTTACAACTCATGCCGCCAAGGCGTTTTCAACACAGCACCAATTAGATTTTTATATAACCAGAGAATTGCGATCCCGTGCACTTCCTGCAGGTCAAAAAGCACTTCACACGCTCTGGGCTGGAAACTCCAGTGCTCCTGCAGGCTTTCTTAGTAAAAAGGTGAAGAACAGTCCAGTCTTCCTCCTGCTCCAGGCAGGTCCTTTTAAAATCCAGCAAGGATGTTTCTCTGAAGTCTTTTATCTCACTAAAACTTCCAACAGGATACAAGCACACACAAGCCCTTGGAGATTCTTCACAAGCAGGATACCACAGCAGGGCAAAAAGAGTCAGTCCATTTCCTCCACCACAGACAGAAGTAGCAACTGCAGGCCAACCCACCCCTCACACAGAAAAGGTAGCGCTCCTCACACAACTCTTCAGCTCTTCTTCTTGGCAGGGTCCTCTTGTTTCCAGAAGTAATCTAAAGTCCTGGGGTTTAAGGTCCCATACGTATACCCCATTTTGACCCTGTTCTCTTTGCTTCAGAGTTGCTGAGCTCAGTCCAAACCAGTTCTGTCCTCCCAGGTCCAGCATGACCTCAGGGGGTGGAGACAGCATTCTGCAAAGCAGACACAGCCTATTCAGGTGCTAGTGAAACTCCTCCCACCACTCTAAATGCAGACCATGTCTATTCAGCCTAGTGATGAGTCATCTAGACAAGGCAACCCCCTTGTAATTGTCTAGAGTGAATGCACATCCCCAGCTCCTGTCGCTATAAAACCAGATGGTGAATACACAAACAGGCAAAGGCACAAAGAATGGTAAAGCAAAAAAATGCCCACTTTCTAAAAGTGCATCTTCAAACACACAATTTAAAAAGTACATTTCCTAAAAGGTGTGGTATTAGATTTGAGTTCAGAGAGCCTAAACTCATTTTCTCTATCTTGTCCCAATTAAAAGTTACACATGTAAAATGTTACTGTGCAGCTCCAATGATAGCCTATGGGACAGACAGCCTTTCAACAGTGAAAAACAAAATACACAGTATTTCACTATCAAAACATGTAAAATACACCGGCACATGTCCTACCTTTCACATACACTATACCCTGCACATGAGGGTACCTTGGGTCTACCTTAGGGGTGTCTTACATGTAAGAAAAGGGAACGTTAGGGCCTGACAAGTGGGTGCCGTTGCCAGGTCAACATGGAAGTTTAAAACTGTGTGCGCAGACACTAAGTGGTAGGTGTGAGACAGGGCTACTCGTGGGTGGCGCGACCAGTGCTGCAGGCTCACTAGATGGCATGTGATTTACAGACCTTGGCACACTCAATGCACTTTACTATGGACTTACCAGTAAATCAAATATACCAATCATGGATAATCAATCAGACTATCAATTTATATAGAGAGCATATGCACTTTAGCACTGATCAGCAGCGGTAAAGTGCCCAGAACCCTATAGCCAACTAAAACAGGGTCAGAATAAGAGGAGGCAAAAGGCAAAACATTTGGGGATAGACCTGCAAGAAGGGCTAGGTCTAACAGTTATCCAGGTGACTGATATTATGCCATGTGGCCCTCCAGGGCATAAAGCCAGATTGGTCTGCATGGACCAGGGGTGGAGGTCACAGTATGCAGTCTTTTGGCCAGGGCCTTGGCCCATATTTTGATCTCCACGTTCAAAGGGGAGATGAGACAGAAAGAGAAACATTGGTCCATTTGTTGTCCCTTCTTGGGTATAACAACAATTTCCACCAAGCGAAGCTCGGGAGAAAGCAATCCCAATTCCTACGCCCTCTATACTTTTCAATCAGCTTGGTCAGCTTATTCCACTACATTCCAGTTTTATGCTCTGCCATTCAAATAGAGGACATTTGCAGGAGTTGACCCTTATAACCTTTGCTCTTCTTGATTCATGGACAGTCATCATGGGTACGACCGTGCTCTGTGTCCCATCATCTGTATGAAGCAGTGCCGCAAATTTCTGCCAAGCATGCAGAGCTGGGCAACCTTTCCCAGCAAGAGATGTTGGATTTCCTCATCATGAAAGAATGAGGAAGTGAATATTTAGTTTCAGAAATGAGGCATGGTACATCACAACATTTCCGTCAGTGAAGCAGCAAGGCACCTTCTCCAGGAGGGAGGGGAGTTCACTTAACGTTGTTGTTCATGTTATTGTGTTTGCAGCCATATTTGAGTATGAGAGGCGGGGTCCGGTGGCTCCCCACCCGGGTAGACACCTTTCCCCTGTGAGGGAGAACAGTAGGCGGCACAATGAAGACACATTCCCTTAGGTTGCTCGCATGGAACGTCAGTAGGTTGGGTAGCACCATTAGGAGGGGGATGGTGGCTAAAGCTCTTACACACTACTCTGCAGATGTTGTGTTCCTACAGGAGACACATCTAATGGAGTGTAACTGTGCCTCCCTGGGCTGGGGTCGATACACCGTGGCAGGTCACTCTGGTTACACATCGGGATCCAGAAGGGTTGTGATACTAATAAAAAAATCCATTCTCGTTCTAGGTGACGCAGACACGCTCAGATGACCGTGGGCACGGTGGTCAAGGGAGAGAAATCACTGGCATTGATTAATGTGTATGTCCCTCTGGGACTAGAGACAGAAACTCAGCACCCCCTGGCCCAATTAATTGGTGGCCTCCCACAGATGCTGACTATCATTGGGGGAGACTTTAATATGACATGCACCCACAGCTGGATAAATTCACCCCTCTGCAGTCTCACAACCCCCATGAAGGGAAATTGGGTAAATGTGTGATGGGCTTGGGGCTAAGGGACATTTGGCAGTCACTACTCTGGGGCCCATAATACCCATTCGCACCAGGATTACTTTTTTACACTACTGCTGACCCCTCACAGGCTCGCTGAGGCAGAGTTCCAGGCATGGGGAATCTCAGACCATTCCCCACTGAGTATTACTTTGGGGACGAAAAAGCAGAGAGACAGGACAGAATGAAGAATAGCATCATGGCGACTGTTAAATGAGGAGGCAGTGGACCGCCTGGACAAGGCAACAGAGCATTATTTTAAAGAAAATTCCAGGTGTGAAACAGATGTACTGATCAGATGGCAGGCCTATAAGATTACCCTCCCAGGGAGGGTCATTATTGCTGATGAGGTGGGAAACAAAAGGGAGCAGTCCCTCCGTCATCTAGAACTAGAACAGGAACTTAAGGACCTGGAGACATACTACCATTTAGCTCTGTCAGCTTCTAAAAGGTTGAGCTTTTTGACCAAAATGGAAGAATTTCACTCCTTGGTCACCAGAGAGGACAAACAGGCACATGTAGCCAAGCAGAAGCTCATATATGAAATTGGAGATAAAGCAGGTAAACACCAGGCATGGTTGAGTGCAGGCAACTGGGAATGGAGTTATATCAGAGGCATTACTGTACCGAATAGGTCGACAGTCACAGGTATTGGCCCAAGCAGACATGGTGACTGACTATATGCAGAATTTCTATGATAGTCAGGTGAGGGTCCTGCAGTCAGAAATGGGGAAATTTGCAATGGAGTGTCCCTGTAGGTGATTAGAAAGCACTGTGGCTCTAGAGTTCGAGGCCAATCTCACACAAGAGGAAATACTCCTGGCACTCATGCAGCTTCATGCGGGGAAGACACCACGTCCGAATGGACTATCGGCTGAATTTTTTTAAAAGATGGTGGGTCGGATTGCAGGCTCCTTACATGAGATGTATATCATAGAATACAGAGGGGGGCTGTCTTGAGATCTTCGCACATATACTGTTGTTCTGGTTCCTAAGGCAGACTAGCCCCATGACCGTTGGGACTCATATAGACCGATCTCTCTCCTAAATGCAGATACAAAAGTTCTGGGCAAGGCCCTGGTGAACAGAATGCAGGGAGTTATATCGGATTTGATCCACCCAGACCAGAACACGTTTATCCTCCACAGGTTGACCAAATTGAATCTCTGACATTTATACAACAGCATAGCAGCGGTTGATAGGCTGGGGATCCCTCTGGCAATCACGTCCCTAGACATGTATAAGGTTTTGACTCCATACAATGGCCATTTTTGTTTGCCATTATGGAGAAAATGGGTTTTGGTCCCTGATATTTCTGGTGGATCCACCTTCTCTATAACCACCCCTGGGCCAGGCTTAAGGTGAATGAAGTTCTCTCCTGGGAATTCCCCATCCAGAAGGGGCTGCCCCCTTTCACCGATGTTGCTTGCCATAGCCATAGAGGCACTAGCCGAGTAGATCAGGGTGGATACCCAGGTGTGGAGCTGGTGCTGGAGCGACTCATGGGAGGACCGGATCTCGCTTTACGTAGATGATATCCTGCTTTATATAGCAGACTCGAATGTGTCTTTGAGGTGCTGGGGGAAATGTTCACTATTTACAGCACTTCCTCGGAGTTGAGGAATAACTGGAAGAAATCCATGATCTTGCTAATAGGTGGGTGGTAGGTGGGAGCTCCATTGCCCCTGCTGCTGAAAGTGGAATCTCTGCACTTTAAAAATCTGGGTATATGCATCTCCTGAGAGGGTGGTACGCATTACACAGATAATATTGGCCCCCTGTTGCAGTGATTGGAGGCAGACATAAAACACAGGAGGGCCCTGCCACTATCGCTAATGAAGAGGACAACGATGTTTAAGATGATTGCGCTACCTAAGTTTACCTACATCTTGTAGAAAAGCCCCTTTCCAATCGTGGACACCTACTTCCCGGCTACTAATGCACTGTTACTTTCATTCCTCTGATCAGATGGACCACCACACTGCAGAGAACAGTCTACGAGGTCAGATCAGTATTGCGCTCTCGAATATTCAGAAGTATTATGAGGCAGTGCAGGTGCATATCATCAACAAGTGGGTATATGCCCCACTGACATCCAAAAAGAACAGATGATGGACGGAATGCTGAACAAATCAAAAATTCTCCCCTAGTCACAGATCTGGGTTAAATCCATAATTCTTTGCACACCTCACTATTCCAGTTTAGACCCAGCCATATGCAAATCAGTCTTGACCCTGCACCCCGTGAGAACAGTCCAGCCTGAACTGCCAGGCCAGGTCCTCAATGGACCAGAAATTAGCATCCAGGGACCGGTTTCGGGGTATCACCCCTCATCAGCCAGGCTTGCTTGAATCTTGTGGCATAGTGAGCACGGGACCCACATCTTGGCATACCTTCTCCGACCTAGGGTGACAAATGCAAAAAGAACTGATAATGGACGGAATGCTGAACAAATCAAACATTCACACCTAGTCATAGATTTGGGTTAAATCCATAATTTGTTTGCATGCCACTTCGTACCAGTTTAGACCACTCATATGCAAATCAGTCTTGACCCTGCTCCCCGTGGGAACAGTCCTGCCCGAACTGCCAGGCCAGGTCCTCACTGGAACAGAAACGAGCATCCTGCAACCGTTTTTGCAGTATCACCCCTCATCAGCCAGACTAGCTTGAATCTGGTGGCGTAGCGAGCACAGGACTCATGTCTGGGCATACTCTTCCCACTTATCGGGACAAATGCAAAAAGAACAGATGGACGGCATGCTGAACAAATCAAACATTCACCTCCAGTCACAGATCTGGGTTAAAAAAAAATAATTTTATACACACCACGCCATTCCAGTTTAGACCCAGTCATATGCAAATCAGTCTGGACGTGCTCCCCATGAGAACAGTCCAGCCTGAACTGCCAGGTCACGCCCTCACTGGACCAGAAATGAGCATCCTGGGACCGTTTTGGGGATTTCACCCCATATCAGCCAGGCTAGCTTGACTCTGGTGGCGTAGCGAGCATGGGACTCACGTCTGAGCAGACCCTTTCCACTTAAGGCGAAAAATGCAAAAAGAGCAGATGATGGACGGAATGCTGAACAAATCAAACATTCACCCCCCAGTTACAGATCTGGCAAATCGAATGTACCGGGAGGTACTGGGGCAGAGGGGTTACCATCACTTGCTGTGTGGGGGGAATATACCACCAAATCCCTTCCCCCCCAGCTACTGCCATGGTCATATCAATCTAGCACAAACTGACAAGAGAGATGGGGTGGGAAACGTGATTGACACCATGAACCCCACTGTGGGTGGGCACAAGGCTTCGTCCTTTACTGGTCTTGCCAAGGTTTGAAAAATGGGACCTGATTGGCCTCTCAGCCCTGTTGGGCATGGGGGTTGTAAAAAAGGTTGGCTTTGTTTACACACCTACAGGTTGGATATGATATTAGCACCTCCCAAATATTTAAATATTTGCAACTAACACACACCCTGCAGGCCAGGATCCCTAGAGATAAGGAAATGAAGGAAGAATTACCATTGGAACTACGGCTATTAGACAGCCACCTGGATTCCAAAGCCATCTCCCTTACGTGTGGTACAGTAATGAGGAATACACAGGGGGAGATGACGTGCTTGAGGGAATGATGGCAGGAGGATATAGGGGATCTATAGGATGAGGTCTGGGGGGTGATGCCCTACAATTCCCAAAGGAAGTGGTGTGAGAAAGTGGGTTTCTGTTGCAGTAACCCCCCCTTTTTTTTCCTAATAGCTGATGCACTTTTCCTTGTTGTGCCCTGGGCTCCTGCCAATCAGGTGCCCAGGGCCTATGTTCCTTCCTTAAAACACACAAACTCTCAATTGGCAAACCCTGGCCACATGTCAGCCCCTGATAAATGGTACCCTAGGTACCCAGGGCCTTGTGACCAGGGAAGGCCTCTAAGGGCTGCAGCACTCATTGTGCCACCCTTAGAGGCCCTGTACCCTTACACACACACACTGCCTTTGCAGGCTGAGTGTCTGGGTGCAGGACAAAACAAAGAGTCGACATGGCACACATCTCTGTGTGCCATGCCCATCACCTACACTGCTAAGGCATATGTCAGCCACCCCTCTGGCTGGGTGCCTTATGCCTATGGTGTGGGCACAGGAGCAGGAGCCCTGTGCCCCTACAGTACCCAGGTCCATTCCTGGGCACTGTAAGTACAGTGCTGCCTTTTACAAGTACATGGTGCTGAGAGCTCGTCAAACACGAACTCCACAGCACCATAATGGCAACACTGAAGACTGGGAAGTTTGGTATCAAACTTCTCAGCACATTAAACCCACACTGATGCCAGTGTGGGATTTAATGTACTAAGCACCCCAGAGGGCATCTTAGAGATGCCCCCTTACAGCTAACCTACAATCCACGTCTGCTCTGAGGCTGCCCAGGCTGCCACACAGCAGACACGTTGCTGGACCCCTGGGTGGGAGAGCCCCTGCTCTCCCTGGCCTGCAACAATGCACATCCTGGGTGAGGTGAGAAATCTCCTCCCCCAGGATGAGCAAAGGGAAGCTTCAAAGGCATGCCGCCAGTTGGAGTTTCCCCAGGCCACTGCAACCCCCCACCCTGGCAGGAAGCTTGGCCGGAAACCCCATACAAGGACAGGGGATGTGCCAGCCTGCCCACCCCACCCCTCAGGTGGGGGAGGCGAGGTGAAGCACATCTCCGGGCTCTCGCCATCTTGAAGATGGGAGGCCCTACCCTATCAGGATTAGGCTACTGCCCCCCTCCCACAGGAGAGAGGCAGGATAGGGGGTGTACCCACCCCAGGACAAGGACCCATTGGTCCCTGGCCTTCACCTACCTGTAACGCCCCTAATCTAGTATTTAGGGGCCCCCTGAACCTTCCTTCCCCAGATCCCAGATTCGAAACTACAAGAAGAGCAAGAAGGACAAAGACCTGCCCTGCAGCTGCTAAAAAGAGGAAGACACCAACTGCTTTGGCCCCAGCCCTACCGGCCTGTCGACCCTCGAACCTGCTCCTGCTCCAGCGCGGCATCTCTTGTGGCCAGCAACCTCAAAAACCCCGGAGGACCTGGCTACCTTTGAACTCTAAGCCCCTGGGACTCTCATGAGTAGAGGCTCTACTCAAGAAACCTATTTTTAACCCCTGGCTGCAGCCCGGAACCGCGGACCCAACACACTCTGCACCAGCCAAGCCTAGCCAGCGCCGGAGTGGACAAAGACCCCGAGGACGACCCCACGGCGACCGTGACCCCGAGTCCGGCACCCAAGGACACCCCTCGACATCCCGGAGGAAGCCTGCAGCCTCAGAACCAAGTGCCACCCCAACCGCGATCAACCAGAGGGTAAGATTCCCGACGTCAAAAGGCACCCCTGCACCCGGCGCCCTGCGGCCCCCTGTGCCCAATCCCGGGGTACCCACCTAACCTACAACTACCCAACTTACCTCTCGAAGTGGTGGTGGCACCTGAAACATCCTCGTCCCCGAGCCTGCAGCCTTTTTCCAAACCGGAACATTCCCATTGATTTCCATTGAGCGCCCGAGGGCTCAAAAGCACCCTGCACCCAGCCGCCCGAGTGGCCCTGGCAGTGCCCTCTCTACACTAACCTACTTCCCCACTTGCCCTGAGTAAGTGACCAGGAGCCCAGCTCCCACAGCCGCGTGGCTTGCCAGACAGCAGCCACCAACCAAGGCCCCCCTATCCCTCATAGGATAACATTGGGCCTAACTCTCTCTGCACCCGGCCGTCCTGAAACCGCTGAGAGTGAACCAACTGTACCTACCTGACACTGGGGGACCCCTGAGTCTATGCCCGGAATTTCAACTCTGCCAGTCGGGTACTTACCCTTAAACCGCTAACTTCATTTTCCTCATAGGGTAACATTGACTGGCTTTTTCTTGAAAAATCTTCTAAGTGTGAACTTTTCAAAACTGCAAATATTCACTAAAAATCAGCCAAGTGACAAAAACGAATTTACTCACCTGCTCTTAGGTGAGCTCCCAGTGCTGGATCTTGGTGCCCAGCCCTGACTCTGAAAAGTGTCCACAACTGTACTTACCTCTAACTCATTTTTCTTCCATAGGAAACCATTGTCTGCTTTTCTGTGAAATTTCTTCTAAGTGTCTATTTTTGCAAAATTGAAATATTCTTTTAAAATCGTACTATTTCTGCAAACGAAATTACTTACCTGTTTCTGATAAGGACCCCAGTCCTGGGTCTAGGTACCCAGTCCTGGATTACTAAAGTAACGATAAAGTACTCTACCTGCAATTTGAATTTCTTGCCATAGAGATCCATTGAATCTTTTCTTTGAAATATTTTCTAAGTGCTAACTTTTGAAATAGCTAAATATTATTTAAAAATCATTACAGTTATTAAGTCGACTTTCATCACTTGATTCTGAGTACTGACCCAGACTGGATCTAGGAGCCAGACCTGGAATTTCAAAAGTAATCTGAAAAGTAATTTATTACAAGATAACCTGAATTTACCATTGAGCTCAATGCATTGTTATGTTTAGGAAATAGGATTGTTTATTGCAACCAACTGTGACTGTTTACAAAAATCCATTGCTTATTGCAAAAGTATTTATATTCAATCTCTCATTCTGAGAAAAGTATATTGTTATTCCCTTTGTGGTTCTAAAAATAAAACAAGCATATATTTTATATATATAAACCATTGGCCTAGAGTTCAGTTATTGAGTGTGTGAAACCATTTGCTGACTGAGTGTGTACAATAAATGCTTTACACTGTCCTCAGGTACTGCCTTACTGCTCGACCAAGCTACCACTTTTGAGAGTAAGGTCATACCTAACTTTGACCTCTATCAGCCTCTGGGGGACTGTGGACTCTGTACACCCTGTACCCATTAGGGAACAGTATATACAGAGCCACTTTCTCACAAGTGGCCATCTGAGCTAACTGCAAAAAGAACTGTTGATGGACAGAATGCAGAACAATGTCATACATTCACCTCAGTACAGAGATCTGGGCCTAAATCCATCGTAATTTTTGCTCACCATGCCATTCCAGTTTGGATCCAGCCATATGCAAATCAGTCTTGACCCTGTGCCCCATGGGAACAGTCCAGCACGAACTGCCAGGCCAAGTCCTCCCTTGACTGGAAACAAGCATCCTAGGACCGGTTTCGGGGTTTCACCCCTCTTCAGCCAGGATAGCTTGATTCCAGTGGCATGGAGAGCACGGGACTCACGTCTGAGCATACCCGGCCCCGTCAGGGTGACAAATGCAAAAAGAGCTGTTGATGGACAGAATGCAGAACAATGTCATACATTCACCCCAGTACAGAGATCTGGACCTAAATCCATCGTTTTTTTGCTCACCATGCCATTCCAGTTTGGACCCAGCCATATGCAAATCAGTCTTGACCCTGTGCCCCATGGGAACAGTCCAGCCCGAACTGCCAGGCCAAGTCCTCCCTGGACTGGAAACAAGCATCCTAGGACCGGTTTTGGGGTTTCACCCCTCTTCAGCCAGGATAGCTTGATTCCAGTGGCATGGAGAGCATGAGACTCACGTCTGAGCATACGCGTCCCACTCGGGGTTACAAATGCAAAAAGAACCGTTGATGGACAGAATGCAGAACAATGTCATACATTCACCCCAGTACAGAGATCTGGGCCTAAGTCCATCGTTTTTTTGCTCACCATGCCATTCCAGTTTGGACCCAGCCATATGCAAATCAGTCTTGAGCCTGTGCCCCATGGGAACAGTCCAGCCCAAACTGCCAGGCCAAGTCCTCCCTGGACTGGAAACAAGCATCCTAGGACCGGTTTCAGGGTTTCACTCCTCTTCAGCCAGGATAGCTTGATTCCAGTGGCATGGAGAGCACAGGACTCACGTCTGAGCATACCCGTCCCACTCGGGGTGACAAATGCAAAAAGAACTGTTGATGGACAGAATGCAGAACAATGTCATACATTCACCCCAGTACAGAGATCTGGGCCTAAATCCATTGTTTTTTTGCTCACCATGCCATTCCAGTTTTGACCCAGCCATATGCAAATCAGTCTTGACCCTGTGACCCATGGGAACACTCCAGCCCGAACTGCCAGGCCAAGTCCTCCCTGGACTGGAAACAAGCATCCTAGGACCAGTTTCGGGGTTTCACCCCTCTTCAGCCAGGATATCTTGATTTCAGTGGCATGGAGAGCACGGGACTCACGTCTGAGCATACCCGTCCCACTCGGGGTGACAAATGCAAAAAGAACTGTTGATGGACAGAATGCAGAACAATGTCATACATTCACCCCAGTACAGAGTTATGGGCCTAAATCCATCGTTTTTTTGCTCACCATGCCATTCCAGTTTGGACCCAGCCATATGCAAATCAGTCTTCACCCTGTGCCCCATGTGAACAGTCCAGCCCGAACTGCCAGGCCAAGTCCTCCCTGGACTGGAAACAAGCATCCTAGGACCGGTTTTGGGATGTCACCCCTCTTCAGCCAGGATAGCTTGATTCCAGTGGCATGGAGAGCACAGGACTCACGTCTGAGCATACCCGTTCGGGCTGGACTGTTCCCATGAGGCACAGGGTCAGGCTGATTTGCATATGGCCATGTCTGAACTGGGGTGGCGGAGTGAGCTAAAGAATGATGATGGATTAAACCCAGATCAGTTGACTGGGGGTGAGTGCTTGCAATGTTCAACACTCCGTCCATCATCCCCTTTGGTTTTGCTTTGTTCGCCCTAAGTTGGCATGGTATGCCCAGACGTGGGTCCCTTGCTCACTTTGCCACTGGATTCAAGCTAGCCTGGCTGATGACGGCTGATTAGCCAGAAACCGGTCCCAGGATGCTTGTTTCTGGTCCAGGGAAGACATGGCTTGGCAGTTTGGGTAGGACTGTTCCCATGAGGCACAGGTTCAGACTGATTTGCATATGGCCATGTCTGAACTGGGGTGGCGGAGTGAGCTAAAGAATGATGATGGATTAAACCCAGATCAGTTGACTGGGGGTGAGTGCTTGCAATGTTCAACACTCCGTCCATCATCCCCTTTGGTTTTGCTTTGTTCGCCCTAAATTGGCAGGGTATGCCCAGACGTGGGTCCCTTGCTCACTTTGCCACTGGATTCAAGCTAGCCTGGCTGATGACGGCTGATTAGCCAGATACCGGTCCCTGGACGGTTGTTTCCGGTCCAGGGAATACATGGCTTGGCAGTTCGGGCCTGACTGTTCCCATGAGGCACAGGGTCAGACTGATTTGCATATGGCCATGTCTGAACTGGGGTGGCGGAGTGAGCTAAAGAATGATGATGGATTAAACCCAGATCAGTTGAATGGGGGTGAGTGCTTGCAATGTTCAACACTCCGTCCATCATCCCTTTTGATTTTGCATCTGAGCTAACTTCCATCTCATTCAATTGAAAAAACTGCACAAGACATATTATACCTGGGTCCTGCTACACAAGATAGGTAGGGCATTAGGCAATTGTTGCCTCCAACAGTTTGGACAGCTAAGTCTTTTTTCTCACAATGTGGGGCTGGCAAAAATGTCAACCCTGCTGGGATGGTGTGACGATGTCTCTGGCAGAGGTTGCAGGGGTACCCTTGCCATTCTCCACATCGGGGGTGTTGCTAGGGGTCTGGACGGGTTCTGAGGTTACCTGTTAATCAATCAATCAATCAATGCATTTATATAGCGCACTACTCACCCGGAGGGTCTCAAGGCGCTTGGGGAGGGGGGGGTCCGCTAGTGCTCGAACAGCCAGGTCTTGAGCTGCTTCCTGAAGGCGAGGTGGTCTTGGGTCAGGCGGAGATGGGTCGGGAGGGAGTTCCAAGTCTTGGCGGCCAGGTAGGAGAAGGACCTTCCTCCTGTGGTGGCTCTTCGGATGCGGGGGACGGCGGCAAGGGCGTGGCTGGTCGATCGAAGCTGGCGTGTGGGAGTGTAGCAGTTGAGGCGGCTGTTGAGGTATCTTGGGCCTTGGATGTGCAGAGCTTTGTGTGCGTGGGTGAGGAGACGGAAGGTGATTCTCTTGTTGACCGGGAGCCAGTGCAGGTCTCTCAGGTGTCCGGAGATGTGGTTCTGTCGGGGGATGTCGAGGATGAGTCTTGCTGAGGCGTTCTGGATCCGCTGGAGTCTCTTCTGTAGTTTGGCCGTGGTTCCGGAGTAGAGGGAGTTGCCGTAGTCCAGTCGGCTGGTGACGAGGGCCTGGGTGACCGTCTTCCTGGTCTCGGTGGGGATCCACCGGAAGATCTTACGTAGCATGCGCAGGATGTTGAAGCACGACGAGGAGACGGCGTTGACTTGTCTGGTGTGAGAAGTTGGCCTGGTATATGATGCTCACTAGTTAAAGTGATCACCTTGTACCATGCCAAGCAACCCTTATGGTGTGGTTGTAAGTCAACCTTTTCGGACTAGCTGCCCTAGTGGTAGCGTAGGCTAAGCAGTCTTTGAGGCTAAACACGTGAAGCGTGTTAAGCCAGCTGTTTTACCAAATGCAACCCCCTTTTATACCAATGAAAGGACACCACACAGATATATATTCAAAATATATATGTATTTATTTCTCAAAGTAACCCCTAGTCTCTTTATGAGCACAGGAGCACAAATCGTCAAACAAGATTACAGTAGAATACACAGAAGTTGCACTTTATATGGATAGGCCCTGGTGGCCGCTCAAACCATATACTAAAATAGTGGTATAAGTACCACGAACAGAAAAGGGAAAAGGCCTAGGGCCTCTAGAATCGCTGGGCCTACAAGGAGCTAACGTCAGTTAGTGACCAGGAGGTCCACGGGTGGCGTGTGCAGAGCAAATAGTCACACGCGTGCTCCCATAGGTTTCAATGGGTGCGTAAAAAGTACAAAGTTACTGCAAAGAGGATCTTCCGGATGGACTAGGAACTCAAGATTTGGAACACAGGCACTAGAGATGTAATACTACACTTGGGCACAGGTGTGCCAGCTTTACCTCACCCACAGGAAGCGGGTGCATAGGCCTCGAAGTGCGTCGGGTTTCTTCTATCTGTTCCGTGGAGCCTGAAGACAAAGATGCTGCAGGCGGTCGGTCCGGGAGAGATGCAGTGGATCCAAGAGTGGATCGGAGATGTTGAAGACCTGTAAGCAGAGGGGACAGTGTTCACAGTCACTAGCCAGTGACCGGCGTGGCACCAGGTGGGTACCAGGCAATGTCGGGTGCAAACAGGAAGAAAGGTGTAGCTTGTCTCTGCAGCCACGTGGTCCCTGGAGGTCGACGATGTCCAGGAGTCGGTTCACGAGCTGTCCCACGCAGGCTCTCGCTGTCGGCGGTGTCGGCGACTTGATCGAAACAAACAAGCCTTGGCAAAAGCAATTGTTGTAGGAGATGAAATAAGCTGATGGTTCTGACCAGCAAGGTCAGAAGGACTGCTCCTTTGGAGGGGAGCAAGGGCCAGTCTGGAGCAACCAGACCAGCGGTGTATTTTGTAGAGTTCGTCGCCAAGATGGCTACTAGCCAGCGGGCCAGCAACCGGTTAGGCGCGTCGAGTGGCAAAATGCAGAAGGGCCCCACGCAGATCGTGGAGATGCTGGAGGGCTCACCTTTGGTGCAGATGCTGCTCGGGTGTTGGGCTTCTCAGATCCCAAAGCACAACTTGGAGGGAGCCTCGGTTGTTGCACTTGTCAGCTTGTCGTGGTCGTTTCAAGATGGCTGGCTCCACGTATCTCGGTGCCTCCACGGGTCTCCTCTTTTCAGGGACTGTGGATCGGGCGGTGAGAGGTCTGGAGGTCCAGGTCTTGTCAGTCTCTGGGCTCGGGCTCCGGCGGGAGGCGGCGGCAAAGCAGACGTTGATTCGCTGGATGGTGCTTGCGTTAGCAAGGTGGTCACTCCCTGACCACAGGGGAGATTGGCTTCAGTCCTCTGTGCAGCAGAGCATCGAAGTTCCCGTCTTCTTCTTAGTGTTAAGTTGATTCCAGGATGTCTGAAGTCTTAGGACACAGCTCCTACCTTTAAGCGGATTCTAGGGGCCGGACTACCTGCTAGGTCCCTCCCTATGGGTGGGACCAGGAAGGGGGGTGGTTACACCCCCAATCCTTTGTCCAGCTCGCCCCAGGCCCGGGACTGGTGTGCCCCAGGACCGGTTTGAACTGGCATATGCACCGAGGCTCCTTGTGAGCCACAGGCATGTCTGGTTTCTTTCAAGCCCTACCTGACCAATACACAAAATCCTGTCTGGGGTGGTGCACGCACCTCCCCTGGCAGGAAACCCTTTGTCCACACCTCCCAAGCTGGAAGGACTCCCAGCAGCAGGAGGGCAGACTTGTGTCTGTGGTGGCAGCATCCATTTTGTGGAGCTGAGGCTATGTCTGATTTTACCCGGGTTTCAGTTACTGTACATGTCGTGTCCCTCTAGAAGGGTGGAATGCTAACCCCGTCGCCAGAATTGGCGAGGGGTTAGTATTCCAATTCGTATGACACCTTACTCGACATGTTTTGATAAAGCCAAACCAAAGATAGCATTTAACCGCGAGGTTCATAATGCACTTAAGAGTATATGGTATGACGATATCTGGAAACAGTAGAAGGAAGTTGTTCCGACCACTGCAGACAGGCTCAGCTCATGCCAGAGCACCATCTCACATGGAACCAAGCACTCTGCCTTCAGGATTGTTAAGGCCTGCCATAGGAGTGACTTATAGGTTACCAGGTGTCCCATTTAAGGTTAGGTATAGGTATACTACACCTAGGTAAGAGGTGATTACACCAACTTACCCCAGCTGAGTGATCAGCCAGTTGTGTCAAATTGCTAGGCCAAGCCTGGGGTGGCATAATACATGCTTCAGCCCTTGGCAGGCCTTGGGTACACCAATGCCCTGGGTACCTAGTGTACACTGGTACAGGGGCTGACAGGGTGGTCCACTTCCAATTGGTTATGCACCTAGGGTGCATAGTTTTAATTTAGTAGAGAGAACAGCAGGCTGGGGGTCTGATTGGCAGGCCCACAGCCTCAATATGTCAAAAACCAGTGAAGCAAAAAGCAAAAATTTGGGGTGACCATAGGATAGCAGACCCTACTCTCCTACACAACCCCCCCCCAAACGCTGGGACATTAAACTAGCCTTGACCAGTCTCGTCTTCATGTCCTAAGTGGAAGTACCTGGAGAGACCATCTGCATTCCCATGGTCAGTACCTGGCCGGTGCTCCACTGTAAAGTCCATCCCCTGTAGGGAAATGGACCACCTAAGAAGTTTGGGGTTTTCACCCTTCATCTGATTTAGCCACAAGAGGGGCTTATGGTCGGTCTGAATCTTGAAGTGAGTGCCAAACAAGTATGGCCTCAGCTTCTTCAGGGCCCACACCACAGCAAAGGCCTCCCTCTCAATAGCTGACCAATTCTTCTCTCTGGGGGTCAACCTTCTGCTAATAAAAGCAATGGGTTGGTCTTGACCATCTACATTAAGTTGTGACAGCACAGCTCCCACACCCAACTCAGAAGCATCTGTTTGGACAATAAACTCTTTGGAGTAGTCAGAACTTTTCAGGATAGGTGCAGAGCACATGGCCTCCTTCAGGTCATCAAATGCCTTTTGACAGCTTACTGTCCACTGAACCTTTTTGGGCATCTTCTTGGATGTCAGATCATTAAGAGGAGTCACAATGGACCCATAGTTCTTAACAAACTTCCTGTAGTACCCAGTCAAGCCCAAGAAAGCTCGGACTTGAGTCTGGGTGGTTGGAGGGGACCAGTCCTTGATGGATTGTATCTTACTCTCCAGTGGTTGAACTTGGCCTCCACCTACAAGGTGGCCCACATATACAACCTTACTCTGCCCTATGTGGCACTTAGTAGCCTTGATAGTGAGGCCTGCCCTTTGCTTAGCCTCAAGAGCCTTCTTCAGGTGGATCAGGTGATCCTCCCAGGTGGAGCTAAAGACAGCAATGTCATCCAGATATGCTGCACAAAAGTCATCCAACCCAGTAAGGACTTGGTTCACCAGCCTTTGGAAGGTGGCAGGTGCATTCTTCAGACCAAAGGGCATCACCACAAACTGGTAGTGCCCACCTGGGGTTGAGAATGCTGTTTTGGCCTTAGACTCCTCAGCTAATCTGATTTGCCAATAGCCAGCTGTTAAGTCAAATGTGCTCAAAAACTTTGCAGAAGCTAGTTTGTCTATGAGCTCATCTGCCCTTGGAATAGGGTGTGCATCTGTCCTGGTGACAGCATTGAGACCCCTGTAGTCCACACAGAACCTCATCTCTCTCTTGCCATCTTTGGTGTGAGGTTTGGGGACCAGAACCACTGGGCTAGCCCAGGGGCTCTCTGAGGGTTCAATGACACCTAATTCCAGCATTTTATGTACCTCAGCCTTTATACAGTCCCTGACGTGGTCAGGTTGTCTGTAAAGCTTGTTCTTTACAGGCAGACTGTCACCAGTGTCCACCACATGGGTACACCAGTCAGTTTGACTAGGTATCAAGGAAAACATATGTGAAAATGATTGTAGAACCTGTCTACATTCAGTCTGCTGATGGGCAGTGAGGTTGCCTCCAAGGGTCACTCCTTCAACTGAGCCATCTTCAGGGTTCTGAGACAACAGGTCTGGGAGAGGGTCACTCTCTTCCTCCTGTCCCTCATCTGTAGCCATGAGCAAGCCCATGTCTGTCCTGTCAACATATGCTTTAAGCCTGTTAACATGGAGTACCCTGTGGGGACTCCTGGGAGTTCCTAGGTCCACCAAGTAGGTGACCTCTCCCTTCTTTTCCAGGATTGTATGGGGTCCAGACCATTTGTCTTGGAGTGCTGCTGGGGCCACTGGCTCCAACACCCATACCTTCTGTCCTGGCTGAAACTCAACCAAGACAGCCTTTTGGTCATGCCAAGCTTTCTGTAAGGCCTGGCTTGCCTCACGGTTTTTGGATGCCTTCTCCATATACTCAGCCATCCTGGAGCGGAGACCAAGTACATAGTCCACTATGTCTAGCTTAGGCTTTTTGAGAGGTAACTCCCATCCTTCCTTCACCAAACACAGTGGGCCTCTTACAGGGTGCCCAAACAACAATTCAAAGGGGCTGTAGCCAACTCCTTTTTGTGGGACCTCTCTGTAAGCAAACAGAAGGCAGGGTAGAAGGATGTCCCATCTTCGCCTGAGCTTTTCAGGTAATCCTTTGATCATACCCTTTAGGGTCTTGTTGAATCTCTCAACAAGCCCATTGCATTGTGGGTGATAAGGGGTGGTGAACTTGTAGTTGACACCACATTCCTTCCACATAGCTGTCAAGTATCCTGACATAAAGTTGGTACCTCTGTCAGATACCACCTCCTTAGGAAACCCCACTCTGGAGAATACTCCCAGCAGGGCCCTGGCCACAACAGGAGCTGTAGTGGTCCTAAGGGGAATTGCCTCTGGATACCTGGTGGCATGATCCACTACCACCAGTATAAATCTGTGCCCAGATGCAGTGGGAGGATCCATGGGACCCACTATGTCTATTCCCACTCTTTCAAAGGGGACCCCCACCACAGGTAGTGGTATTAGGGGGGCCTTTGTTGTGCCACCTGATTTGCCACTGGCTTGGCAGGTCACACAGGAGCGACAAAACTCCTTTGTATCTTCATTCATATGAGGCCAGTGAAAGTGAGGGACAAGCCTGTCCCAAGTCTTATTCTGGCCTAAGTGTCCTGCTAAGGGAATGTCATGGGCCAAGGTAAGAAGGAAGCCCCTAAATTGCAGAGGTATAACCAACCTCCTGGTAGCACCAGGCTTGGGGTCTCTAGCCTCTGAATAAAGGAGCCCTTCATCCCAATACACTTTATGGGTACCTTGAGCATTCCCAGCAGCCTCAGCAGCAGCCAGCTGTCTGAGGGGTTCAAGAGAGGGACAGGATAACTGAGCCTGCCTCAAGTCAGCCCTTGAAGGTCCCCCTGTCCCCAGAAACTCAACCTGATCAGGTTCAAGCTCTTCAGGGACAGTTCCTTCAGGGTCCTCTAGATCAGCTTCCTGGGAAGGCTGCTCATCACTCTGAGGCAGGGGGGAAGGCACAGCCTTGACCCTCCTGTTCTTCTTCTTGGTAGGTGCTTGGTCCATTGTTCCAGGATCCAAGACCTGAGGTTCAGTGAGGCACTTTTTGGCCTGTGACCTGGTCACAGCAAGGACATGTGATGATATACCTAACATCTCTGCATGAGTCCTGTACTCCACTTCTGACCATAGAGAACTCTCTAGGCCATTGCCCAACAAACATTCTACTGGGAGGTCTGCACTAACCACAACCCTTTTGAGGCCAGTTACCCCTCCCCATGAGAAGTTAACAACTGCCACACTATGTGAAGTAGTGGCATTGCTGGCATTGGTCACCAGGTAGTTCTCACCTGGTATGTACTGTCCAGGGTCCACAAAGCCTGGTGTCACCATAGTGACACTGGCACATGTGTCCCTGTAGGCTTGAGCCACTTTGTCATTAATTAAAGGAGTCTGTCTGTACTTGCCCAGGTTACTGGGGCTCACAGTCAGGGACAAATCAATGTCCCCATCACAGATCAAGACTGCCTGTGTCAGGGTTCTGTCTAAGTCAGAATCTCCTTCAGTTCCCATAGTGATTCCCACTACACCCTTTGTCTGGGGACCAACACTGCTAACAGTAGTACTGGGAGCAGGTGCCTTAGGGGCAACAGTGTTGGGGGCTCCACCCTTTTTGCAATCACTAGTCCAGTGAGTTGTATTTTTGCAATGATTGCACCAGGGTTTCTTTTGACCTTCTTTCTTCTTTTTGGACTGTTGTTGGGACCCACCCTCCTTAGCAGTAGTTTGGGGCCCTGTTGAAGACTTCTGGTCTTTAGATTTCTGATCTCCACCCTTTTGGTCTGTTTTCTTCTGATCACCCCCTTGGCCCTGGTTCTGGTTCTTTTGCTTAACCCTGGTTCTGACCCATTTGTCTGCCTTCTTTCCCAATTCTTGGGGAGAGGTCAGATCAGAGTCAACCAAGTGTTGATGCAGTTGCTGGTTTTGACAGTTATTTAAAATCTGTTCTCTCATCATCAAATTATACAATCCTGTAAAATCAGATACCTTACTTCCCAGCAACCAACCCTCCAAAGCCTTAGTGGCACATTCAACATATTCAGACCAGTCCTGAGTCTGTGTCTTTTGGGTGTCTCTGAACATTAACCTGTACTGTTCAGTGGTTAAGCCTAACCCATCTACCAGAACACTCTTCAGGACTCTGTAATTTCTGACATCCTCTTCTCTAACAGTGAGGAGTCTGTCTCTGCCTCTTCCTTCAAAGGAGAGCCAGAGGATTGCTGCCCACTGGTCTTCAGGAACCTGCTGTACTTTGCAGGCTCTCTCAAGAGCAGTTATCCATTTGTGGATGTCATCCCCACTTTTGTAGGGGGGCACAACCTTAGACAGGTTCCTATTATCAAAGACCCTATCTTTGTCCTTAGGGACAATGCTGCCACCAGTGGGTATAGACCCACTCTCTCTAGGTTGCCTAGCCTTGTTCAGTTTCTCTTCCATCAGGGCTACTTCTAGCTCCTGCTTCCTGATCCTCAGCTGGGCTTCCTGCATTCTGGCCTCATGTTCCCTCCTCTGAGGGGTGGTCATCCTTTTCCTGGAGTGACCTTGAGAGCCTCTAGAGCCATGGGAAGCATTGGAGTCACCTGAGCGATTCCTTTGCCTCCCAAGCCCTGTGTTAAGTCCACTGGGGAGATCCAATGGCGTAAACCCACTGTCAATCCCCAATAGCCTTAGTTTAGCTGGGCCAAGTATAACACTTGGCACTGGGCTAGTTCTCCCTTCATCATCACTACTTTCTGTATCCTCACCACTTTCCTCCCCTGTAGTATGATTCTCATCTAAGGGATGGCTATTGGAACTGGGTACCTCTGTAGCATCTTCAGAAGGGGGGCCTCCTGTTCCTGACCCTAAGGGGGCTAACTGGGAAGCTTTCCTGAGTTCTCTCTGATTCTCATCATTTTGTAAGAGTTCTCTGAGCTCAGCAGAGGTAGGGTTCTTGGGCTGTTTAAGGCCTCTAAGAGTTGCCAAATGCCTGAGCTCATTCTGGTTAAGGGTAGCAAAGCTAGATGGTGCCCTCTGGGGGTCACTCTCAACAGAGATGGGTACAGTGGACCCCTCTGCCCCGGCCATTGCTCTTAAGTGTGGGTGGATGTGTTGCAATCTACCTAAACTTGGGTTTACCTACTAAACCTATCTAGTAGTTGTAGTCAGGGTGTGCTACTCCCTTTGCTCTACAACAACTAAGTTCAGTAGAACTTATGTATATCTAATCTTGTTTTATATGTACCTACAGGTACCTATGTGATCTTTCAATTGGTAACCAAGAGATTACAATGGTAAAACACAGCAAGCTCAAATCCAACCGCTGCTCACCAATGTGAGAAGTTGGCCTGGTATATGATGCTCACTAGTTAAAGTGATCACCTTGTACCATGCCAAGCAACCCTTATGGTGTGGTTGTAAGTCAACCTTTTCGGACTAGCTGCCCTAGTGGTAGCGTAGGCTAAGCAGTCTTTGAGGCTAAACTCGTGAAGCGTGTTAAGCCAGCTGTTTTACCAAATGCAACCCCCTTTTATACCAATGAAAGGACACCACACAGATATATATTCAAAATATATATGTATTTATTTCTCAAAGTAACCCCTAGTCTCTTTATGAGCACAGGAGCACAAATCGTCAAACAAGATTACAGTAGAATACACAGAAGTTGCACTTTATATGGATAGGCCCTGGTGGCCGCTCAAACCATATACTAAAATAGTGGTATAAGTACCACGAACAGAAAAGGGAAAAGGCCTAGGGCCTCTAGAATCGCTGGGCCTACAAGGAGCTAACGTCAGTTAGTGACCAGGAGGTCCACGGGTGGCGTGTGCAGAGCAAATAGTCACACGCGTGCTCCCATAGGTTTCAATGGGTGCGTAAAAAGTACAAAGTTACTGCAAAGAGGACCTTCCGGATGGACTAGGAACTCAAGATTTGGAACACAGGCACTAGAGATGTAATACTACACTTGGGCACAGGTGTGCCAGCTTTACCTCACCCACAGGAAGCGGGTGCATAGGCCTCGAGTGCGTCGGGTTTCTTCTATCTGTTCCGTGGAGCCTGAAGACAAAGATGCTGCAGGCGGTCGGTCCGGGAGAGATGCAGTGGATCCAAGAGTGGATCGGAGATGTTGAAGACCTGTAAGCAGAGGGGACAGTGTTCACAGTCACTAGCCAGTGACCGGCGTGGCACCAGGTGGGTACCAGGCAATGTCGGGTGCAAACAGGAAGAAAGGTGTAGCTTGTCTCTGCAGCCACGTGGTCCCTGGAGGTCGACGACGTCCAGGAGTCGGTTCACGAGCTGTCCCACGCAGGCTCTCGCTGTCGGCGACTTGATCGAAGCAAACAAGCCTTGGCAAAAGCAATTGTTGTAGGAGATGAAATAAGCTGATGGTTCTGACCAGCAAGGTCAGAAGGACTGCTCCTTTGGAGGGGAGCAAGGGCCAGTCTGGAGCAACCAGACCAGCGGTGTATTTCGTAGAGTTCGTCGCCAAGATGGCTACTAGCCAGCGGGCCAGCAACCGGTTAGGCGCGTCGAGTGGCAAAAGGCAGAAGGGCCCCACGCAGATCGTGGAGATGCTGGAGGGCTCACCTTTGGTGCAGATGCTGCTCGGGTGTTGGGCTTCTCAGATCCCAAAGCACAACTTGGAGGGAGCCTCGGTTGTTGCACTTGTCAGCTTGTCGTGGTCGTTTCAAGATGGCTGGCTCCACGTATCTCGGTGCCTCCACGGGTCTCCTCTTTTCAGGGACTGTGGATCGGGCGGTGAGAGGTCTGGAGGTCCAGGTCTTGTCAGTCTCTGGGCTCGGGCTCCGGCGGGAGGCGGCGGCAAAGCAGACGTTGATTCGCTAGATGGGGCTTGCGTTAGCAAGGTGGTCACTCCCTGACCACAGGGGAGATTGGCTTCAGTCCTCTGTGCAGCAGAGCATCGAAGTTCCCGTCTTCTTCTTAGTGTTAAGTTGATTCCAGGATGTCTGAAGTCTTAGGACACAGCTCCTACCTTTAAGCGGATTCTAGGGGCCGGACTACCTGCTAGGTCCCTCCCTATGGGTGGGACCAGGAAGGGGGGTGGTTACACCCCCAATCCTTTGTCCAGCTCGCCCCAGGCCCGGGACTGGTGTGCCCCAGGACCGGTTTGAACTGGCATATGCACCGAGGCTCCTTGTGAGCCACAGGCATGTCTGGTTTCTTTCAAGCCCTACCTGACCAATACACAAAATCCTGTCTGGGGTGGTGCACGCACCTCCCCTGGCAGGAAACCCTTTGTCCACACCTCCCAAGCTGGAAGGACTCCCAGCAGCAGGAGGGCAGACTTGTGTCTGTGGTGGCAGCATCCATTTTGTGGAGCTGAGGCTATGTCTGATTTTACCCGGGTTTCAGGTACTGTACATGTCGTGTCCCTCTAGAAGGGTGGAATGCTAACCCCGTCGCCAGAATTGGCGAGGGGTTAGTATTCCAATTCGTATGACACCTTACTCGACATGTTTTGATAAAGCCAAACCAAAGATAGCATTTAACCGCGAGGTTCATAATGCACTTAAGAGTATATGGTATGACGATATCTGGAAACAGTAGAAGGAAGTTGTTCCGACCACTGCAGACAGGCTCAGCTCATGCCAGAGCACCATCTCACATGGAACCAAGCACTCTGCCTTCAGGATTGTTAAGGCCTGCCATAGGAGTGACTTATAGGTTACCAGGTGTCCCATTTAAGGTTAGGTATAGGTATACTACACCTTAGTAAGAGGTGATTACACCAACTTACCCCAGCTGAGTGATCAGCCAGTTGTGTCAAATTGCTAGGCCAAGCCTGGGGTGGCATAATACATGCTTCAGCCCTTGGCAGGCCTTGGGTACACCAATGCCCTGGGTACCTAGTGTACACTGGTACAGGGGCTGACAGGGTGGTCCACTTCCAATTGGTTATGCACCTAGGGTGCATAGTTTTAATTTAGTAGAGAGAACAGCAGGCTGGGGGTCTGATTGGCAGGCCCACAGCCTCAATATGTCAAAAACCAGTGAAGCAAAAAGCAAAAATTTGGGGTGACCATAGGATAGCAGACCCTACTCTCCTACATCTGGTCATGGAGAGGGAGGAGTCCAGGATGAAGCCCAGGTTGCGTGCGTGGTCCGTTGGTTTGGGTGCGCTGCCCAGGGCGGGGGGCTACCAGGAGTCGTCCCAGGCGGAGGGCGAGGAGCCCAGGATGAGGACTTCCGTCTTGTCTGAGTTCAGTTTCAGGCGGCTGTTCATCATCCACTCGGCTACGCCTGTCATCCCTTCGTGCAGGTTGGCTCTGGCGGTGGCGGGGTCGTTGGTGAGGGAGAGGATCAGCTGGGTGTCGTCGGCGTAGGAGATGATGTTGAGGTTGTGTTGGCGTGCGATGGCCGCAAGGGGGCTCATGTAGACATTGAAGAGGGTGGGGCTGAGCGAGGAGCCTTGAGGAACGCCGCAGATGACTTCGGTGGCATCTGATCTGAACGGGGGGAGGCGGACTCTCTGTGTTCTTCTGGCGAGGAAGGAGATGATCCATTCTAGTGCCTTCTCTTGGATTCCGACGTTGCTGAGGCGCTGCACTAGGGTGCGGTGGCAGACAGTGTCAAATGCCGCGGAGATGTCCAGGAGGATGAGGGCCGCCGTTTCTCCGTTGTCGAGCAGGGCTCGGATGTCATCGGTGGCTGCGATGAGGGCGGTCTCGGTGCTGTGGTTGGCCCGGAAGCCAGACTGCGAGAGGTCGAGGGATCCGTTCGTCTCGAGGAAGGCGGCCAGCTGCTTGTTGACGGTCTTCTCGAGGACTTTGGCCGGGAACGGGAGGAGCGAGATGGGGCGGTAGTTTTTTAGTTCGGTGGGGTCCGCTGATGGTTTCTTCAGTAGAGCGCTGAGTTCGGCGTGCTTCCAGCTCTCCGGGAAGGTAGCGGTGTCGAAGGAGGCGTTGATGATGTCCCGTAGGTGGGGTGGGGTGCGGTGACAGCGTCGGCCTTGTTGAAGATGTGGTGAGGGCAGGGGTCGGTTGGAGATCCGGAGTGGATGGAGTTCATCGTGCGTCGGGTTTCTTCGGTGTTGATCGGGGTCCAGGCACGGAGGGTGGTGGTGGGGGTTGCAGGTGCGGTCGTGGGGTGCGTTGGCTGTGTGATGAAGCTGTTGTGTATGTCTGCGATCTTGTTGTGGAATTAGGAGGCGAGGGAGTTGCAGAGGTCTTGTGATGGGGTGATGTCGTTGTTTCCGGCGTTGGGGTTGGAGAGCTCTTTGACGATGTTGAAGAGTTCCTTGCTGTTGTGTGCGTTGTTGTCCAGTCGTTCCTTGAATGCGGTTTTCTTGGTGGTGTGGATCAGTTGGTGGTGTTTTCGGGTGGCGAGCTTGAGGGTGGTCATGTTGTCTGGTGTTGGGTCTCTGCGCCAGGCTCTCTCGAGTGCTCGGCAGTTCTTCTTGGAGCTCTTGAGTTCGTCGGTGAACCATGGTGCTTTCTTACTGCCGGGTCTGCTAGGCGGTGTCCTCAGAGGGGCGAGGTCGTCTGTGCAGTTGCTGATCCACTTCGTGAGGTTGTTGGCGGCCTGGCTGGGGTTCGCTGAGCTGGCGGGGGGGTCCTGGCTCAGGGATGCGGTGAGCTGGTCGGCTGTGATTTTGTTCCAGCTTCTGCGTGCAACCTGTTGCTGGTGGTGGTGGATCGTGTTCTTTCTGAAGCTGAAGTGGACGCAGCTGTGGTCCGTCCAGTGGAGACCGGTGGCGTGGCTGAAGGCGATGTCCTTGCTGGATGAGAAGACGGGGTCGAGTGTGTGTCCGGCATAGTGGGTGGGGGTGGTCACCAGCTGCTTGAGACCGAGGTTGGCGAGGTTGTCCAGCAGGGTGGTGGTGTTGCGGTCGTTGTAGTTCTCCAGGTGGAAGTTGAGGTCCCCGAGGAGGATGTAGTCAGCGGAGGGGAGGGCGTGCGGGCTGATGAAGTCGGCGATGTCTTCGCTGAATTGTGTGCGTGGTCCCTGGGGTCTGTAGATGAGGGTGCCTCTGAGGGTGGTCTTGGGGTTGGTGTGGATCTGGAAGTGCAGGTGTTCGGCGGATGTGAGGGTGTCATCGGTGTTGGTCGTGATGCGGATGGTGTTCCTGTGGATGATGGCGATGCCTCCTCCGGTCTGATTGCTGCGGTCCCTCCGGGTGATCTTGTATCCGTCCGGGATGGCGATGGCGATGTCGGGTGCTGAGGTGGCGTTCATCCAGGTTTCCGTGAGGAAGGCGACGTCTGGAGATGTGGTGTCGAGCATGTTCCAGAGCTCTACGGCGTGTCTGTGGACGGAACGGGTGTTGAGCAGGATGCACTTCAGGTGGTTGCTGCTGGGGGTCGGCACGGTGGGTGCGGGCGCAGTGCAGGTCCGGATGCAGGTGAACTTGCAGGAGTGGCAGCTGAAGGGTCCGTGGGTGCGTCTCGGTAGCATCCAGGGATCCAGCCGGTGTTGAGTGCGTTGAGTTCGGTGGTGTTGTAGGTTCGGCGGGTGGGCTGGTGTCTGCGGGGGCCAGGGGTCCGGGCGCTGGGCGCGGGCCAGGCGCGGACGGGCGCAGACGGGCTTGCCTTTGACGCGCCTTCGGCGCGCTTAGGGCGCGCCCGCTGTGCGTCAACGCTGCGCGTTTGCCACTCTGCCATATGTGGAGAGTGGGGGGGGCGGAGCGAGGGAGGAGCAGCTGGGAGGCAGGAGCGGGGCGGCGAATGGGAAGGGCGGCCGAGGGAAGGGGGCGGGGCCGCAGGGGGGCAGCGGCGGGGAGCGGGGAGGTGGCGGGAAACGCGGCAGGGGCTGAGCACCACAAGGGGCAACAGGGGACAAAGGCAACAAACTAAGTATAACTAAATACCACAGGGAGGGAAGACAATCACAGAAATACAGAGCAGAAACAGCACACTAAAGCGGAACGAGAAAACAGGGGAAAAAAAATTACAATACAATACAAGCCAATACAATACAAGGCAGCGCAAGCAGCAGCGGTCGGGGGCCAGGAGCACAGCTGCAGGCAGCGGTGGCACTCGGGGGCAGCCTGGGCTCACACACGGAGGAGTGAGTGCGGTGCGTGGGGTGACCGGCCCAGAGGGTCAGAGGTCACTGCTAACCACCGCGCTCCCTTTGTCCTATATGGTCCAGTGGGAGGGAGGAACAGCTGGGAGGCGGGAGCGGGGCGGCGAATGGGAAGGGCGGCAGAGGGAAGGGGGCGGGGCCGCAGGGGGGCAGCGGCGGGGAGCGGGGAGGTGGCGGGAAACGCGGCAGGGGCTGAGCACCACGAGGGGCAACAGGGGACAAAGGCAACGAACTAAGTATAACTAAATACCACAGGGAGGGAAGACAATCACAGAAATACAGAGCAGAAACAGCACACTAAAGCGGAACGAGAAAACAGGGAAAAAAAAATATCAAGCTATTGATCAACGTGGGCTATATTGTAGCTAAGAGAGTTATTGCTAGACACTGGGGAAGTCCTCACTGCCCGGGTTTAGTGGAAGGAATGGAACTGTGCAGGATCTAGGGAAAAATGGTCCACAAGAGTAGGAGATGCATGAGCAATATGAGAAAATATGAGGGACCTGAGTGGAGGGTGTCTAGGCACATATCCAGGAGCAGGTTAGTTTGTGAGGAGCATCAGGTCTGTGAGTATTACCGTCGAGACTATGGGGGGAGGTTATATAATTGTTTTAATAATTTAGGTGTGACAAGGTGGTGTGGGGTGGCGGAAGAAGGCCGGGTTCTGTTTGCTCTGCGGTGACTCCTGAGTTGGCTTTGATTCTTTTTTCTGTTTGTAATGTATATTGCCTTAGCTTTGAAAATCAATAAACAAAAAAAAAAAAATGTCAAGACTTGAACAGTCCTTCTTGATGGACCCAGCGTACAGCTTCATTTCAAATTGTATTATCCATCTTGTCCTTGAGGCCATCGTGGTAGAGAATATCGACGATTGAAGTTATTAACGCTCCCATTTCGTCAACCAAGGTGATCTCCTCCACTAAGCCACCGTCGACGGCGGAGTTGACCTCGACTGCACCAATATCGAAGAAGTCACCATTGACAAAGACACCGTTGACAGGTACACCATCAACAGCAGCGCCATTGACAATATCACTGACGACGGCAGCGCCACCAGCTTCAGCACCATCGATGACAACACCGTGGACGATGGCAGCGTGGACGACAGCATTGTGGACAGCTACCCCGTCGATGACAGCACCGTTGATGAAGAAATACTTACCGTTGACGCCCAAGTTTACATTCACGTCGTCAACGAAGATTAAAATTACAAAAATAACTAATACTGTCTTAAAGCCTGAAGTGACCTCTCCAAGCAAGGTCTCACCTTTACTACCCAGTAATGTATTGAACTTAGAAGAATCAGATCATAACAAGCCTTTTGGGTGTGCAAACAGTCCTTCAGAGCTTCAAGTGAAATACCAGGAGGAAGATACTGATGATGAGGACGAAGAGCTATACTATCAGTCATACTATGAACTAGCGGCATTAGGAACACTATGAATACCACCCCCTTCCTCAACCCAGACAAGATGAAATGCTCATGCCCATTTCTGTAGTTCAATATCTACATGCCATGCCATGCCCCAGCCTGCTTCTCATTCCACACCAAGAAATATCCCTCCGTCAATAACGCCCAGGAAAACACCTGCTCTCAATATTGCACCACCTCCAATGGAGGACCACTCACCATCAGAGGATGAGAGGGAGGAAGGCGAGATTCCTGACACTCAACATCCACGGGCGAATGGGATGATTACATTGTGCCTACTCTGTCTCCTCTGCCACCTCATCCTTCAGACTCTCCCCCAGAGGACATCAGGTGTTTTCATAATCTGATCAACCAAGCTGCAGCACTACTCCACTGCCAACTTCTATCAAGCAGTCCGACTGCTTTCGTCATTACTTTAAAGAGCAAGACAGAAAGTCTGTCAGAGCCATCCCCATGATAGACTATCTGGGATGAGGGTATAAAAATCGTAAAATATCTAGCTATGTTAGCACCAGTACCACCTCGCCTGGACAAAAAATACAAAGCCAAAGATGATTCTTCTGCTTGCCTCACCAGTCCTCCCAAGCCTGACTTTTATTTCAAAAGCAGCGCAAAGGTGCTAAAAAAACCCTTCTGCTTCCATCTCTGCACCACCACACAAAGAAGGCAGACGCTTGGACAACATAAGGAAGAGATTCTCTCTCATGTCTGCCATCACCGTTCGAGCAGCCAACTCACTAGCCTTCCTGGGGTGCTATGACCACCAGATGTGGTCAGATGTCAGCAGTCTGCTCGATTTGATCCTTGAAGACAGGAAGGCAGAGGCAAAAAAATCTTAAAGGAGGGCGAACGCACTTCCTCAGAAATTATAGACTGTGCTCGACATCACCTCCACAGGCTTTCGTCAGTTGGCTGGAGCAGCAGTCTCAAGATGCCATGGATGGCTCAAGGCACCTCTTTTAGACCGATGGCCCAATCAAAGATCCTGGACATAGCCTATGACGGCACAACTTTGTTCGGGAAACATATCAATTACGCCTTATTGGCTATAAGGATGGGCACTGACACCGCTAGGTCTCTCTGCACTCTCCAGTTCATGAAGTTGCCCAATCAGGAGACTTGAGGAAGACTTTTCTCTACTTACAGAGGGGGCTATCAACGATCACAGCGTTACCAACCTCAATCTCAGTATAGGCCCACCTACCAGCAGACCTACCATCAACCACCCTCAGCAGCTTACAACAAGTAAGGTGCGTTCTGGAAGCCACACCCTCAGAGTCACGATATAGGCTTAAAACAGGGACCTGGACCAAGTGCCGGCTACATCCTCCCCTTTCACTCATGTGGGCACAAATATCTCCAACTACATTCCCCAATGGTAGGAGATAACATCACACAAATGGGTCTTGGACTTAGTAAGCTATGGACATACCCTAGAGTTTGTGCAGAGACCACCAAACAATTCTCTGAAGAGGGTTCATCCACCTCATCTTCAATTACTGAGGAAAAAAAGCTCTAATAATGCTGGCCAAGAGTGCAATAGAAAGAGTAACTTGTTCACACGAAGGCATGGGATTTAACTCCTTTTTTTTCCTGGAACGAAAGAAATCAGGAGTGGTGACCCATCCTAGACCTCAGGAAACTGAACAAACTTTCTGCGCAAACAGTCTTCCATATGATTACTCTTTCACATTCTCCACTTGCTAAATAGCTGCGATTACATGACCTCCTTGGATCTACAAGATGCGTACTTCCACAATCCCATACAGCCAAAGCATTGCAAGTATCTCTGTTTCACCGAAGCCAGTACCCATTACCAGTTCAAGGTCCTTACCTTTGGCTTCAAGTCTGCCCCTTTGAATGTTCACTAAATGTCTCACCCCTTTAGCAGCCACACTCCGCAAGCAAGGTCATCAGTTATTTCCTTACCTAGACGACTGGCTGCTCAAATCCTCAACACCACAGCAAGCTTACGAAGCTACCACAGCCTGCCTCTCACTGTTTCCACAGGCTGGGCTTCACAGTAAATTACCCCAAATCCTCGACCATCCCAAGTCAGACTAGAATATTTTTGGGAGTCAACTTCAATACAGTCAGAAACAAAGTCTATCTTCCTCAAGACAGGCAACAAGGATTGTCAAGCCTCACCCTAAGGATCTCCAAAAGAAAGTCAATTTCAGTGTGGCTGTTCAAGTCGCTCCTCTGCATGATCTCCTCAGCGGCAAACCTGGTCCTTCTGGCACGACTGAAAATGAGGCCACTGCAGGAGGAGCTCCATATGCAATGGATCCAATCATAAGGTTCCCTTGAAGATTTGATCAACATTACCTCAAAGATGTGGGAGACACTAGCGTGGTGGTCTTAAGCATCTCATCTCTCACAAGGCCTCACATTCCTGACCTCAGTACCATCACCTTCATCACCACTGATGCCTCCTTGGAAGGCTGGGGCGGCCATATGCAGGACCTTCAAATCCAAGGAAAATGGTCTGCACTCCAGAAGTCGATGCACATACATCATCTAGCGCTCAATGCCATTTTTTTCATTCTTCAAGCCTTCCTTCCGCAAATAGCAGGAGTCTCCATGCTGTTCCATGCAGACAATACAACCAGCATGTATTACATCAACAAGCAAGGGAGGGCAAGGTCCCTAAGTCTCTCTCAGGAGGCTCAAGACCTTTAAAATTTGCAGGCATCCAATGGAATAGCTCTAAAAGTCAAGCGTCAGGAGTGAAAAACACCTTGGCAGACACTCTAAGTAGAACCAGAGACAGTTGCCACGAGTGGTAATTGGAGCAGCTAATGTTGGACTGGATCTTCTCTCGCTGGGGCAAACCAGCATTAGATCTTTTCGTGATGGACAAGCATGCCAAATGCCAGTTTTACAGCAGTCAATACCTGTTCCCATGGTCATGGTTGAAGGCCCTTAAAATGAGATGGTCCGGGATTTATGCATACGCTTTTCCCCCCCGTCGCCTCATTCTAATAGCTCCCAAATGGCTCAGGCAGCATTGGTTCACAGAGCTTCTGCTAATACTGGGGAACTGCAGTTACAGGTAAGCAACTGTTTTTTTCTGTCCACCCTCGTCTCCTTATGATCAAACAACCTTATCTGTTTTTAGTATGTCTAGCTCCTTTTTTGTTTCACATAATTTGTTCACAGCTTCCAGTCGGAGCACTATGTTTCGTCCTTTTTACTTACCTTAATATATATGAGTAATATGTTATTCCTATTTCTATTTTTTAACTTCATAAGTTAAGATTGGAGAACTGTGGTGGCAATATGGTGGGCAAAGGCCTTTACTAGTGCTAGATTCCTGGGACCTCTTCTTGCCACTTAAAGCAGCACTCTTTAAAACGTGTAAATGTATAGGTTTTCCTCTTGGGAAAGAATCACTTAGTTAAAAAAACTATTGTGTTCAACTCATATCCAATGAGTGCTGTCCAAGGGCAGCATTCTGAACACCAGTTTCTCTGTGAGCTGACTTTGGAGAAGTTGTGTTTGACCAACCTGTCTAAATATTAATAGATGATCATATCAGCTTATGCTTTGGGAATGCTCTTTACAAACCCTAAATCCTTTAGCATCATCAATTTGTTGACTCCAGACCATGACAGTTTTGAAATGGGAAGGAACAGCAGCACCTGAAAACTGTATCACCTTACAGCCTCTTAGGCATGACCAGACTTTGGTCAAATCTGGTGTAGGCCTTCCTTTTATTTTCCCAGTTTGCCAAACGTCCTGCTAATTATTTCTGGGATTGATTTTAGTATGGCAAAATCCTGCAAAAAGAACAAATACAAGAAGGGAGTGGTTCGAAGAAGGTAATGCTAAACCACAGCCCTGGGCAGGTCAGCTCTGCAGTGCTGATAAAAGCAGCAAGTCATTTCTTGGCAAATATTTCGGAAACCCTACCTAGCACGCCATGGGTCACTACTGTGTGGCATGTGATGGGAGTGGTTCCACTGCACTTATGTACCACTCAGAGGTTTTTTATTATTATTAGTTGCCATTTATACAGCACACAATCTACCATTAGTATGACATCGCAGTGAGTGGACAAAATATTTTATCTACTCAATTGCCATTAGTAATGCCAGAGTGGGCCATGACATTTGCAACACTGATACCAATGTCATTCCCCAAGCCTCCACCATCCCTCCTTTCAGTTTGGAGGAAGTTAACAGGGCAATAAATGCAAGTAAGGGTGGGAAAATCCCCAGATTTAACACCATACCATTGGATTTGTTTAAGGAAATTACCCCTTTATGGGGTCCTCTCTTGATGTTGCTTTGAGGGCATGCTGCAACATAGGTTTTTTACGTATGTGGACAGAATCATGTATTGTCCAGATTTACAAAAATGGAGATTGTCTTAATCCTGCATGCTATAGGCCGATCTCCCTTCTCAATTCCTTAGCAAAGATAGCTGGTTGCATCATCTTGAATAGGCTACAGGACTGGGCGGAATCCTATGATATCTTGTCAGATTTTCAATATGGATTCTGCCTGGAATTGGGTCTATAGAGCAGGGACTGAATCTAAGCATGCTAATTGGAAAGTATACCAAGATCAAAGAGGGGAACATTTATCTGGCTTTTATTGATTTGTCATCAGCTTTCGGTTGTGCCATTGATGAAAAACTGTGGGCAATTATGAGAGATACGGGGGTGGAGGTATCGATTATCAACTTTTTAAGAGAGTTGTATACTTGATGTAGAGCTATGGATAGATACGGCACTATGGGAGAATGTACACATTTTTTTAACATAGAGAGAGGGGTGAGACATGGCTGTGTTTTAGCACCCTTCCTTTTTTCATTATATATAAGCAGTGTATGGGCTGTGCTAGCCACCCAGTGCAAAGACCTTCCTCAGATTGGAAATCGACCTGTCCCGGCCCTCCTCTATCTGGATGATGCTGTCCTTATGGCACAAACTCCCCTGGGCCTACAGAGCCTTTTTACAAACATTTTGGATTATATGCAGGACTTAGGTCTCCTAGTTAACCAATCTAAAATGTTCATCATGAAATATGGGAGAAGAACAGCAATGTGTCGAGATTTAAAATCAAGGACACAAATATTGGTTTTACAACTAGCTTTTCTTATTTGGGCATATTATTTGACATAGAAGGCTCATGGACCAGCACTATTTCCACTAGGAAGTTACAGTTTAAAAAAGCAACGATTGCTCTACAAAACTTAGCCAGAAGGATGGGTAAGAACCCCCAATGAAATTAGAAAGATCTATAAAGCCAAATGTGTGAGCGTTGCTTTATATCGAGTAGGAGTGTGGGGACATACTACCTGTAGGGTATTGCAGACGGTGAAAAATGAATTTTTAAAGTATCTTCTTGCCACTCCAAAGATTCCCTCTGCATATGTCTGTCATGCGGAACTGGGTGTCCCGTTCCTTACAGATTTAATAATACTGCAGTGCATTCGATTATGGCACAAAATTTGGACATCGGATTATACTGCCTTAAATTGTGCTTTTATCAGGGATTGCCTTAAAGCGAGCTCACCTTTACATATACCCTGGTTGACATATATTCAATGTTTCGCCGTGACCTGGGGTATCCTGATTATTACGTGATCCAGAATCCCTGGTAGTCATCAATAGAAAACATTTGAAAAACAAATATATGACGCACCTTGAGAATCTTAGATTGACCACCAAAATATTAAAGCCTAGCGTATTAAAAAACCAAGCCATCCTAACTGCATATGAAATACAACCTTATCTTAAAGCTGTATATAACTCTAGGCATAGATTTAAACTCACCCACTCGAGAATGGATATTTATCCTCGTTTAATTAGTTTTCCTGAAATTAATGAATGGTTTGCAAAACGAATACATTGTCCCTGTGATACCCTGACGGCCCAGAGTACTATTCATGTAGTTCTTTTCTGCACATTTTATAGCACTTGGAGAACATTTATATTTTGCCTATTTTAAAATCGCTCAACTTCACACAATGCCGCCCTGTTTATCTTTACCTACAGTCTTTGTCTACCATGGAGGTGTGCCGGAAGTTTTTGTGGACCGCATTTTATGCTAGAAAGAAAATGTTAAATTGCTCTTGACAAGTATTTGTCTTATGAAGCGTTTGAACTATATCGGGTATTAGATTTTACAATGTAATGCAATGCACTTTTATGATTTTATTATGAAATCGAATAAAGTATTGAAACTGACATCACAGTGGTAGTTCAGCAGTACGTTTCCAAATGGTTCTGAGGTTTTCAACCCAGAGCGAAGTCTGATTCAGTTTGTGGGAATGTGCAGCCATTGTGGTGAAGAAATGCACCTCTGTTAAATGAGTGAGTCAGCTCTAGTGAGCTATGGGTTTGAATAGTGATACCAGAGAGCTGTATCAAGATGGCTTATGTATCTTCATTTTTTGTGTGCCTGTTGCCTGGCAAATATATTTGTGTTTTAGTTACGTAGCAGTCCTATGCCCCTTTTAGTGCCAGTGTAGCCAGTTGGAGACTTATTTGGGCAGCACTGGATGTAAGATCTAGGCTCTGTCTTGTAGATGTTGTGTTTCTTAGTCTATTTTGGTGCTTGGTTCATGGTGATACTCGACTGCATGGTATAGCTATGCTGTGTTAGGTGTGAATGTACTATTCTGGCTGTTGTGCACTGTGGCATGTTTGCTAAAAGGTGTATGATTAGGGGTGTGTGTGTGTGTGTGTGTGTGTGCGTGTGTGCGCGCGTGTGTGTGTGTCTGTGTGAGATAGACTGTCTAACACAGTGGTATAGGTGGACTCTTTTTAATGTGTGATGTTCTGCCTAAATGTGTGCTGTTGTCAAAGACAGATGGAGTGTTGTTATGGTAACATTTATTTGTGGTATCAGTGCAGTGTATGTTTGTGCAGATATCTGCTGATATAACCTGTTGAGTGTGATGCTTACAGATAACACACATGGCGTGGAAAGTAAAGCAAATGATAATGTCTGCTGTGTTGTCAGTGCTGGTCAAACCACATTACATGAATTATGGGCCGGGGCTGTGATGACATTACTCACTAGTAATAAGCTATGCCAGGTGAGTGGTAATATTTTTTCTTACTGCAAGGAATTTCTGATGTCAAAATGTGATTTTAACACAAAAATAATGTATTCTCTTTTATATGGAGAATGTAGTTCCGCGTAATACAGCAAACACGTTTCAACGTGTCGGAGACATTGTTAAGACTTATGTAAGCAAACCAACTAGGTTGAATTTTCATAAATACTTAAAATTAGAAGGTAATGTGATGGATTTAGTCATTGTTATCCTCCATTAAGGATTTGACATCCGAAGAGAAGTGGAATATTGTGTCTTCTTTGTTCCATCGAAGGTATAACTTCCTGTGATAGAAAGCATCTGACTTGCTTTTTCTGCAGTTAGACTTTGGTTCATTCACTCTGTACATTTCCTCAGACTTGCTATATTTAACCCCTTCTGTGCCACGCCCTTTCCCCCTCCTGTGCTGGGCGTTTTATTAGTGGGTGGGGTTCATGACGAGATAGTCTCGTCATGGGCACAGCGCAACCGTGCTCCATGACGAGACTATCTCGTCATGGGCACTGAAGAGGTTAAAAGAACTTCCAAGTGCTACCATGTCAGGATAAAAGAGATTGACTTTATTTTCTGTTTGCAAGCTATGGTGGTAATGCTTTGTGTGACGTCACAGTGGATCAGTTCCATCATCACTCCATGCTCTCACATCCAGTGTACACCGCCCCGTGAAAGCTCGTCACACAGGAAGGAAAGCAACATCTATGGCCTATTGCACTTGCAAACTGCCAATGCCATTCACTGGATTCCTCTTCCAAAGTGGATGCTGTGTTTGGTCAAATTTAATTGACGCTGTCTTGAGCCTAGGCTTTAACTATCTCCTAAAGTCTTCATCTTGGGTATTGGCTCCCACAGCTGGAACAGACGACAAAAATCCGATGTCGCATTATGAAAAATGCACATGCCCTTCTTAACCCTTGGACTCATGTTCCCTCCCTCCCTTAGATCCCCTTTTCTTATATGTCTTCTAAACATTAGGTAAATAATTTGTGAAACTGAAGGTATCATTTCCATGAGCTGTTCTACAGAGCCAACACTGAGTACGTGGGAGCACAAGAGGAAGGAGATAAAAGGAGATTGATTCAGTAATTCATGCCATGTTCTCCCCGGCCTCACTCACTTTGGCGCCAGGATCTTTAATTCCAGCTGTTATTCGTGGCTTGTTGACGCTCGATGGGGTGCAGTGAACGGCAGCTACGCCGACAGGCGGAACTCTGCGGAATCTCGCAGAGTTTTTAATGGAACTCTGCGGAATTCTGCAGAGTAAAACTCCGCGAGGTCCGCCCACCCCATTCACTGCATGTAATCTGACAACCTAGGGCAAACAGTTTGCAATCATGTCACAGTAAAGCAACAGTCCCTTCCAATACGCATTTCACGGAGTCCAAGAGCAAGATTTACTAAGGAAGTAACCTTTTCGCTATTTTTTGTCTGATATATGAATGATGTCATCAGGGAACAGCACCAGTGACATTTCTGGTGTTTTATTGCAGAGCATGTAGCAACATATTGTATTTATTTTTCTGAGAAGAATAAATAGCAAAAATCAATCAGCCTTGTGTGGGACTGTCAGTGAAATGAGTACTGGTCCAAGTCTTGTTAGTAACGGGGAACCGCTTACATTCTGAGCACATGGCACGAATGACACCAAACTTTCATAATGTTCTTCCTCACACCAAGGGCTGTTTTTGAAGTTTTGTCTTTATACTTACAGATACCTTTGCCAGCAAGGTGGCAGCGATGCAGGATCAGTATGCAGATGCCTGTATTGGCAACGTGACAGGGAGCAATGCCGTCAATGTGTTCCTGGGTATCGGAGTGGCCTGGTCTGTGGCGGCCATTTACTGGGCTGTCCAGGGGAAGGATTTCAATGTGGAGCCTGGTTCGCTGGCCTTTTCTGTCACCTTGTTCACCATCTTTGCGTTTGTTTGCATCAGTGTGTTGATGTATCGCCGGAGGCCGAGCATAGGGGGCGAGCTTGGAGGATCCAGAACCACCAAGATTTTGACCTCATTTCTCTTCGTCGGCCTTTGGTTTCTCTACATCCTATTCTCCAGCCTGGAGGCCTACTGCCATATCAAAGGGTTCTAAGACTCTACCAGAGGGGGGACTATGTTTACTTGCAAGATCTCTTAAGAAGGAGCCTCTACGCATTGGACCAGCGGTGCCTGGAATATTCCAAATTCCCTACATGGGTCCTCTTTTCCTAGGGCATACAAGTCCTGCAACCTCTTCATTACCTCCCCCCACCTTTCTACAACTAGAATAGCCTGTTTAACTCTAAACCTCGTATTTGCAGAATTGTCAGGGGAGGTGACCAGAGGGAGAGAAAAAATAGACGGATGACTCACCTTTTGAGGTTAAGGGCTTCTGAATGTACAGCGTCAACTAGCCAAGAATGTTATTTTCCTGCTCAGTCATCTGCCATTTGATTTTCAGTGAAACACAAAAAGTCCCCCCTTGACCAATTATTTTATAATATTTATTGATGATGTATTTATTAATTGAATGCTATTTATTTCAGTGCCAGAAGAGCTGGTGGATTGTGTTCATGTCCTGTCCAGCTCGATACCTATTTTAAATGTGGAGCCCCTTGTTTTCCTTCTTAGTCTCCCTCCCTTTACATGGAGAGCCCCCGAACCCCTTACTCTGGGATCACGTCATTGGCTACGCCTTCCATACAGGACTCATGCAAATGCCTTAAATGGCCATTCAGTCCCGAGCTGTTTGGGCGCTATATCCAATGGTGTAGTTGATTCTGGAGCACTGCTTTTTCTTGCTTTGTTATTGTGGTTACGCCTTGAGAAGGGGGTGTGGGTGGGGAAAAGTTTTACAAAAAAGAGTTTCTAATTATGTGCAAGAATACAAATGCGTTCCACTTTTGGAATAACAGGCACATCTGGACTCCACAGGCACATCTGGACTCCACAGAGGACAGGGTGCTGCCTGAAACAGCAATGTGGATTACCGTGTACCACGTGACGTATCATGTGACCTACCCTCATGACGTACCATATTGTGGGCGGAGCCTCCACAGCGAGCTCTGATTGACTCCTGGGACAATCGAAGTCATTGTTTGGTGTTGTCTTCTGCCTGCCACTTGAACGCACAACTTGGACTGCGGGTCCCAAGGTGAAATGCAACGAAAAGAGAGATGTGAAGATCGTCGGTCTGTTCCTTTTCTCTGCTGCCTGGCGAGTGTTTTGCCAGGCTAATAAACTTTTTGTGTCACGTGTGTTAGCAAACAAATGGCCTAGAGGAGCTGACACTTTCCGAACTGAGGGAGCAGGTGTGCATGGGCCAAACAATTCATTCCATCCAATGAACATTGCTTTGTATTTACGCTATCATGTTGAACAGGACTGCCCAGCCGCGGTGCGTCCATTGGGGCGTAGGGGCGTAGCCCCACCAGCCCTGCTGATTGGACCCGCGTTAAATAATACCCGCGTTAAATAATTAAAATATAATGTCCAAATTACCATTTACTGCGCACATTATTCCGGCGGCGCCGGGCAGCACCCGACTTTATCGGGAGTGTGCAGGGGGGCGGGCTGGCTGGTGTGGTCATTGATTTGAAGCCGGATGATTGACAGGTCTAAAAACTTTTTTTTTCCCCTTTCCCCGCATGTATACTTCGGGCAGCAACTTGCCCGAGCATGCGCACCCAGGCCGGCCCCATTAGCTAGTAGGGGGGGGGGGGGTGCAGGACCTGCTGGCGGCAGCGCTGGCAGCAAAAGGGCGACAGGGCGAGCAGTCACTATGCCCTCCAAGCCAATCCTGGCGCTGCATGCAGCGCCACTGCGCCAGGATTGGCCGGTCACCGCGCAGCATGAGCAGGGGCAATCCTGATTGGATGCCGAGCTTGACGTAAGGTAAGCGTGCTGCTTGGATCCGGTAACGGTCGGGTTCACTTCGTGCGCGTCGCCTGAGCCTCGTGGTCGTCGTGACTCGTGGACTGGACGGTGGCTGAGGACTGAGGACACACAGGTAGGATCGGTTGGGGAAACATGGGGAAATGCTGGGCCGGCTGATTTGTAACTGCTGTCATATACCGTTTTAAGTGTTTATTAAAGTCCTTTTCGTATCAAATTAAAGCAGTGAGTTGGACCTACAATTTTGTGCTGCGGAGCGTTCAGTTTGTACACCCCTGCCCTACTTTCCTGAGAAGCCTGTGGCTGTTCACCAGCGGTACCACTGAAATTCGTGTTGAAGGGGTTGTACTTGGCCTAGTTTGCGAAGCCATAGTAGGACAGATTACAGGAGATCTGAGGTGAACCACCCCTGCCCTATGGCCGTGGCTCAGCCCCTAAACTGGGTCTGGCACATGCCTTCAACCAGAAAGGTTATGTATTCAGAGTGACCAACTTTACTCGTTGTGCCACCCAAGTCTATATAGTCCGTTAATCACTATTCACTGAATTCTACATTTCATTGGAAGTCAAGGGCACAGTGTGTGCAGGTAGAAATGCCGCACTAAAGGCATTAAAGGAAAAGAATGAAAACCAGCCTAGATGCCGGTCTACATCATTTCTTCAAAAGCTGCAAAACAGCACTTGTGGCTGTAGGTGACCTATTCCTTCCTTCATAGTGGTCGTTATGAAATCCATTGGGGCTCAGTGTTGGGCATGGGATTTCTTCCACCCCACCTGCGCTATACCCTTAGCGATCAGTCCCTGCTCGATTCCCACACAAGCTCACAGCCACAGTTGCAGTGCTTGAACCTCATCTGTTGTGCTGCTGCCCTCCAGCAGCCTTTGCCTGCTTTATCTACTCCCTTTTGGCTGATTCCTCAGGGCCTAAGACTAATCCCACCTCCCACTCAGCCACCTCTGGTTCCCACTCAGTCTTCTTTCCTGTGCTATTCCTCAGCGCACTCTTCCCCTCTTGCACTGGTATTTTAGTTACGGAGAGTAGGCATGCACTAATGCAGGAAGAACAGATATTCAAAGTATGTACACTTTCACGAGAGTTGGGTAATTAAATGTATGCTGTGTTAGGTGTGCCTGTGTAAGTGCTGGGTGACACGGAGTGAGCAGTGTGAGTGCAGGGTGAAAGGTATGCCTGTGGAAGTACAGGGTGAGTAGTGAGTGCAGGGTGAATAGGGTGCCCATGTGAGAACTGGGTGACCAGTGTGGTCTTGTCTCAGGACGGGAAGCGTGAAAGATGAGCTGTGTGAGAAATGCGTAACCGAAGTACCAGTGCGAGTGCTGGGGGAATCGTGAACCAGTGTGAGTGTAGGGTCATTCGTGGAGCTGTGTCCATGCAGGAGGATTCATCCCTCGACAGGAAGAAACCGTCATTGACAGTTTAGGTGTAATTGGAACTATAATTATAATGATTGTGAAGCTGATCCTGCAACAAAATGTCAGTATTTTGGATATTTCAAAGTTACTTTTGTAGAGGTAGGTGAGCCTTTGAAGGCCAGAGCCAGATGTTGAGCTCTGGCTCTGAAAGAAGTGTTCTTGGAACTTCACGCCAAGTCTTCTTGTGGTTTCTGTCACCCACACACTTATGTTTGTCACTACGCCGCCTCATCGAGAGGCTAAATGTTGCAACGTAAAACCAAGAAACCTGGTTTCAAATGGTATATCTGCTTGGCAAAATGTGTGTTTCCCTGGCCCATTAACTTATTTCACTGTGCCTTCTTTTCTGTTATCATCCTACCTTAAAACTCAATTAAGGATGTGTCATCAACAACCTCATTTGTTTAAAAGACTTTAATAATACCCCCTATGTTATAAAAACCTATGCAGTGTTCACATGACGGCTGACTTGCCTCTTGGTTCACTAAAAGCATCGTCCTCGCAGGCATGAATGTTTCAAAGTTGACATTTAGAACCAATAACTTCTCATAAATTCCAGTCCATGCAGAAATTAATTCTAGGTCTCTGAACTAAAACGCATCCAAGTTAAACAAATCTACCTTTTTAAAATTTGAGCCTTTAGCATAGGTTTACATGGCAAATTATACACCACACAGAGCACTGCCTGGACTCTGGCTCGGCACTCTTTTAATGTTCTGCTTGCCTAGCTCTGTATTGTTCCTGAAATGTATTCTTCCACTGTGGCATCAAGGGTCCTTAACAAGAGCAGGGACAGCAGGGGGGCCTGTAGTAATTAAAACACACAGACTGGTGAACTGAGAGCAGTCATGCGAAGGTGTGGCTAGAAGCGAAGAATACACTTTGACACCGCATAATCATGATTGCACTTAAGCACTTTAGGGTAATGCTTTAGTTGTGATACAATACATATATCATGCATTTATGTATTTCCATGTCTTAAGGTACCTTTCTTAGATTTGCGAATGAGAGAATATTTTATACTGGATTAGGTATGTGTTAAATATGTTATATTCTAAATCTCTGCTGAATGGGATTCATTCAAAATGTACACTTTATGATTAGGGTCAATCTGATGGCAGCGTAATCAAAATGACTTACTCCGTGACTCTAGGATTGTCGACAATGAATCTCTAGTATTGTGTGCTTTATTGCACCTTTCCTAGTGGGCTTCTGATATATTATGCATACTGTGAGACACTGCACTTCAATATCTGTGATTGCCTGTGTTTGCCTTAGCTTCTGCTTTGCAGTTGTCTCATTGGGTGATGAACTGAGCTATTACCCTTTTGCACTTGTTTTCTTGTCACGTTTGCTGGTTATTGAAATACAAAGGTCAAATGTCAGCCGCTTTCATTCTGGGAGCCTGGTGTTTACTTTTCTTTCTCTGACTTCGAAGTGAGAGAGTTATGTGAAATCTTGCTATGAAATGGAAAGGGTTTTTTCTAGCACACAACAAATATGAAAAGTGCTGATATTTCACACTATATTAGAATTATAAATAGATAATGAAGTTAATTTTTGTATTGGAGTCTGGAAACAAATATTTGAATACAATGAAAACACAATACACTAGCCAATGCTATTTCCACACATTATCATTTATGCGCTAAAAATCTGCATGTCTGTACCAATGTTATGGTCATTTCAATTGGAAATGTGTTGTCTGTAAAGGCAGTGTGCTACCACACGATGGATACTCCACATTACGCCGCTCCACTCTGCAACACTCTCCTTCAGTCTATGCCCTTTGATTCAGAGACATGCCCCTCGACTTTGACATGCCACTCTATGCCACTCCAATCTAAGCCACTCAACACCATTTGACCCTCTTAACTCTACCCACCCCACTCTTTACTAATCTATTTCAGTCAACTCTATCTCACTTCACTACAGTCTACCCCACTAGGGTCTACCCAACTTTACCCCTCTCCACTCCTGGCCAATCCACCCCAACCTGCCTCATTCCACTACAATCTACATCACTACAATCTACTCCAATCCACTCAACCACAATCTACACCAGTCCAGTCTGCCTATCTACCCTACTGCAATCTACCTCACTGCAATCCTCTCAATGTTTTCCACTCTACTACAATCTACCCCACTCCACTCTCCCACAATCTTGCACTCCAGTCTACTCCACAGCAAACTACCCCACCCCATGCCTTCCCCGCTCTGGTCTTCTCAAGTCTACCCCAACTCCACTTCACCCCAACTCCACTCGCTCTTCTCAAGACTACCCCAACTCCACTCCAATGTACCCCACCCCTTTCTGCCCCGCTCCAATCTACCCCTTTCCAATACACCAGTCTACCCCGCTCAACTCCAGTCTACCCCACCCCACTCTAGCCCACTTCACACCCATGTACCCCAATCTACTCCAGTCTACTACAATCTACCCCACTCCGCCCCAATCTACCCCACTCCGCCCCAATCTACCCCACTTACTCCAATCTACCCCACTTACTCCAATCTACCCCACTTACTCCAATCTACCCCACTTACTCCAATTACACTGCTGTGCAACTTCTTCTACTCTTAGAGCTGAGATTTCCATGAGTCTTATAGTCTGAATTCAGCACCTGAGCATAATAGGACAGAATGTATGAAGCTCTGTGGTAATACTGAATAAGCAGCTACCTATGTTATGCCATCTATTAATGTAATAACTGCACTTTCACAATTGCTTTATTAACCTTCCTGCTTTCTCAAATTTGCTTGAAAATGCCTGATTTTTCTTCTTTTTTTTCAATATTTTCTAGGGGGGGGTAACCCCCCCAAACCCCCCTTTTGGGGTTCGGGCTCGCTCGCTGCGCTCGCTCGCTACGGTGCTGTATGCTAATTCGTTTGCGCCCCACCACTTTAAAATCTCACCCACCGCCCCTGGGACTGCCGTGCACTCGGTTAACACCTGGACCAAGATTTATATTATAAAATTTGGTTATAATGGCAAAACGATTTTGGGAAAAAACGACCAGTTTTAGAAGGAAATTCTAACGTGTTTTAAATAGGAAACGGTTACATTTTATGCTGCTTCTCAACCTGGTCGCCTCTGTTTAATATATTTGGGACATGAATGTTTCTAGTTGAAAATCAACTTTATAATTGTCTCGTCGGTCCCCTGTCTAGAAAATTCAAGCAGATGTCGCAGAACAGATCTCATTAGAATTAAACTGATGTTGCAGGATGGTGACATCACTGTTTGATCCTAGGCACTAGTTTGAATTTATCTGAAGCAAATTAATTATGTGTACAGTGGTGGAACATCAGTTTGTTTGACGCTATTTTAAAGTGTTTTTCCAAGAACTATTTGAACTTGCGCAACGATAGATTATAAAGTAACCTTTATGCTACAAAAGTATACACAGAAGCCACGGTTAGTTTGGCTGCCATTTTGATTCTCAAAGGTCTGCATGTATTTTACCATATTGTCTTCTGCACATTTATATTTTATGTCTCGTTATTCATTTTTTTTCTTGTGTTCCACTCCATACATTTTTTTTTTATATTGCAAATTTATATAGCGCAAACTTGTCCCGAAGGTATTGGAGCGCTTTACATGAGCACCAGTTACGTTGCACAAGGACACATTCAGGCATGGGAAGATTAAGTGATTTGCCCAGAATCACAGGATGTGGACCCGAGGCTCGAACCCTGGTTTCCAGGACCAAAGTCGGCAATCTTGCAGTCAGATCCCATCCTCTCTCCTGCCACTTATTGGAAGCACATGTTTTAAGACGGTGCTCACAGCGTTGTTTGAAAGGTGGCTGCCTCGATTTCCATCGAGGCAGAGGATAAACTGAGAGGCTTCGTAAAAGAGGCTGGCTGGTGCCCTTTGCGGGACTTACTGGCCCTCAAACAAAAACGATTGATTAAACAATAATTGTTCTACATCCTGTGAGAGATTTACAGAATTATTATCAAAACGAACAGTATAGGAACTAACCCAAATGCACAAGCCAACAAGCAACCTCCCAGTGAATGTTCCTTCTATGGCCCAGATTACGAGTTGGGTTGAATAAGGGCGGTATGTACCACACCTGGTAAATACCATTGCCATTACCCTGGTGAGCAGTATTTATTAGATGCAGTAAATACCCCACTATTTAGATTTTAATTTAAGATAATGACGCTTGCTTTGCCTTTTTTACTGGGAACTTTACCATCTTAAATGTTGCCAGGTTTTTCCTGGCATAATCTGACTGGGGAAAATTGTTGGGTTGCAGTAGTTACCACATTCGAAACGTAGAAAATCTTTAAATAAATACCTCATATGGTCCTTACTGCACAAGTCGGAATCCCGATCCCTCTGCAAAGTCCTATTAGTGATGGGGAGAGATCAAAATTTACACCCCATTCCACTGATAATTCAGGCCTAAACTCTCAAAATCCCTCACACGTGAGCAGGGCCGTATCTGATCTCAGACTCAGACCTCTCTCCAGAGTAGTGAAGACACAAAGGTCCTTCGCTGCTCATTTAAGAATGATTTTATGAAAGTGACCCCATTTTACCAACGCAGTGGTAAAGTGTAACACTGGTGAAATGATAAAGTTAAAGGATGATTGGCTGGAGTGAATGTTCACCCGTCTAAACAGGATAATTCCCCAGAAGGTTCAACATTCTTAGAATTCATAAATAATCACCTTTGTAATTGTTGATGTGACCTCTGGCCGTGGCATGCTGTGGTCATTTTGTAAACCCCATCCACTTTCTTCTAATGTTTTTTTCAGGACTCTGGTTCCACCATCCCCACTAAGTTTGTACTCCTGTTGATCCCAAGCAGTGGCTTGAAATATTCAGCAAAAAGTATTTCTTGTTAAGGACTATGGATTGATGCAGCAGCTTCCTAGCAGAGATCAAGGGTACTTTGTGGGAAGTAAGCAAGGGAATAGCCATGGTGCGAGTTGCAAAATGGGCAGGCAGCACCGTCCTTGTCATGCAGTTTGTGTCTTATATGTTTCCATATCCCAAAACAAAACTGAAAAAGGGATCTGTGGGAGTAAAGCGAGGCTAATATTAGTGAGGTACACCAGTCATATACCTTCCCCCAAGTGATATTAAAGTGGTGTGAAGCTATAGTTTCACCTCCAGCTTCAACATCTTGAGAATTCTAAAGTTCTACCCTCTAATTCCCAGTGTAGCGTGCCCATGCCATGCTTGGAGTCAGCCCTTATTCCTTGTTGTGTTGTCATTAGACTATTGATAATCCAAATTGATGTAAAAGACATTATTTATCTGGCTATATAACTAGAAAGTTGCACTATCAATTAGATTTATTTCCTTCTGTTAGCTATTCTAAAATTTCTAGCCAAGTCTTTCTCGGATTTCACCTCAAGCCCCTTGCACCAATTAAACGCTATCCATATCCCTAATCTTTTGACCACCATTTATATATCTGCCACTTCAGCACAAGCTGGGCCACTCCCCTGCTCTAGTCAGCAGATCACAACACTCTGGGTTTGCTAAGGGCATACCGACTTGCTGGGACATTGTGCTGTACTGCTGTGTGGCTGAAACAAGTCAACCACATCTCAGTTGGTATCAAATATACCATCACTATTATATTTTAACCTGGTCTCAGTGCTCTCCAGGGTGTGGTCCAGGCCCCTCACAGGTAGTCGACTTTTTTGTTTGTGCTTTCTACATTGCCCCACTCCTCATTTTTTAATAATGCCTTCAGTGGTCCTTCAGAAGAAGTTTCTTTTAGTCTCATATATTGGGATTTGGCATACATCTCCGGATATCTCAGATGCTGTGAACTGCTCTTGCGGGAGCAGTGGATGAGTGTTTCAGTTCAGCGTCTTTCAAAAGATTAACTTCTCTAGCAGTCCATACTTGGTGCACATTAGGGCACTCACCATTGGTTACTGTGAAATTTAAATGGGTGCAGTTTTTCTGTTTACATGAGCCATAAGGACCTTCTCTTTCATTGAAGTTGTATGCATACATAGTAGTAGTTAATATACCCTTTTCTTTCGTTTAGCTTCTCTAGCCATCTCTTTCCTCTCCCATCACTCTACTCCCTATCCGTTCCTCAAAAAAGAATTATACTAACATATATGTGTAATGTGTGATACCGTCTGGCCCATCTCAAAGCTGGTGCTACTGTACAGAGACTTTATTTTTCTATTAATTAGGGATATGCGTAATACCTGAAAATGTTTAGGTGTCTCCCATAAATTTAGATGATATCCCTTTTCTTCATATTGTATTTCACATGTCTGCCTGCATTTCTCTTGCTATCCTGTTTTCCTGTGTCCTCTTTCTTTCTGATTCAATATCTCACAGCTCTTCTTAGTTCTTTCATTTCTGTCTCAACCTCCCTTGCTCTCTATAGCTTGCGTGTCAAAGGTTGTTCGATGAGAGAGAGAGAGAGAGAGATCCATGTCAGATACTTAGGATATCCACTGAATATGCAAATTATTCTGATTTAGATTCATAGGGGCTGAATTACAAGCATCTTGCGCCACTTTTGCGTCCTTTTTAACATGGGAAAAGTTATGTATGGGTGGCACAAGTGGCTTGTAAATATGCCCCATAGTATGCACATTTATTTCACATGGCAATTCTGAAAACCTGACATGAATTCAGCCCTGGGCTACATCTCTCTCTCTCTCTCTCTCTCTCTCTCTCTCTCTCTCTGTTTTCCTTCTCTCTTTCTCTTACATTCCCGCAACACTCCATTTCTCTACAGCCTTTTCTGTCGTTTTTCCAGCCTATTCCATATCAAAGTAAAATTTGTTAGCATAAGCAACACAGCTAATGCAAGTGTATGTGGGTGTTTCTTATCTAACAATGAATATTCATTGCTCCGTCCGCTCACCCTCCTTCATTTTCCTTTCTCCCCTTTGTGCTTGCTGTTTGCCCCACCGATGTACCTTTGAGTCTCATTTCCATTTTGATCCCTCCCTTTAAGAAAATATCATCTACCACTGATGTCTTAGAAGACTTACGCTTCTTCTTCCTATGAAGATGGGATAGGTAAAATATTTTTTTTTTACAAAAAACACTTACCTTGAACTTGCCGCACCACTGTGCAAGGTGAGTGGTTTTATTTTATTTATTTAATTTTACCTATCCCGTCGTCTGACTACTAACGCCCAACCCCACCACCCCAATGCTCTTACCGGGGCTGGCGGCCACTGGGCTATACTAACATTCTAAGGAGGGATACTGAAAGAGAGTATACTTTGATGCTCTACACAGGAAAATATCCTGTATAAATCCCAGAGAATAATCCATCTTAAGATCAAGTACTCTACCATGAAAGGTTGAATAACCTCTTCTTATCTCTTGCCATTAGCTCCCCCCACTGTCCTAGGAGTTCCCGAACAACCACTTTCCCTGTCTAAAGTCCCTTAACTGGTCCTGCATCCTAGCTCGGTTTATGGAATACAGAGCATCAAGTCTCTGTAACATGTTTACCAAAATATATGTATGAAGATGTATTGCAGAGCGGAAATCCAGCTGGGAAGCAATGGAGTGCTGAAAAGAAGAGCGAGCAGGGTGCCCAACGGGTGAGGTAGTAATGTTCTGTGCAGAGGTGTGCCTTAAGGAAAAATTGCAGAGCTATCGACTGTGGGGAAAGACTGTCCTTTGAGTTCAATGGTTATTCATTTGCCAGATTGCAAGAACGCATCAAATGGTACACCACACATTATTAGAACATTCGTAATACTTGTTTAAAAAAATGAACAACAAATATAATTCCTGTTCCCAAATAACAAAACTAGGCAATCACTGATCACCTTTTTTCTAATACGTGCAGCACTCCCTCATCATAGTATACATTCCAGCACCTTATTCCAAACCTCGTTTGATTGCTACAAGATCATGGGGGGTGAAACATGTCAAATCCTTCAAAAAAGTGTTAATAAGTCAATGCAGGAATGCATTCGTCATTGGACATATAATGGAATAACTGGCAGGCCATCTAGATTGCTATTGGAAAAACACAATTATGCTATAGGATTAACAGCCCTTCTGACTGCATATGAGACACTAACACTAGGGTGCATATTTATCATGGTTGTGAGTTGCCCCCTTGCGCCACGCAAGTGGGTGGAAGCATTCTGCAGCACATGTAGAAAGAGGAAAAAGCCTCAGAGGATTGTTTCATGCACAAAAACAAACAATCCTGCCTACAACACAGGCCGCCTTGCAGCATGGTTCATGAAGTGGTTGCATCAACTCTAGGCAGCGGTTTCTGTGCAAGCACAGGCATAGAGCAGGAATGCACCATGTAATGTTTATTTCGGCCCATTCCTGCTATCTCCCTTTCACGCAGTGCAGCACAGCACAGCAAGGTGAATATTTGATCAATATGCCCCTTGGTGTACTGAGAACAAAAAGACACCCCATGCAAACCATTCCAAGTATCCATCAGTCACAAGAGTGATCTGATCAATATTTCCAAGGGCACCACAGAATTAATATAAGCGAAAGATTGTGCCTTGCTTCACCGAAAAACGCTGCAAATACCTTCCACGCTTTTTTGCCAACGAAATGACTGTAATTCAAGAGCTTACTTGTGACAGCCCCAAATAGTAAACTATCTACTCACCAGGCCACCAACAAACAGAACTTATGAATTTCCTTGAAACCCATAAGCAAAGTTCAAGTATTCTGGACAGAGGCAGGATAAAAGCCTCCAACTTGTGGCTCCTTGTCCCAATCCTTAGTTATGGATTATATTGCAATACTTGAACTTTGCTGAGATGCTTAATGAATCCCACAGACTTGTACTTGTCTCAAAATGAACCAAGCTTGTATTTGTTACCCATCCCAATTCTTTTTTACTGGCTATCAAAATATAATCTTCCCACTGTTAGCAAGATTCTAGAAGGGGTGGTTGTAAAATATCTACTAAGTTTCTTGGAGTCCCTTGCTCTACTACCTGATCATGAATCAGGGATTACACTCACCAAAGGCACTAAAACTATCATGGTTGATATCAAAGAGGACATCCTCAAAGCATTAAAGAAAGATTCAGGTAGCCTAATGCTACTTAACCTATCTGTGGCCCACGATAGTCCACCAAAAAAAGTCATGAATAGTTTGGATGAGTGGCAAGGGATAATAGGACTGTGTTTTTAATTGAGTTGATCTTTCCTGTCTGAGTGTAGCCCACAATTCAAGATTGGTCTCACCATCCAGCCAACAAGGAAGGTGACCTCGATGAACATTTGTCACTATGTAGAAGTGAACTCTCAGTACGGTGTTCCATTCCAAATGTACGTTGGTGCCAAATAAATCCTTCTCTGGCTTGAGAAACAAGTTGCGTAATCATATCTTAGCCTCATAGGTGTTCCTGATTATGGATAATGAGAGCTTACTCTGCCTAAACTGTTAAAAAGCAGAGATCCATGTGGTGGGAAACTTGACTGACCTCTAAAGCTGGGCAAGGTCATGCTCCTAAGCCAAACATTTAAAACTCTATATAGCCACTCTTTCTGCATGTTATTTTCCAATGTTTGTTGATTTATATAGCGCGGCTTATCACCTGTGAGGGTTTCCAGGCACTGTCCATGGGCATGGTCAGATTAATTGATTAGCCCAGAATCACAGGTTGTTGAGCCGATGCCGAGACCCAAACCCGGTTCTCCAGTTCCCGAGTCGCCAGCTCTGGCCATTGCACAGCATCCCCCTGTAAAGACAAATTTGGGATAATACATCATTCTCTTGTGCAGTACTCTAAATGAGCCCATAAGGGGCCTTGTAGTTTCTTCCTCTTAGAGCACAGTGTAGTCATACAGTTGGAATATGTAGGCCCATGATTTATATGTGCATACCTATGATAACGTCAACCACAGGTTTCTTTTTTTAATTTTTTTTTTTTAAAACCTTTATTACAATTCCAGAGAAATACAAGTATGGGCCTACAACCAACAGGCCGGCTGCTAAAATGCAGTGTAACCCTAGGCACAGCTGAACATTCACATCGATGAAGCAACAAAAAAGGGGCCACTGGAGAGTTAATCATCGCAGTCGGCCGCAACCGCAGTCCATAAACAAACAAGAAAGGTTTCATATTTTTAGGAAACGAAAAACAGCAAACACACAAGGCAGAGGAAATTAATAGCAGTAGCATGTGCCCCTCGTATCGAGGGAGTAATCCAACCCGGGTAGACAGAGGGGGGGGGGCAAGGCCGAAGAAACCAAATTCGCATGTCGCAGGAGCATACAGGAATGCGCGGGCTAGGGAGACGGAGCGGCATCTATCTCACACATCTGAGGCGGGGCAACCACAGGTTTCTTGATACTATTTCTTGAAAGACATTTTGATATCATCGTAGTTATAGTTTAACCAAGATACTAAGATCTGCCTTGGTGAACCACTTTGGCACCATGGCTTGTAGATGTGCTTCAGTCTTATTGTAATGTCTTTCTGCGGGCTGGCAGTAGGAGACTGCATTTTTCCAAAGGGAGACATTGAAATAGAAAATTGACAGTTCGAAGAATTAGCAGAATGTCACATACTTATCTTGACAGATGTGGAAAGTCTGTAGTTTTATGGCAACGTGAGATCTATCTTCGGGCAGAGGCAGCGGGTCCTGGACAGCTTGAAGTTCATCTCTTCAGCCCTATTCAGACAGGGAACAGTGAGAAAGTAAGAAATCTGTCCCTAGAGGATTACTACTGAATTTGAAACTGATCTAGGAATTTTTAGAGTTTTCCAAATGGTCCCAGGCGTGCACCAGAACAGCAGGTGTAGATTTATAGGAGAACTCCAAAGCATAAAATGTAGTCTTTGAAATATCCACTCACTGAACACTTCTGCAGTCTTAAATTAAATGCATATGCTCTTTCACAATTTTTGTTTCTTTTTATTCCACCTGGTAAACTATCCACCGCCTCAAAACACTCCCACCTAATTCCCAATAAATATGTTACTGCTCCAAGTTCCCACCCATAAAAGACATTTGCTCTTGCTTTTGATAGTAATGAAGTTGAATGTTTTCAGTGGTGAGAAACCGACTCCAACAGACATGTGAATACCCAAAACCAGATCTATTTGTCAGTGCTGACCTACTTTACTACGTGGCTCACGAAGAAGCAGAGAGCAGCCTGCCTCTTACATTAAACTTGTAAATTTAGCAATTCACCCACATACTTTCTGACCTTCATTAAAGCTTTTTCAGTACATTAAGGGGCATATGCGCAAGGATCTATCGCCGAGTTAACGGCACTTTATCGCAGCCAAAGTTGCGATAAACTTATCGCCCCAATCACAAGCTGGTGTTAACAGCCCACAGCACCAGTATACCCGCGATAGCAGCCGCAAAAAACATCGCCATAGATGACCCCAGCAACTATCGCTAATGAGATGCAGAGTAGGCTTTCCCGTGCCAAAAGCAGCGACAACACCACACCTCAACATTCTCAACGACCATCCCGATCGGCGATAAGAACACAAAACAGGCGATATGGCGAGTTAGCACCCTGAAACTAACACCTGCTCAGACCTGGTGCAAAGTTGGGCGACAGCCGGCACCACAAAAGGGAGCCCAGCCCTCAGCCACATCGAAGGGCAACAGATGCCATGGAGCCACTGGTCATGCGGCCCGGACATCCAAGAGGGCCGCAACACTCACCGCCACCACCCCAGGACCCCAACCCCACCCGAACCCCCCCCCCGGACCACCACAGAGGCAGCGCTGACAAAGACAGCGGACCCCCAGGAAACGCACCAGCCTCACAGACCCAACACCTGACAATGTCATTGCCCACTACTACAGGCTCAAAAGGAAAACCATCTTACGCATCCTGTCCAACATCGCCCAAAAGGTTGACGGCACCAACACAGCGGACAACCAACATTCCACCCCACACAAAGCTGCTGGCTGTGCTGCACCTGTTGGCCCTTGGTACCCCCCAACCAACACCCGCCAGAGTCGGAGGAGTCTCACAGCCAGCCACATCCAAGTCCCTCACACCTGTCCTGGACATCACCATCAGCCTGGTACCCCAGTCCCTATACGTCCAACACAATGCGCAGGATCTGCTGGAGACCAAGCAAGGACCATACGCCATAGCTGGATGCACGCATGTGTCGGCAATCCACAGCACACATGTTCTACCTGTGCCCCCTGGTGAAACAGCACACAATCACCGCAACAGAAAGCACACATTTCACATCAATGTGCAGGCAACATCCGAACACCGTGGAACCACCACCAATGTTGCCTACAAATACCCAGCAAGTGTGCATGATTCCTTCATCCTCTGACAGTCCATCAGCAAACAGCGTTCCAGGATGGCACCAAGAGAAATGCACAGCCCCGTGGCAAGTTCCAAATGAACACCCCACTCACCTCAACTCCACAACCATGCAACTCACAACTCTGGCAATGCACACGTCACAAAATCACAACCAACATGCAAAACAACATGCCCACCCACCAGACACGACAGAACAACTCAACATGGTAACCTGGGCAAGCCGTGAACATGAGCCATCAATGGCATGGCACCTCAGCCACACACTAGCCGAATGTGGGTAGAGGTGGCAACCAGGCATGTGTGAAGGATGCAGGAGAACCATCAGTGGGAAAGTACACAATGCCAAGAGTGACAGAGATGTGCTGGACAGACAGCAGTATGCAGAACACACCCATATCCATGGCGACATCCACCTCTGGCGTATGGAGTGTAGTGGACAGTGGATGCAACCATGTCACCCCAGGCAGAGGAGGAGTTCACGGAAATGTTGCCTGTTACGTCCCCCCCGTAAGCGTGAGCGGAGTGGGATGGCCCAGCGTACGCCAGGCCAGCATAGGGGTGTGAATAAAAAGCACGTAACCCTGGGCGTGGTCCTCTTCCTGGAAAGCCCAATGTCTCTGCCAGGGCGGCGCCTCTCACTACGCCACGAGGCCAACGCCGTCCTCGTGAGCGAAGTTGCCTGCGATCCTGTGCGCCAGCAGTACCCCGGCCCTCTGGACCCCTAACCCGTCAGGCCTGCCCCTGCGCAGCCAGGCCACACTGATCACCTTCTGACACCGGTGTGTGTCAAGGAGGGCCCACCACGTGCCTGCGCAAACCCCAAGGCCCAGGCCCGGGACCTTGGCAGCCTCCTCAGACCATCACGGCCTCCATGACACAGGCCCGCTTTAGTCCTTTCTCGTTGACGTACTCTACTGCCGCTTCCGGCCTATACCATGGTCAAGTAGGTCACACATATGGAACTGAGTCTTGATTACACCATGGCAGTGAACATTATTCAAAGGCAGAATACATATCATCGCACGCAAGGAGAGGTGTAAGAGGATGACGCGTTGCAGTCTGGAGGGAATAGGATCATCGTTACGGAGGTGATCGAACACTACCGACAATTGCCCTGGTGTCACTAACTGTGCATTGCGAGCCAACGACAGGTGTGGTCCGACTGAGTCCATTGACTTGGGGTTGTCGTTGCCATCATGGCGGTGATACTGACTTTGCGGCGAAAACGAGGCCGTGACATTCCACCCCTCCATTTGCTGCTTCCAGACAGCTTCCACCCTCTGCATCATGCCGTGGAGGACACCTTCCACTGTCCCCCGCAACCCTCCGCAACATACACCTTGGACATTGATGAGGACCCGCTCAGGTCGCATGGCCCCTCTGACTGCACCGCTAGTCACCGTCCCGTGGCTGGGTGCCTGTGCCTGCCGCAGTGCATCCGGGGCCACTAACTTTGCGCTGGTCATGTCCGGGACCCCTTCTTCTGAGATATTGGATAGACTCTGAGGCGATGGCCTTAGGGTCATCAACGCCATGTGTCTGTGGCCCTGCGCTGTCTGCTGCCTCTGGCCTCAACTGCGGTCCACCAGGCTCACACATCAAATCGAGTCCTGACCGGACCGGATGTTGCATCACCGCAGGAGGCACACGCCACCACCACAGGACCACCTCCAACCGCCATCTGCCAGAGTCAAAACGGTGGTCCTGACAGACTTACGGAGTTGCTCACACCTGTCGTGGATGCATCATCAGACATAAAACTTGCTCGGCACTCCAGGTGCCACTGACTCAGTGCACCGCAAGCCATCGTCCGTTACTGATTGAGTTTTGTGTTGTGGAGTGGTTGCGCAGCAATGTCACCTCAAGCAGTATGGGAGACCTGGGACGTTGATGAGGTAGATGATGCAGATGTAACACACCCCACTGCGTCTGCATCAGGAATATCTCGAAGGGACACTATCCAAGACTTTTTCTTCACATGGGTGCGCTCAGCTGTAGTGCCCCAACCTCAGTGCACTGCAACTCACGGACACTTCTGTTTGCTCATTGTGTGCCCTCAGGACTTGCTCAGGCTACCTCCATGATGCTCCGCAGTTGTTCCTGTGCTGCTGGTGTTGTCTGTTTACGTATTCATTGTGTTAACTGTTGTATTTGTTGCTAGCACCAACAACTCCCCGAGGGCTGGCTTGCACCCACCACACACACATCCAGCACAGGCGTCACTGTACATGTGGCCCTGCCAATAAAGGGTCTGGGCGCACGTGCCCGTAGCCAGTTCAACATAATATCTGTGTGTGTCCCTGTGGTCTTGTTGTCTGCATGAGGGCCCAGGGCCCTACGACATTACATTGTGCTGTGTACAGCGGATGCAGGCATGTCACCGCAGGCCAGTTGTGTCCTCTGTTCTGCAGTGTCGGCTTTGTGCATTATACAACGTTGTCGTCAATGTGGGTGTGCTGTTCTTGCTGTGTGTGTGTGTGTGCTGCAGTGTTTCAAGGGGATGAGGGACATGATCCAGGGTAATTGTGGGTGTGCAGTGTGCTACACCTTGCTGTGCATGTGTGCCATTGTGCCCATCTCCCCCCGCCCCCCTAGTCCCTGGTAGTTACTCACCCTGTTGATGTTGTGTCAGGTCCTCTCGAGCTGTGTCCGTACTCCCTACTCCTTACAACGTCTCCACACTAATAACTGTGGCCACGGTTTCCTCCAGCTCCTCCTGTGGCACAGGACTGCCACCTCCTGTCGCCATTGCAGCCTTCCTGTTGGCAGCGTGTTTGTGCCTGGTTTAGGTCGTCACATCATGCCAGCGCCTCTTGGCGTCCTCAATTGGCCTCCTCGGCACTCTGACTGCATTCCAGGGGGTCTACGTGTGGGTCAGTTGCTGGTAGTGTTCTGTCACCTCCATGACACTGATCTGGTTTTGCTGCGGACTGCACCCTGTCTTTCTCTCCCTCTTCTCCTCGGCTGTCCCCGTCCCCGTTGTTCCTTGCTGGTGGTCTGTGTGGGTTGTGGGGTTTGCGTTGGCCTCTGTGCTCGGTTAGGGTGCATCCATGTTGCTACGTGCTTTGGCTTGTTTCTGGTGTGTTGTTTCTGTGGTTTTTATGGTGCATTTTCCCACCAGGCGCGTGGGATTTGCAGGCCTGTGGCCCATTTTTGCTACTTTTTGTACCGCGATTGGCCTCATCGCATGTTTTTTTGCATTCGCATTTGGCATCTTTTTGGTGTGGCGTTGATTTTTACGCGGCCATTTGTCGCGTTATCGCATGCTACCACCGCGTTGTGAATTCTTGGTTGGCATGGCGTAATTTTCCCGCGATAGGCTGCGATGTTGAGAGTTGCGTTAAGCTACTCTTGCGGTAGCTATCACACATTCTTGTGAATATACCCCTAAATTTCGCCATCCAAGTTTGGAATTTACACTTGGAAAGCTCTGTTTCACACAGTTAGGTTCAACCTAAGTGAACCGAAACCTTTGGTTATTGTGGTCCTTTTATGCAGAAATGCCAGAGGAAGAGTGCCCTCGATGTGCCCATTTAAAAAGACATTTGTCAACGCAGAACGTGTGCTGAGCACAAGGAAACAGCTTATTGAGGTCCCTGAGTAGAGCTAAAGACCATGACGGGCCCAACCTTTCTGGTGAAACAGTGATTTATTTGTTATCTTGTCAACCCCTGTCCAGTCAGGATGCAATTATGTACTAGGAGAACCCACGGCCCACACAGCTACACATAGTGAAGCCATTTTCAACACAAATTAGCCATTTTTTACTTTACGTTTCTAGAAGTTTTGAAACGCTTCTAGAAACACCTACACCAGACCAAGAATGCAAGGCTAAAAATAGCTCCATCCATTCCTAAGACAGGCAAGCAAGCACACACCAACACAACAATGCAAGTCAAGATAGGATGGGGAACGATTCACCTTAGAACAAAAAATGCTCTACCATTCTGACCCTTGGAGCAATGCAAAACAAAAATCTAGGTTGAATGCATAGACGTTTGAGCAAGGTATTTTAAAATTTTGATTTATTCATGAATGTATACGCGCCATAAGGAGTCCACCTCAGGACAGTATGATAAAAATCAAAGTTTACATCTGTGCAGTCTACATTAAACAGCAAAAGCCTACATATACAGGAACTTTTTGAATGGGGTGAAAAGGCAAGAGGGTCGAAATATAGCACACAGTATCCCCGGTGCCATATGATCATAAATTGAAAACAAATACCTTGTGATGGGGGAGTCTGCAATGTGTGCCAAGTTGTATATTCGCATGCCATCTCAAATGGCAAAAAGGCCTCTGCCCTTCAGTGCCTAACATATCTGCCTTGGAACACAGAGGCATCATACATTCCTTCTCAAAACATCCAGAACACAGTTCGAAAATGTAGGGCTGTCTAATCATGCAAGGGAAGCAGAACATAACTACTCCTCTCTACTGAGTAGAGGAAGTGCCTTTTCCCCCCATGATTCAATCATGACCATCCAATTCATGTAGACAGTTAACACTGGTTGTTGAAAAAACCAGTGTGGGTTGGTAATCACCTTTCGCTTATGTTTTCCTATGATGTCTTCTCACTTTCATCCTCCTAGGGGTCAACATTTACTCCACCACTGAGGATGAACCAAGACAGGTCATTGCTCACCTCCTCTGGATTTGGCTGGCACCCTCAAAAGCGAGCCCTCCTCTGCTCCACGCCATTTAACAAGTAACCTCTCTCCTGTTCCGAATGCTGAGCTCATCCTAAAGAATAATCCTTCTCCGAAGACCATTCCCAAGACAAAATGTCTTCTCGTTTCTGTTGTGAAAGGGTATATCGCACGGACAAGCAATCCCGCCCCTATGTTGGGCCAGGAGGTCTACTCAAAAGGCCTATGAGTAACACAACAGAGTAATAGTGTGAGAACGAGTAGGGCTGGGAAGCCGTGGGAAGACTAAATAGGCCAGGTAGTTATTATCTACTGGCAGAAGCGGTGTTACACTGAAAGGGTCTAGCAGCTAGACAGGTCATCTCTCCCTCACTCAGTCAAAAAATAAGCAAAAATATCATCCTTTAGCTCTAAAAGGATATAGTGCCCTTTGAAGTTTCCTCTCTCTACCTCTAAATGGGACTAGAAGCAAACAATCCATTTCTCCATCCTCCAAGAAAAGGCGCCACCCAAGCAAGGAATCACATCCATGCGCTAAAAGGAATTGCAACCCACTAAGCCAACTTGCTTCAATACTGAACAGCACTAAGACAAGCCATTCCTACCTTGTTCTGAAAGGGTCTGGAACTCCACAAGTCACACTGCCTGGCCAAGGAACAAAGTAGCACATTTTTACTCTATGACATGGTAGACTTTACATTTTCTAAGAGCTCTCTTGATACAACCGGTCTCCCCAAGATTTGTAGTATATACCATTATTTGGGAGCGGGAGAAGGATGTCTTGTATTAAAATGATTCTCTTGCTATTGTTCAGATGTTTATATGTTGTCGTTGCTGTTCCTTTTTAAAATACTGGAACCCACAACTGTCCCTCATCATCTCTGACTAAGTGTAACTCTTCCCTTTTTTGGAGTGTTGGTCTACCTGACAGCCTTTCTTCTCGTTCCTCTCCATCTGACATTTTGCATTTCCTTAATTACATTTCATCACTCCTTCCCTCTGTCTTTTGTGCCTTCTCACTTTTGGTGCTCTCTTTATGTGGCTTCTCTTGTCACATAAACCACCATTTTGTGGCACCTTCTAGCTAGTACAGCACCTCTAATTTTTCTCCAATCCCCCTTCTCCCCTTTTTGCTCAATCATTTTGTTTCTTTGTTCCCCAACGTCCTCACCATATGTTCTTCCATATCATGCTAGCGCTATTTCGTAAATTTCTAGCTGTACTCTTTCTCTTTTTATCATCTACTAATCCTCTAATGTTTTCCCTCATATCTTCCTCTTTATTCCCCTTATCTCCTTGTATATCTGCCTCAACACCTCTCCTATTAGCCCGCTATTTCTTTCTTTCGTTCTATCTTTCTTTCTTTCTTTTCTGCTTGTAAAAAAGGCTACAGACGACTTTTAATATTGTTACTATGCCTGTTCTAATTTCAGACAACGACAACAATTACTGTTAGCAGCATGTCATTGTTACTGAGCAACAGACCCAGAAATTGATGAATACATTTATTTATTTTGAAAAAAAAATATGTGTTGTCTTTTATTCTTCCTGTTGTCTTTGCTTTTCAGATGGGAACCAGTTATATTAACATTTCTGAGGGACTTCAGTTACAATGTGGAACATTTGAAATGTATCTGTTATTTGGTTCCGCAGGTGTAGGAAAGGCAAGTTCAAGTTGATCTTGTTCATTCAGAGTCATCTACTTCTTGTTCTTTCATTCTTAAACCTTCTTCTTCAGCAACCCCTAAACAAAGGGAAGGAAGAAGATGTGGTCACAAGCCTTCCTCCTCATTGCATTCATTTCCTTTGCACGTGATCTTAATTTTACATTTTAGGCTACCAATGAGGCTCACTTCGCTACAGCTTTAGCTTAGGATAAAGCAGAGGATTAGAACAGTAGGAACGCCAAACATACCTTTTCATCCTTTAGTCAACACCAAAATAAAGTTTGTCTATATCTAATTATTGTTACCAACTGAAAACAGACAAAATTCATATTGCAGTTGAGATCATACAAGCTTCCAGTTTTACTGTTTTGTCTATACATTTTTTTTAATGTTAAGCTGTTTATAATTTCGTATTGATAAACACGTGCTTATTTGTTTATTTTTTTTTCAATGTACACACTTTCATAATTACACGTATTTGAAAAATATGTTATTTACATTTGTTTCTTGAATTAAAACGACCAGGTACTTGATTCTACAAGACTGCACTGCAAGTCTCTTCTGCTGAATCAAATAATCAAATTCTCCGACCCTTAGTCTCCTGCAGTGAAACTACAACTGCACTTAGGGGGTGATTACGAACTTAAGTCCGTCCGCCATCATCCCAGGGATTGGGACAGGCTGCCTATATGGCGGCGGTCCCGCACATGACATTACAATGCGACCACCACTGTGGTGGTCGAATTGTGCATGTTTACCATTGCGGCGGGTGCTGTTGGTTGCAGCACCCACCGCAATGGTGAAAACGTGGCGGACAGGCTTTCTGCCCACCAGGCACACCGCCCGCCATCCTGAGCTGGCGGTGAACCCGCCACCGGCAGCCTGCCAGTGGCGGGTACACCGCCATCGTAATCACCCCCAATCATTTAAAAGCATTCTGCAAATGCTTCACTTTGTCAATATTCCTCTCAAGAGTCTTAGTTTCCTATAATAAGAGACAACGGAATCTGAGTTGCATGGAATTTATGTCCTCAAACTGATTAAAACCTTTCATTAAAAATCAGTGAATTGGAGTTCTTAAATGTACTTACTGTACAGTTGTTTAAAATCATACAGATACATACAGGCAAAAAGCTCACTGCACTGAATAAATGAGCTTAACATCCAAAAATTGTTGTCCTTGTTAAAAACTGAGCTTGACTGTTTTCTGGAGCTGGGACAGAGTAATCACCTCTTACAGAGGTGGAATATGATATCCGTTTTGTTCCTATTGAAGCCAACAGAAGCCCCTTATCTGTAGCAAACAAAATTGTGCTCTGATAAGCCTTCTCTTTTTCTTTATGCTAAGTTGTATGTGCCAATACTTTTTGTCTTACGCTAGTTACCTATGTATTTAATATGGGTCACTCTGTCACTCTCACAATATCGATGTAAACAATATCGATTGACACAAATATTGTGTCAAAAATAGTGTTTACAATAATATATTGTGTCCCTATACTTATAATGTTAAGTACAAAAATATCAGAAATAAAATATTATTTCACACTAATATCAATAAAAAATATACAAAAAATCGTTTTATATATATAAAGAAAGAGAGCAATAGAGAGTTTAAAGTAGTAAATCTTAAATATTTCAATTCTTAATATTAGTATGATGTAAATTATATACATTTCACTAAACTTTAATACTATATATAAATATATACATATAAAAACAAACATATCTGTATGTATGTATATATATTATCTACTGGCGGTCACAAGTAGATAGTTCTAGTTAGGACCGTGTTTCCATAGGAAATCCGCAACATTCTATTTGGAATAACTTTGGCGCCGATTGACGAATCCGCGTGAATTTATCAAAATAGGTGGGGCGCTCCGCTCCGCTCCTACCCTGAAAGTCTCGGGGGGATTCGTCAAGCGGGGGCTGAGAAAAAAGGGGGGTCCCAAAACGCGTTTTTCCTATGCAATTTTCCATAGGGACCTTTAGTCCAAGGTACAGCCCAAACGGCTGAACAGAATTACTTGAAATTTGGCAAAGAGGTAGTCCTCAGGTCAGGGATGTGCCTTTTGGATATCTGGAGTCAATCTGTTCAGTAGTTCCTGAGAAAATTGCAGTTAAAAGTACATATATATCTATAAGCGCGCACCATATGCGTACGGTAAGCATACCGTACGCGCACGCTGCCGTGCGCGAGCGCAATTCTGATTGGTTGTTAGATGTCAGTAAACATTCGAATCGGTCGAAATCAGGAAGTGTCGGCCGCCATTTTGTCTCTCGCAGTCTGAGGCAGTGAAAAACAAAGGTGGAAAACGTGAAAAGGGGGCAGGATGGACAGTTCCTGACCCCATAGCCTTTGTCAGGGGGTCACTGAAGGACCCCCAAGGGTAAAAAAAACAATATTTTTTTTTTCGAAAATTCGCGGAGTGCGTGCACCGTACGCGCACGGCATGCACAACGCATCGTGGGCGCTTGGTCTGCGTAGCGCACCAAGCGCCCACCCAGCGCGCACGGTGCGCGCACGGTGAAAAACCTGAAAAAAAAATATTAATAAATACATAACTTAGCATTTAAAAAAACGTACAAATTCACTTAAAAAACCATAGGTTTCACACACGTTATAGTTGGGAATTAGCATTGAAATTCCCCCGTTATAGTTAGTGCAGGCAACTATGACTCACGCGACCGCAATCCTCTGCTGATGACGTCGGATATTACATCACTGATTACATATGTGTCTTTCTGAAAAATAAATATTTGTAATATATGTATAGCTAAAGATTAATGGAAGAAGACATGGGTAAATAGGTGTCTAAATACAGTGATGTAATATCTGACGTCATCAGCAGAGGATTGCGGTCGCGTGAGTTATAGTTGCCTGCACTAACTATAACGGGGGAATTTCAATGGTTTTTACGAGGGAAATGTCCAGCTAACTATAACATGTGTGAAACCTATGGTTTTTTAAGTGAATATAAATATATATGTATGTATGTGTATATATATGTATGTGTGTGTGTGTATATATATATATTACCTACTGGCGGTCGCCAGTAGGTAGTTATAGTTAGGACCTATTTTCCATAGGAAATCCGCAACATTCTATTCCCAATAACTTTGGCGCCGATTGACGAATCTTCGCGAAAGTTTCAAAACTTTTGGCAAGCTCCGGTCTGCTCCTATCCTGAAAGTCTCGGGATGATTCGTGTAGCGGGGGCCAAGAAAAAAGGGGGGTCCCAAAACATGTTTTCCCCATGCAATTTCCCATAGGACCTTTCGCCGCAGATACAGCCCGAACTGCTGAACGGAATTACACCAAATTTGGCAGAAAGGTAGTCCTCAGTTCAGACTCGTGCCTTTTGCTTAAATGGTGTAAATCCGTTCAGTAGTTCCTGAGAAAATCAAAAGTAAAATCACATATATATCTGGGCGGAGCCTAACCACACATTTCATTGTGAGATCTGATTGGCTGTCAGCACTCCATCCAAGAAGTGTTGGCAGCCATGTTGGGACCAATATACATGATAGCACCTCATTAAAAAGCATTGCAGTTAATAGAAGGTTTTAAGACCTTAGTTACATTATACATCATTTGTTGATGGTACCATACTCATTTTAGGAATTGTGGTATGTTCTAAGGTGATTTTACCGTGTGAAAAAGCCTTCTGCTGGGATATCATGAATCATGTTTGAGAGAAAACTATTTTCTCATGCTTTTCCCACAGAGGATTGGAAGGTGATCTATAAGCTAAACTGAGAGCATATTTTCTGTAAATTCACATTATCTTCTTCAGTCATGTGACAATGAAGTCTGACATTCTCAGTAAAACATGTACATCCAACAAGGGCAGAGACTGTCAGTTGATTCCTTTGTGTTCTACTGCAGCTTCCCAGAGTGTTCCAAAGAACAACTAGAGTGCTAACAGTCCTACTTATGATAAACGTATGGCCACCTGAAGCCATCTTGATTGGAATAAAGTGGTAACTCTTAAAACATTTAATTTAAAACGGAACAAAATGAGGGGGTTCATTTTGCCATAGAAAGTATGATTGGTGCTGCAGAAAGAAAAATTAGGGCACATTTTGAGTGACTTCTCAAATCTTCTTCTATTTCATTAAAAAATTCTGACATGCAGACTGAAACATGCACTTTCAATACCAACAGCAGACTTCCCTGGTGAGCAGTACCTTTACTACAGTGATCTAATGAGCAACTAGAGTGCTAACATTCTGAATTTATGGCAAATGTGTGAAACATCTGAATGCCTTCTTGATGGAATCAAATTAAAAACTGAAAGTATTCCTACTGAGGAGACTGTAGTAAATGAGGAAATTTGGAAACTTCATAACAAATAAGTCTCCCAAGATGGCCACCAGAGACAAAAGAGCCCAAATGTAGCACAAATATCACCCAGATGTAGCCCAAGTATAGCCCAATGACAGAATGTCCCAGAGTGTTCTAAAGAACAACTAGAGCGCTGACAGTCTTACTTATGATAAAAGTATGGCACACCTGAAGCCATCTTGATTGGAATAAAGCGGTAACACTTAAAACATTTAATTTGCAAAGGAACAAAATGAGGGGGTTCATTTTGCCATAGAAATTATGATTAGTGCTGCAGAAAGAAAAATCAGGGCACATTTTGACTTCTCAAATCCTCTTCTATTTCATTAAAAAATTCTGACATGCAGACTGAAACATGCACTTTGAATACCAGCAGCAGACTTCCCTGGTGAGCAGTACCTTTACTACAGTGATCTAATGAGCAACTAGAGTGCTAACATTCTGAATTTATGGCAAATGTGTGAAACATCTGAATGCCTTCTTGATGGAATCAAATTAAAAACTGAAAGTATTCCTACTGAGGAGACTGTAGTAAATGAGGAAATTTGGAAACTTCATAACAAATAAGTCTCCCAAGATGGCCACCAGAGACAAAAGAGCCCAAATGTAGCACAAATATCACCCAGATGTAGCCCAAGTATAGCCCAATGACAGAATGTCCCAGAGTGTTCTAAAGAACAACTAGAGCGCTGACAGTCTTACTTATGATAAAAGTATGGCACACCTGAAGCCATCTTGATTGGAATAAAGTGGTAACACTTAAAACATTTAATTTGCAAAGGAACAAAATGAGGGGGTTCATTTTGCCATAGAAATTATGATTAGTGCTGCAGAAAGAAAAATCAGGGCACATTTTGACTTCTCAAATCCTCTTCTATTTCATTAAAAAATTCTGACATGCAGACTGAAACATGCACTTTGAATACCAGCAGCAGACTTCCCTGGTGAGCAGTAGCTTTACTACAGTGATCTAATGAGCAACTAGAGTGCTACCATTCAGAATTTATGGCAAATGTGTGACACATCTGAATGCCTTCTTGATGGAACCAAAGTAAACAAGCATTGAAAATGCAATGGGTCTCACCCTCGTTTAAGTTAAAGCAATTCTGTTTGTAATTAGGTGGCTTTTTAGCTTTGCTTTTATTAGTGTTTTTCAAACTTTCATGTACATAACATGCATATGGATACATATATGTATATGTATACATGCATTTATATTTGTATTTATATAGATATGCAGATTATATATATGTTTATATATGTATGTATATATATATATACTGAAAAAACCATAGGTTTCAAGCAAGTTATAGTTAGGAATTAGCATTTAAAAAACCTTAGAAATTGACTGAAAAAACCATAGGTTTCAGGGGCGTTATAGTTAGCTGGACTTTTCACTCGTACAAAACCATTGAAATTCCCCCGCTATAGTTAGTTCAGCTAACTATAACTTGCGGGACCGCCATGCACTGTTGATGATGTCACATATTACATCACTCATGACATGGTCAGTGACATCACTCATGACTTCACTGATGACATCTCAAATGACATCCCTGATGACATCATCCAGTGAATGCGTGTTTTCTGAAAATTACATATGTTTTATATATGTATATCTCAAGGTCGATGGAAGAATAAATGGGTATATAAGTGTCTAAATGGATGATTTGTTTTTGAAAAATTGATTGTATAACTGACTGATTAAGTGTATCTTAGTGAATACATGGCTTAGTGAGTAATGTTTAAATATGTAAATATCTGTATCAGTCTCTCACTTTGTGTATAAGTGGCTGCATGGGTTGGTGAGTAGCTACATGAGTGTCTATGTAGGTAATTAGTTGGTTTTTGGAGTATCAGTATGAGTGTCTGAGTGTCTGTATGGTTCGGTGGGGGGCAATACATAGTGCATAGGTGCATGAATGAGTGACTCACTGTTTGTATGTGTTGAAGACAACATGTGTGCAGGACTGTATGGGTGGATGAGTGTGTGCATGGGTGTGTGAATGACTGTCTCAATAGTGTCTTTATGAGTAACTACATATGTTTTAAACCAGTATATGTGACTATTGGTGTATATAAGTGAGTATATGTGAGAGTGAGAGATTGAAAGAGTTCCTGTATGAATAAGTATGTGTTTCTATAAGTGATTGTTGAAAAGACTAAGTATGTGTACGTTTCTGTAGAAGTAAGTGTGGTGGTGTGTGTATAACTGTATATGCAAGTAAATGGATGTTTGATTCTTTATTAGCATGAGTGACTATGTGTGTGAGTAACTCTATGGATGAGTGGCGTTGTGTAACAGGATGTATAGGTGTATGAGTACATATGATGAGTGAGTACATGTATGAGTGACTGTATAGGACTGTTGGTGAATGAGTGGATGTATATGTGGATCTTAGAATTACTGAATAGGTTGTTGTAACTAAGGGTGGGCGTAGTTCGCGAAGTAGCACTTCGCGAAGCTACGCAAAGTGAAGTTCGCACTACGCGAGCTACGCGTAGCACTTCGCGAACTGCGTAGTAACATGTTCGCACTGTGCAAGATGTTGTTTTCAATGATTGCACAGTGCGGACAAGCAACCGGCACTGTGCAATCATTGAAAATGGCATCTTGCACAGTGCGAGCTGTAGTTTTTTGCTGCTCGAGTAGATTTTTACTCGAGCGGCAGCTTTCTCAACGCGAACTGGTAGTTTCTCATCGCGAGCGGTCGCGAGCATACGCGACCCCTCGCAATGAGAAACCTGACCTCCTCGCGTTGGGAATCTCGCCGGGAGGTTTATTTTCCATGCTCGCGATCGCGAACAAGGAAAAAATCTCGCCGGGATGTCATTTTGCTTGCTCGCGGTCGCCAACTTGAAGTTGAGGACCGCGAGCAAGCAAAAAATGACCGCAGCACTACGCAACACTACGCTACGCGTGTTCGCACTGTGCTACGTGCAGTTCGCGTAGTGCGAAGTAGCGCGAACTTCGCAAACTACGCGAGCGTAGCGTAGTGCTTCGCCCAGGCCTAGTTGTAACTGGTATTGGTATGTCCATTGTTTTGAAAATTTTAGTTTCCATTTTTGAATGTGTGTATCAAAGGTTATATCAGGGGGAGAGGAGGTCTGCCACTCTATCTCAAGGATGATGTCATGATGTCATCAGTGATGTCATTTGATTTGTCATCAGTGATGTCATGAGTGATGTCACTGACCATGTCATGAGTGATGTAATATGTGACGTCATCAGCAGTGCATTGCAGGCGCGCAAGTTATAGTTAGCCGAACTAACTATAACAGGGGAATTTCAATGGTTTTGTGCGAGTGAAAAGTCCAGCTAACTATAACGCCCCTGAAACCTATGTTTTTTTCAGTGAATTTCTAAGGTTTTTTAAATGCTAATTTCTAACTATAACGTGCCTGAAACCTATGGTTTTTTCAGTGAATTTCAAAGTTTTTTAAATGCTAATTTCTAACTATGCCTACAGAGATAGGACATGTGAAGAAAGAAGAAAAAACGCACAGAAAGAAAAAAAGAAATGCAGAAAGAAGCAACAGAAGTCCTCAAAGACGAAGAAAAGTGCAGGAAGAAGGATAATGTGCAGAAAGAACAAACAAAAGAGCAGAAAGAAGCCTTGTTGCAAAATCATCCTGTACCCTCAACTTTTTCAGACGGATACTGGTGGTAACTGAGTCTGACTAACCAGTCCTAGAGCCAGTGCTATGTTAAAAGACACTCCGAATACAGTGAAAACACCTACATACACTAGGGAACACTATGCGTTGGGGTCCCCCTGTGATTAGCATGACCTGCTCTGTAAGACCCTAGTATATAATAGGGCAGGGGATTAAAACTACCCTCAAAACGCGCCGCAGGGCGTGTTTGCACACGTCACCTCAGGCCCGTCCCCTCCCTTTCCCACTGTGTAAACACGCCCTGTGGCCGTTTTAAGTTGGGAGATTAGGTCCCCTTGAATCTTGAGGGTCCTTAGGGTCCAACTAGACCACTAGGTACCTCCAGTAAGTGCCACAGAGCTGCGTTGCAGAGATGTAAAAAGGGGCACGGCCTAGACAACCTCCCTTCAACGCAGCGCCTTGGCGCTTACTGGAAGCACCTGGTGGACTAGTTGGCCCCCAGGGTCCCTCAGGATTGAAGGGGAATTATTTCCCCATCTTAAAACGCGCCACAGGGCTTGTTTGCACATGTTAACTCAGGCCCGTCCCCTCCCTTCACCACTGTGTAAACATGCCCTGTGGCCGTTTTTAGTTGGGAGATTAAGTTCATTTGAATCCTGAGGGTCCCTAGGGTCCAACTAGCCCACTAGGTACCTCCAGTAAGCGCCACAGTGCTGCGTTGCAGAGAGGTGTAAAGAGTGGCACGGCCTGGACCACCTCTCTGCAACACAGCTCAGTGGTGCTTACTGGAAGCACCTTGTTTGCTAGTTAGCCCCCAGGGGCCCTCAGGATTGAAGGGGAATTATTTCCCTAACTTAAATCGCGCCATAGGGCAAGTTTGCACACGTCACCTCAGGCCCCGTCCCCTCCCTTCCCCACTGTGTAAACACGCCCTATGGCCGTTTTTTAAATTGGGAGATTAAGTCCCTTTGAATCCTGAGGTTCCCTAGGGGCAAAATAGCCCACTAGGTACGTCCAGTAAGCGCCATTGCAGAGAGGTGTGAAAAGGGGCACGGCCTGCACCACCTTTCTGCAGCGCAGAGCAGTGGCGCTTACTGGAAGCACCTGGTGGGCTAGTTGGCCCCCAGGGTCCCTCAGGATTGAAAGGGAATTATTTCCCCAACTTAAAATGTACCACAGGGCGTGTTTGCACACGTCACCTCAGGCCCCGTCCCCTCCCTTCACCACTGTGTAAACGCGCCCTGTGGCTGTTCTAAGTTGAGAGATTAAGTCCCCTTGAATCCTAAGGGTCCCTAGGGTCAAAATAGCCCACTAGGTACCTCCAGTAAGCGCCACAGAGCTGCATTGCATAGAGGTGTAAAAAGGGGCGTGGCCTCAGAACACCTGTCTGCAACGCAGCTCCCTGGCGCATACTGGAGATACATGTTGGGCTAGTTGGCCCTCAGGGACCCTCAGTATTGAAGGGGAATTAATTCCCCAACTTACAACTGGCCAGGGAGCGCGTTTGCAGAGTGCTGCAAGGAGGGGGCGTGGCCTCCGGCGCGATGCCGGTCTTTTGTTTATTTTATTTTTTTAACAAGGAGGGCTGTGTGGCCCCCCTTCTTTTTCTAATTTATTGGCCCTGGGGACCCCATCCCCCAGGGCCTGCACCCTAATTTGTTTTGTTGAAAAAAATAAATTTGGCCCTCCCAAAGCCTTAATCGGCCCTGGGGACCCCAACCTCTTTAGGAGGGGGCTGCGTTGCCCCCCTCCTCAGGCCACTTATGGCCCCGGGGACCCCATCCCCCGGGGCCGGCCTTTGTTTTTTATTATTTTAACCCCTTCAGCGCGGCGCGGATTTCCGCGCCACGCTGAAGGTTCCGTGCGCGGGCTGGGCCATGACGGAGCGGTTCCGTCATGCGCACAGCGCAACCGACGTGCATGACGGAACCGCTCCGTCATGCGCGTCGAAGGGGTTAAAAAATATATATTTATAGAAACACCTAGGACATGCTGGACAAACCGTATGTACCTATCACCATGACAATTTGCGTGATATTCATTAAAAGGCGACTATGCATACAATGAATCCACGTGGAATGTATTTACACCGCTAGTGAAGCTCTGACGTGTCTGACGCCCTAACGTGTCTAATCCCGGCGCCCCCGCCGGTGGGTACTCTCCAAGTAGACACCCTTGTCGTTTATTTATACAAACATGGGTAGCTATTGACGGGCACATTTAATACACACGCACACCAAGCCATTGAAAGGGGATTCGACCAAAATTCGACCAAACTATGCAAGAAACCCCCCTCACGGTTAATAAAACACACATCCACCGCTGGATGTGTAATACTTTTTATTTTACTCTCTGGAAAGGAGACGTACCTCACTTGAGAGTCACAGCGTGCTCCTGGCTGAGCCCAATGCTGTGTTACACCCACCAGTGCCCGCCGAGTGCCACACACCTCTGTGTTGTATTCCACCAGCTAGTGCGTATGCTATGACACTCTCTAGCCCATGTGCACTATAACACCACCCCGTGAATATGTCATTCCACACTTGCCTTCGCACGTGTTATATTGCCCCATCTAACGTGCCTTCCTCGATGCCTATGTTATAAAGCACAGCGCTATGCCATACATATTACAATCTGGGATCCAAGGGCCCGATTCACAGAACTAACTTAAGACAAAATCCTAAACTTACTACCATTTTGGTATTCACAGAAGGCACTTACTCATTTTGGTATTCACAGTAGGCACTTACTCATTTTGGTATTCACAGAAGTTAGGAGTCCTAACTTTAGGACTCCTAAATGACTTCTGTGAATACCGAAAGCCTTAAAATTAGGATTTTTGTCACTTTAATAGTATTTCTCAATTTAGTAGTAGTAAAGTTAGGAGTCCTAACTTTAGGACTCCTAAACTGAGAAAAATCCTAATTTTAAGACTTTCGGTATTCACAGAAGGCATTTAGGAGTCCTAAAGTTAGGACTCCTAACTTCTGTGAATACCGAAGCGAGTAAGTGTCTTCTGTGAATACGAAAATGGTAGTAAGTTTAGGATTTTGTCTTAAGTTAGTTCTGTGAATCGGGCCCCATATCTTTGTCACAGTGCATATGCAACGTTACACTCCCCAGCACATATTTTATATTACAACTTTAGAGACTAGTTAGGTTACACAACACTGCCCTGTGCATATTACACTCCAAGGCGCATATCGCATAGCACGCGCTAGTGCCTGTGCTATCTCGCGCTCTCCAATGAATCTGTCATTGCGCACAATGTATTGCATATTATATTTCACGCCCGGTTAATTTTATATCACACTTTTTGGTGCATAGTTTATACCATATACTATATCTAGTTTTCATTTTCAATCGTGCTCTCAGGACTATGTTCTATATAACACTGCGTTCCCCTACCCTTTTCATAGGCATTACATTTTGCGATGGGGGGTGGAGGGTCAGGGGGTGTTTCTGCCAAGTGAGCCCAGAGGCACAGTCACAAACGTCCTCTTCTTCCTGAATAAAAGTGAGATTATGCTGCATACTTGTTCATATTTTAAGTAGTTCGCACAGACACACATTTTAAAAACAATAAAGTTCCTAATACCCACCTTCTCTGAACAGTTAGCTTGCTGCCCCATCCACCTCCTCCCTATCCTCTGTTGTCTGAATCCATGGACTAGCCTCCTCCCTCCTTTCTGATGTGCTGCCACTGCCCTCCATTTAGCATGATGTACCAGTCCACTCCTCCTGCCCTCCATTGCCCAATTCTAGGGCCCATCATTGACCTCCTGCTTAGCCTCGGTGCTTAGCTTGCTGCCCCTATTCTCCTTCCCCCTGCCCTCCGATGTCTTAAGCATGCCCCTGCTCCATCCTTTTTGTCCACCATGTTCCATGGACCTGCCACTCCTATCTACTCTGAGTGTTCTGTTGAGCTGCCACTCCCCTCCCACCTGCCTAGCATTGTCAGATGACTGTAACCTGTCCCTGCCACCTCCACCCTGCCTGTCCACATGCCATGCCCCTATCCCCTTCCTCCTGTCCTCCATGGTCCATTTTACTGCCACACCCTTCTGCCCTCCCTGGTCTGTTGTGCTGCAACTGCTCCTCCTGCCTGCCCCACGTGGTCTGTTGTGAGGCCCCTTCCCCTGAACTCTCTTGTCTGTGCCCAGGTCCTGACCCTCCCTTCTATCCTCCATGGTCCTTCGTGCATGCCCCTGCACCCTCCTTCTTGCCCATCATAGCCATTGTGCTGCCACTAACCCTCCCGCTTGCCATGCATGGTCTTCTGTGCTGCCATGGCCCCTCCCACACTCCCTGTGTGGTCAGCTAGCAGCCCCTGACCCCCTCCCACCTTCCCTCCATGGTCTGTGTGTATGCCATCATAGTCTCATTGTTGCTCTCCATGTGTTGTCTTGTTTCTAGTGCCCATCCTGTCTGACCTCCATGGTCATCTTGCTGCTACTGCCCTACCCCCTTGCCCCCAGCCCTCTGTTTCCACGTGCAGACCCCTATTCCCTCCCTCCTGGCTTGTCTGTTCCATTGTAATGCCCCTGATCCGTCCCTCCTGCCCTTTATGGTCTGTTATGCTGCAGCTTTCTCTCCTGTCCTTCCATTATGGTCAGCTAGCTACCATTGCCTCTTTCCCCTCTGTTCTCTGTTGTCCGTGTACGTGGTCCTGTCCCCTCCCTATTGCTTTTTATGGATTGTTGTGCTGCACTCCCATCCCGCATGCCCTGTGTGGTGTATTGTGCTGTGGCAAACCCTGATGCCTGCCCTGTAGGGTCAGTTTGGTGCACCTCTCCATGTCCCTCCTGTCCTCTGTTATCCGAGTCCATGTCCCTACCCCAATTCCTCCTGCCTACCATGATCCAATGTATCATACTTGCGAACATTTTGAACTTGGTAAGAGGGAAATTTTGAAAAAAAACTGGGGTATTGATTTTCCCCTTTGAGTTATATTGAAAAGGAGGAGATTGTAGACAGGAGACAGATCAAATAAAGCCCATTTGAGCTTAAAAACATTGAACGTTTCCTGACTGAAACGGGTCTGTTGGTATATATGGTTGTACTACCACTGCCTCTTCCTTCTGCCAACAATGGTCTATTATATTGCCACAGCCTCTCTTGCCAGTCCTGTATTGTTGGATTGTTGCCCCTGCCCCCCTTTCCACTGCCCTCCATAGTCTGTTGTGCTGCCACTGCCCTTCCTGCCTGCCCACTGTGGTCAAATTGTTGCCTCTGCACTCTCCTACCTGCCTTCAATTTTCAGAGTCCGTGCCCCTGGCCTCTGCCTCTCAACAGTATCCCAATGAACAACTAAATTGCTAACATTCTATATTTATTACAAAAGTGTGGAACGCCTGACGTCATCTTGATGTAATCAAAACTGTAGTACCTAGAGCATTTCCTTTAGAAATTACATATATGAGAGGGTCTAATTTGCATCAAAATTATGGTTAGTGCTCTAAAAAACTAAAATGAGGACATATTTTCTGAGTTTTCAAATAGCGACAAAGAACTTTTAAATTATTTGTAATCTTTATGTTTTATTATCCAGTTGACCACTTGATTAAATGTTGCACCTAGAGGAGAGGATGTGGTGTTACTTCCAGAGCTGCAGACTTTGCAACTGAGGAACCAGGTTGGAGTTTCTGCTTCAGCTAAACATTCTGTGATTCTGATCAAATCACTTAATCTCCCCATGTCTACAACCAAAACGAATTTGATCTTGTGTGATGTAACCAATGCTCATGTAAAGCACTCCAATACCTGACAAGTCTGCACTATATAAAACTGCAAATACACAAAAAAATAACTGTTTTGCACACTTCTGTCATTGGGCTACATGTGGGCTACATCTGGGTGATATTTGTGCTGCATTTAGGCTCTTTTGTCTCTGGTGGCCATCTTGGGAGATGTATTTGTTATGAAGTTTCCTAATTTCCTCTTTTACTGCAGATTCCTCAGTAGGAAATGCTTTCAGTTTTTTACTTTGATTCCATCAAGAAGGTATTCAGATATGTCACACATTTGCCATAAATTCTGAATGTTAGCACTCTAGTTGCTCATTAGATCGCTGTAGTAAAGCTACTGCTCACCACGGAAGTCTGCTGCTGGTATTAAAAGTGCATGTTTCAGTCTGCATATCAGAATTTTTTAATGAAACAGAAGAGGATTTGAGAAGTCACTCAAAATTTGCCCTAATTTTTCTATCTTCAACACTAATCATAATTTCTATGGCAAAATGAACCCCCTCATTGTGTTCCTTTTTAAATTAAATGTTTCAAGTGTTACCAGTTTATTCCAATCAAGATGGCTTCAGGTGTGCCATACTTTTGTCATAAGTAAGACTGTTAGTGCTCTAGTTGTTTGTTAGAACACTCTGGGACATTCTGTCATTGGGCTATACGTGGGCTACATCTGGGTGATATTTGGGCTACATTTGGGCTCTTTTGTCTCTAGTGGCCATTTTGGGAGACTTATTTGTTATGAAGTTTCCTAATTTCCTCATTTACTGCAGTCTCCTCAGTAGGAAATACTTTCAGTTTTTTACTTTGATTCCATCAAGAAGGCATTCAGATGTGTCACACATTTGCCATGAATTCAGAATGTTAGCACTCCAGTTGATTATTAGATCACTGTAGTAAAGCTACTGCTCACCAGAGAAGTCTGCTGCTGGTATTGAAAGTGCATGTTTCAGTCTGCATGTCAGAATTTTTTAATAAAATAGAAGAGGATTTGAGAAGTCACTCAAAATGTGCCCTAATTTTTCTTTCTGCAGCACTAATCATACTTTCTATGGCAAAATGAACCCCCTCATTTTGTTCCTTTTTAAATGAAATGTTTTAAGAGTTACCACTTTATTCCAATCAAGATGGCTTCAGGTGTGCAATACGTTTGTCATAAGTAGGACTGTTAGCGCTCTAGTTGTTCTTTAAAATACTCTGGGAAGCTGCAGTAGAACACAAAGCAATCAATTGACTGTGTCTGCCCTTGTTGGATGTGCATGTTTTACTGAGAATGTCAGACTTCATTCTCACATGACTGAGAAAGATAATGTGAATTTACAGAAAATATGCTCTCAGTTTAGCTTATAGATCATCTTCCAAACCTCTGTGGGAAAAGCATGAGAAAATAGTTTTCTCTCAAACATGATTCATGATATTACAGCAGAAGGCTTTTTCACATGGTAAAATCACCTTAGAACACACCACAATTCCTAAAATGAGTATGGTACCATCAACAAATGATTTATCATGTAACTAAAGTCTTAAAACCTTCTATTAACAGCAATGCTTTTTAATGAGGTGCTATCATGTATATTGGTCCCGAGATGGCTGCCAACACTTCTTGGATGAAGTACTGACAGCCAATCAGATCTCACGATGAGATGTGTGGTTAGGCTCCGTCCAGATATATCTATCTTTTTAACTCTAATTTTCTCAGGAACTGCTGAACGGATTTACACCATTTAAGCAAAAGGCACGAGTCTGAACTGAGGACTATCTCTTTGCCAAATTTGGTGTATTTCCGTTCAGCAGTTCGGGCTGTAGCTGCGTCAACAGGTCCTATGGGAAAATGCATGGGGAAAACGCGTTTTGGGACCCCCCTTTTTTCTCAGCCCCCGCTTTATGAATCACCGTGAAATTTTCAGGATTGGAGCGGACCAGAGCTGGCCAAAAGTTTGGAAAATTTCGCAAAGATTCGTCAATCGTCGCCAACATTATTCCAAATAGACTGTTGCGGATTTCCTATGGAAAATTGGTCCTAACTATAACTACCTACTGGGGACTGCCAGTAGGTAATATACACATACATATATATAAATGCATATGCATATATATACATATATATATGTGCATATGTGTGCGTGTAGAGAGAGGTAGAGAGGTAGAGGTGTAGAGGGAGAGGGAGAGAGGTAGAGGTAGAGAGTAGTAGTGAGAGAAGTAGAGAGAGGTAGAGAGTAGAGGAGGAGTAATAGAGAGTAGAGAGTGAGTAGTAGAGAGAGTAGTAGAGAGTGAGTAGTAGAGAGTACTAGAGA